>NW_020447530.1:313652-327029 GCF_003343035.1 Apteryx rowi | reverse complement strand
TGATCAAAAATGTTCACATTCTCTGTACTAGAAAAACATTGAAGGTTGCTTAGTGTCTGTCCTACTTACATATCGATCCAATATCTCTTTAACTTGCATATCATCTGCTGGATGAACTCTAAGCATGTAAATGTAATTTTAGTTTTCATACTTAGTCAGAATCCCAGAACTCATAAGCATTTGCCTTTCCAAATTCAAAAGAAATATTTGCATTGATTTCRATGCACTTGATGAATTAGGGTCATGCTCAGTAAAGTACTTGCCTCTCATGAGTTTTGAATTAACTTTTGAAATAAAGAATGCGCTTTGTATTCATGCACACAGCTCTTCATCTTTATAAAGATCAAGCCATGTAAAACTGATAGATGTATGAAGATGACTGTGAAGTATTAAGYATTTGTTGCTTATGCTATTTGGTCTCCCATTTCCTCACCTGCTTTCACAGAAGAATAAGTGGGAATTTGCTCAGAATAAAGGCATCATTCTCCCCTCCACACATGCCTCTGGCTTAGAAGAAACTGGTGTTATCAGATTTTTTGCAAAGGATTTATAATGATGGTACCTGACCCTGCTGAGTCAGCACATTAAAGTTCTGGCCAATGTAATTCATGTGAAAACCAGAACCAAGCTCCTCCGACAGGGATGAGTGCTATGCACAGACCGAGGAACAGCCCTTCAAGCCGAGCAATTATGTTGCTCTGGCTGTGATAAAAGCAGGAATTGCTGGGAAAGGAGCTCTGCTGATCCCGGGGGCTGGGAGAGGCTTGGCAGCGGCTGTCCCTGCCTCGCTGGCGGGGGCTTGGGACTGCAGCAATGGGAATGTCATGGAGAGGAGCAAATTTCTCCCATTTGGCATCTCTTATTTCAAAAGCAAATGGAAGCAAGTGAAAATCCATCTCTAAAAAGTGCTCGGACAAGTTATTTGCATCGGGGATTTTTTCTCTGCGTATAGAGTGTAAGGTGTGAGAGCACAGCTCTTCACCCGAGTCCGTCAGGGTGGGCTAGCAGTGCTGGCAGCGGAAGCTGTCCAGCCTGCGGCTCCGCATCCTCCCCGGGAACAGGAGCAAACATAACTTTCGCTGTTGGTTTTTGAGCAGCCCTGGGGTCTGTGGAGGAGGGCAGATGGTGGTGCAGCCCTGTCCTGCAAAGCCCCAGGCGCTTTGGTGCCTGGCAGGAGCCATGGGCGTCTTCGAGGGCCCTTCCCAGGAAGGGCTGCAGCATCCTGGACTGTGGCCAATGGCTCCGAGCCCCCTCGCTCTGCATCCCCGTGGGCTGGGCGGTGAGCGGCTGCTACTGAGAAGTGTAGAGAAATGTGGAGATTGGCTCAATTCAGGCTATGAGCATAGCTGTGTCTTCTTGCTTGATGATTTAAGAGAAAAAATCATGTTCTTGAATACTGTATCAGAAACAGTCAGTGAACACTAGAATTCAATGTACCAGGGAAGAAACTTCTATTATCCTTTAAAGCATGTTAAAGCAGGACTGGTAGACAGCAGTTAATACCAGTTTTACACAACTCGGATGTGAAAAGGAGTGCTTGAGATTTCACACAGCGCTGAAAAGAAAATTTATTTTTGATATCTTAAAGCGAATACTGGGTCGCTTCCAGAGGCATGGCAATTCAGAAATAAAGTGCGACTTTAGAAGGAGCCACGGAAGAGTTCTTTCCTCCGGAGGAAATGCTCAGTGAGTCCTTCTCCATCTCCACATGTGCACGGGTCGGATGGGTTCCTGCCCCCGCTGAGCACCCGCTGTGGGAGCTGAGGTTGCACGCGGGGTCTCGGGGGGGAGCAGCGCTTTAGGGACGTATTCCGCTGGGAAAGGCAAACTGCAGCGTTCCTCCATGCGTGGTTTTGTGCAGAAGGCTCCTTGGAGAGCGGAGCGGAACCCGAACTATGAGTGGTTTGAGCTGTTATTGTTATGCTAAAAAAACTTATTACCAGAACTAAACCTGAACTGTTAGTTTGAAGTTTCAAATAGCTTCCACCACAGGTGAGCACAAGTTTAAACTGAGCTGAAGCAATCGGTGTTGAGCTCCATCGTTCCTCATCTCCTGTGTTTTGGGTTTTTTTGTTTAACCAAGAAAATCCTTTTCAAGTTTGGGAGGCATTTTAGCATCAGTCTTACCAACAGGAGTGCTTTCTTCAAATATATTTTAGTCATCAAAGAAACCGTGACCCAGCGCAACCAGATAAAAGCCCTTCAGAAGGAGAACCTTCCTCGACGGCCTCGCTCCTCACCAGCAACCCTCCCTCGTGGGAGCCTCCAGACCTCGCAGCGCGTAACGGCGCAGCGGCGCTCGGTGACGCTTCTCGTTGCGTTCCTTTCTCACGACGGACGTGTGTCACCGGGGCTTCGGTTACGCTGCGCTGCAAAGCGACTGAAAGAGACCAAAGTACCTCATCAGTGTTTTGCTTGGAAAAGCTCTTTGGTCAAAAAAATCACACTGTACCACTAAATGGCCTGCACAGAAAACGAGCCTAGGTTTTTTTATTAAAAAAACTACATCCTTGGACATGTTAAACACTATTTTCAGGTCAGTGACAATTAGGCTTGTTAATGGCCAGTTCATGATTGCTGCCTGTAGAACTGGTTTGCTCGGCTTTGTCTTGCTTGAGCCAAACCTAGAATGAATTGCAAGAGCCACCGGAAAGCGTCCTCCTCCCGAACGGCACTGTCCTCGTCTCCCAGATTCGGAGCGAGGCACCACTCTCCTGGGAAGTGCCTGCATTTAGTGTCGCTGGTGACACCAGGGACCACTGGCCACGGGGACACTGGAGCCAGCAAGGAGCAGCAGCACAGTGCTCCTTGGTGTCTCTGTTCAGGTCTCCCCAATTGCTAATTGAGATCTGCTGATTAAGAGATGCAGAGTTTGATGGAGGAATGAATGCAATCTGCTGAAATCTTCCAGACTGAGGTTTTCTTCTGTTACAGCTTTGGTGGTAAATGTAAGTGGCTCTTGGATTCAGGAGTGTGACACTGCGATGGCACTAATTCCTAGCAAATCCAGTGTTTGCAATAGCGGAAATGAGTGCTCCCAGATGGTGATCACCAGTTTCCTTTCAACCCTGCTTCCACATGTGATCTATATTCAAGTCTCAGCTGTGCATGCAAGTCCAAGCTCGTGTTGCTTTAAATGTTCGGTTTTCGGTGCACAGTTCAAACACTTGCTCAGTTTTGTTTCTCAGATTAATGACTTTGTATTCAGTTTAGTTATTTGATTCCAATAGCAAAAATTAGAGCTGGTTGGAATTTTTTTGCTGAAGCCTAGTTTTTGTTGGAAAATGCTGATGCATTGAGACAGACATGTGGAATTACTGGAAGCTGAGCTCAGGTAGATTGAGAGGTCATGTTGACTTTTGCCTTCCTCAGGGCAGGAGCGGAAGCGCTCACGGCGTTCCTGGGAACAGCCGGGCTTCTCCTTGGGGCTGGCTGCTTCAGCAGCCGCTTTCCTTGCTGTCACAAGCCCTTTCCAATGCCTAGTGTCGGGACACCTCCAACCTGGGTAGGAAATGCAAGTCACCGAGTCTCAGCTTCAGCTTTCATGTGACTGCTATGGGGTGGGCATATTTCTTCTATTTTTTTTTACTAAAAGATTTCAGAAGATTTTGCTTAATCCAGAGCAGAATGAAGATATGTGTAATTAGCTGTGGCGTATACAATAGCATTCAATTCACGAGAGTATTGGTCTGAGCTTTTCAAAGAAACGGCGCTTCTGCACGGGATATCGGTCTATGATAAGGAAGGAGCAAACTCCACGTGGCGGAGCCCTGCTGGGATCCAGCAGCTTATTTCCATGAGCTGATTGTCAGCAGTGGTGGAATTAATGACAGCGGTATGAGCAGTGTATGTCCGTATGTCACCTTGTTATGCATGCATGTGTCACATTCGCAATGAAATTAATTGCAGAGGGACATGGATCCTCGTTAYGACTACCACACCCCATCAGGCAGTCTCGTCAACCGTTTAATCTGTGTCATACTCCTAGCAGACCCAGTTCTTTCAAGAATTTGCAACTTGTTTCAAATTGCTAAACATAACCTTCCCTTTAAACACTTTGTACAATTAAAGTGGTTGACTTGTAAAATGATTTCTGCTCTGCTGATGGTGATTTTTTTTTTGTTTTCACATCCTTTTAAACTGTTTATTGTGAAGACTTCTCCCCATTGCAGAATGTGTTGTTTCACATTTTCTTAAATTGTTCCCTTACTGTATTTAAATTACCTTTCCTTTGTGTTCTTTGCCGTTGTAAGTATGCAGCACAAACCGGATCTATAACAAAGGCCGTGGCTAAATGTACGACTCCTAAGAGCCCAAAGATAGGGAGAAAAGGCAGGCACCTACCCTCGCCCTGCAGCTACACACATTAGCAGTAAGTTAAAAAGCTGATCTAGCTAAAAATGTGTAGTTAACATTAATAAACAATACAGGTATAGAATTTTGTRCAGTTAATATCACTTAACAGGATTTATAGGCTATCAAAAGCTCCATGCCCRGCGGCGCAGGGCTGCAATGTCCATCCCATCCCGTGCACGCCGTGGTCACCACCTGCGTGCCACCGGAGTACAGAGACCGCGCTACTGAATTAATCAGAATACCCTGCATTTGTGCACTGGAACATTGCTAGGCAGTGGAAGCAATCTTTTTTTTAAAAAAGCTATTGCCTCGTACTGTTTTTCAAAGGCTGTTTAGGTATAAAAGAGCAAATAAGACTGCAATAAGTAATTTTTAAGTTCGTTTGCAGAGAATTAAGATGCTTTCTGAATGCAGCACTCTTCTAGATGCCTGTGCGAGTGCCTGTTTTGAAAGTTTCAGYGGAGAACTGGTTTTCATTGCTAACGAGGAACGTAGGCAAACACCGCTGCTGGGGTGAGTAAAACTGAAAACATGACCTGGGGTTTTTTATTTGAAGTGTTAACATTATTTTGGTATAGATTCATTAATTCCCTTTTACAGCTGCTTTCCTCAGATATCTGGCATAAGTGGCAAGTATGATGACAGATGGCATTTACATAAACACTATTTTGAGGAATGTTCAAGCTTCTCAATGACGTGATTAACATATTTCTATTTAAGTTGTCATAGAAAGTTTTGGGCTTGTTCAAATTTTGCAACAATTAAAAATATATAATGGAAAATAGCACTTGGGCTGTGTTTGATTCTTCTCTGTCACCTCTGCTGCTGTTGGGCTGGGTGGTGTTGCTTGTGTCCCTCGTCTCTGCCAGCCCAGTCCTGGTGCCCGGCTGCTCCCTCCGGGAACCCCAGAGTGCCAAGGGCTCTGCGCCCCCCCAGCCCAGGCAGGGGACGTGTCTGACTGCAGGGAGGTACTGGGATGTGGGGACATGGGGACCTGGGGCAGGGGAAGGTCCCCAGCAGGATGAGTGTGGCCCCACGCTCCAGCTGCAGCACCCAGGATCACGCTCGGGGCATCTCCATGCAGATGGCAGGGAACCGGCAGGGCTGGGGAGCGCTTTGCTGTGAAAAGCTGGGATAAAGATCACTCACAGGGTGAAAGCAAAGCACAGCTTGCATTGAAATGTAAAAAACAGTTTCCGTGGCTTTTGGAGGTTCTGATGTGGTTTGGATCTAATATTTTGCTCAGTTGTGACTGGGAATAGAACAATGAAAATATCAGAAATGTGGCATAAGGACTGAAGCTACRATGTCAGGTGTGTATCAAAGACACTCATGAAATATTTCTTCATATTTTAAAGTTTTCTGGTCTAGGGCTGAATTATCTGGTGAGCGGAACAGAACGGGCTGGGAAAGGTGAGCAGCAGCAGCGCTCCTGTGTGCCTGGCGCTCCCGTGTTCCCAGTGCTCCTGCGCTCCCAGCACGGCGCAGCTGGCCATCACGGCCCAGCAGAGGCAGCTCCCAGGCGGCGTGTGACCAGCAGCCGCCCCAGCCGCGGCTCCTGTCCCGAGCGCAACCCTTGTCGAGCAGCTGTAACGCCGAAGAGGACTGTTGCGCTTGGCACCGTGGTTTTTATCCAGATAACTTCCCAGTGCCTTTTCAGCCTTAAATTATGCTGAACACCACGAGCAAAATTAACTTGTTTGTAGGATTTTCATTAATGATGTTATAGCTGTGCCAGCCTGCAGCTCTACCCTTGGGGTGTGAGCGGTGTTTCGCTTGGGAGAGCCCTTTGCTGTTTTCAGATATGTATTTTTTTTTATGTTTCCATATTTCAACACAACCTTCTGTTTGTGAGATAAACTGCTCGGTCTATTATTCCGTAATGTGGATCAGTGCTTTTGGCTGAGTGAAAATCCCTAAATCAAAGAGCTGAGGCCAAAGAATAAAAAATAGCATTAAGGGACTTCTCCATGCAGAGTTCTGGTTACTGCTGGCTGCTGAGCTCGCATGTAAATGGTGTTTGCAGAGCCCGAGTCTCCRGGTGCCCAGACAGACAGGGCAGAGACGGGACGGTGGGGGGGACATGCCAATTAGTGGCAATATGACAGAAATCGGCAGGGTCCAGGTGCGGTTGTGYGGGGCAGGAGAGGAGAAGACTCGCGCCTGCTGCTCGTGCAGTCCTGGGTGCGGAAGGGTCTCCCTCCCTTCAGGAATTGCTGGCGATACCCACCAACTCGACAGATGTTTCTGCGATTAAAGCACACCAAAAAACCTCTGTCAGTAGCTGCCAAAGCCAAGTCTGCCCCCCTAAACACTGCCATTTGTTTTTTATGGGTGACCACATGGAAAAATTACACTTTTGGGTGCTCCAGAACCCAGTGTACTTCCACACACACAGATACAGTTTATATTGGAAGAGGAAACAGTAGAGAGCGTTTATTAACTTGTTTGATTGCTTTGTCTGCGGATCTCTGGATAACATCGCTGCCGCAGTAGCAGCAGATTCYCTTGTCGGTAAGGGCAGAGCTGCCACTTCCCTTCGTACAAGGTCACATGCCGAAGTAAAGATTTCCTGCTACTGCTGAAAAATCCTCGGCGGGAGCTCTTGCGAGCCGAGGTTTACTTGGGGATAATCAAGATTGTTTAATTTCTGAGCAACAGCTTTGCTCAAGTAATTGATTTGCTCTCAAAACTGCAGTCTCAGGAAAACGCTTCTTGCGGTTTCCTCGGCTGATGTGTCATGTTGTGCCAAACGGCAGCTGCCACGTCGCTTCGTATCCCAATATGATTCCAGTGGAAACATATCACCAGCCCCAACTGACTGATGAGGGAGAAAGTAAAAAAGAGAAGAAAAAAAAAAAAAAAAAAGAGATGCAGAGGAAGAGACTTATGGGATGATGCTTTCTGTGAAAAGCTACAGAAAATTTCCTGGCAGAATATGAAGCAGTTTTTCCCAATTCCTTTGATTGTACCTAGAGGCCTAGCACATTCACCGAAGCTTAAAGAAGCACTCTTATCTGAAGAATTACGCGATGTACGTGGGATGTAATGATTTTTCTAGGGCAGCACATCCTCTGAATAAYGTCTGCAGTGACATGTGGAGCAGCCAGAGAGGTCTGCAGGGTTTGTAGGGTGAGAGCTTTTGGGTTGTGTGACAAAAAGCCGGTCTGTTAGGAGACACCTTTTGATCATGAGGGTGGTCAGACACTGGACTGGGCCCAGAGAGTTTATGTGAATACATTTATGTACATATACACACRTATATGTGCATATAAACATATATACACATATGTAGTTGCTCTCTCCTCAATGGAAATAGTAAGCATTTCTTAGCTGCAAACTAGCTGTAAAACAGATGTGCAGGTTGGGAAGCAAACCCAGATCTTATGAATCCAGTGATGCTTCTTGAAAAAGAACTAAAAATGAGACTTGCATGTAGCCTAAAATCTAAGAAACCTCATTTTGATTATATAGGCACCTTTAATTACAGCGTCTGAGGAGTTTCATTTAGAAACCTGAAAAAAAGGTCCTTAGAACTGGGGGGGAAGGTGGTATCATTTACCATATTTCTTAAAAACACGTAATTTTCATCAATATTAATAATCGGATAGTCCATCCTGCCGCGTGGTGCTGACAGCTTCAATGCTCAAGGCCATCTTTGAACATATCCCAGCCTCCCCTGTATGGGAATGGTCTCAGAGGGTTTTGCTATTGAAAAATCTAATTAGCCCAGCCATAATATTTTACCGATAGCATTCATGAAAATGTAAAAGAAAATATATTAGCAAATCTAATAATAGGCTTCCCCCAGCCTGACATTGCCCCGTGCGGTCTGCAGCGCTCCCTGCTAAATCCCCGTCCTCTGTTCGCGCCTGCGTCCTGGGGTCGCCCAGCGCAGCTTCCCGTCGGGCTCCGCACCGGCTTCTCTGGTGATGTTCAGATAGATGGGATTTATCGGGTTTCCTTTGCTTGGAACAACACCTATCCATCAGCTTTGTCAGGTAGGATTTATCTTCAGTAAATCCATCCTCTACGTTAAATCCACGTCTTTAATTATCCTTTTCTCCTGCGTTGCTCTTGCACCTTGCACGTTGTTCAAGCCGCGTTCGCAGGCCTGTAGTTGTCGGTATCAGTCAAAAACACTGACCTGGACATGAGAAACGGGGGAAGGAGCCTTGCTGTCAGACCTCCAGCTAAAGCATTTTAATGGGACTGGGACACTTTTCCTTGTGGTTCGCCCATAGCTGGAACAGTTTAATACTCCCGCTAGTGTCTCCTGGCTTTCTTCATTGCGTTTCATTTCATTTTATTCCTCGTTTCTAGACAGTGACTATAACTCAGCGTGTTTCTGATTTTCCTGAAGGGAGTCATCATTCACTCCCAGCGATTTCTGATGAATGGTTTGTTGCACAATTCCCTTTTCATGATGACTGCGTGGAGTGTGCATATCACCCTCATTTCCCTTAAACCATTTTGGAGTGTTTGCCTGTAAATAGATCAGCGTAGTAAACCCAAAGCTTTTTGAATTTTGGTTGCATTTCTGTTGCTTTAATTTTCTGCRTAAGGACGGCAGTAGTTGCTCCATAGCATGAAAGTGGCCCAGGATTCGGAGTCTGGTTAGCCCTTGGCAGCGCCTTCGCGCCCGTCCCGTGCCTGGCGCGGAATGGGAGGAACGGGCAAGGAGGGAGGCGCCGACCGCTGCCCGCGCCTGCTCGCCAGCGCCTTTCCTGAGCACCGGCAACGCTCGTCGGGTTTAAATGAAGATTTGTTGTTGCAGCTACAGCCACTAAAAGCCAGACGGATATTCCTTTACAGCTAAATTTTCAGAAGGACGCATAGGGACTCTGCAGCTAAATGCAAGGCAAACAGCAGTATTTTAAATGTGCGGCGATATTCCCACTAAACGGCACAGAAATGCCAACAGCACCAAGCCCTACTGCATGGTTTTCACTGCCGGTCTGCTGGTCGGGGTCGCAGTGGCACCACGCAGTGAAATCCTTGCAGAGACCGGAGTCAACGATGTTGGCTTAGTTACCATAAACACGATTTTTAGGGCAGGCCAGACCTGGATCGCATTCACAGAGCGGGAGCAGAGCCGTACTATCCCGGAAAAGCCTTTGCTGTGCGGATATGGCTCATCATTGCCAGGGAAACCTGTTTTCCTCCCGCATGTGGAGCAGCTCCGGCGGCTGAAGAGCATCAACACGATGCTCAGCGAGGAGCCTCCTCCTCGACGTTCCTGACGGCCTCAGCTACTCCAGGAGAGGTGGAACTGCAGCCTTAAACCGTGCCCTGCGATCTGACGAAAAAAGGGATTTTGGAACACGAGAAAAAGAATGAACTTCCTTCCTGTGAGCTGCAGCTCAGCATTACAGCTTGGATCAGAAAGCTCCTCCCGTGACTTTTGCCTTGGGACATTGAACATTAATATAACCCTGAAGATTTTAAATTAAAATTTAAAAAATATATTGTTAAATATTATTGAACTTACAATATCTTGCGAGGTGGAGCACTGGTCGCAAGCAGGCAGCAGGGCCGTGCTGGCGTCTGCCCCTCGGTCCTGCTGGTGACGCTGGGCGATGCTGGGCTGATGCTGGGTGATGCTGGGCGATGCTGAGTGATGCTGGGTGATGCTGGGCAATGCTCAGCGGTGCTGGGCAATGCTTGGCAAAGCTGGGCAATGCTGGGTGATAATCGGTGATGCTCGGCGATGCTGAGCAGTGCTGGGTGATGCTGGACGATGCTCGGCAGTGCTGGGCGATGCTCGGTGCAGCACAGCGCTGTGGCCCCTGSCAAGGCGGAGGCCTGGCAGCCGCGCGGCTCTGCTTGCTGCAGCACACCCGCTCCATGTCACGCGTGGTCAGCGAGGCCTAGGACCACCCGAGCATGACGCACACACAATTTCTAGCAGCTTTCAGCGTACACGAGCGGCAAAACAACGTGCTACTGGCACAAATGTAAAGCACAGTTATATTCACCGGAGAGAGACTGAGAAAGGTCTCTTCAACCATTTAAATCCACATTCTTCTTCCGGGTGATCCTTGTGCATTGAAAGGGGATTTACACAGGGCCAGAGCTCCGTTAGCTGGGAACGGTTAGCTGGGAATGAGCAGTAGCCAAGCAAGAGTCTTCCTGGGGGTCTAAAGCTGTTGTGGGACCTGCCGAAGGGATCGCGGGATCTCTCAGTTCAGGACGCGGCTGTGGCCCCTCCGCTTGTTGGGAGCTCCGTAACCGCCTCGGAGCCAGCCTTGCTGCAGGTGGTCAGGAAGAACGAGGTTTTAGCGATGCAGCTCCTGCAGAAACACCAAACGCTTCGGGGTCTTGAGCCAAAAACCAGCCCGCAGCCAGCGACGTCGCTGGACCCGAGGGCGCTAAACGCCCCGAGAAAGCAAAGCGAAGCTGCTGTTGATGATGCCAGCGGCTAAAGAGCGTGTTGTTTTCAAGCGGCTTCTCGATCCGCGCGGCCCTGCCTGCCGCTACCGCCGTCAGCCGTCTTCCACCAGCGGCAGCCGGGGTCTCGGCGAGGCACAACGCGGGGTTCGGGGGAGCTGCAAGTGCTCAGGCGCAAAGGCGGCTGAGGGAAACGACCCGGCGGGGCAGGAGCCGCGTGCGGGCGCTGCGGCGCGAGCCGAGGCGAAGGCGCTCCCGAGAGCCGCGCGCCGCCAGCCCCCGGCGGGTCGCCGAAAGGGGAAGCAAGGCCGTTCTTTCCTTCTGAAAACAGGATCCTGCTCTATTCCAAAAAAAAAATTTTTTTTTAATTGATTCCTTAGGTTTCCTATAATTCCTTTGTATGGCTCAGGGGATATTTATAATTTATGTTCTTTTCCATTTTCTTTTGGTTGCTCTCCAGTTTCTGCTTTCCTCCTTACCCAATACGCCTATTTGCTGGGCATAATCAGCTGAGAAATATTTTCAGCTCATGACTGGGAAAGCTACCGAAAGCAAAAGTTTACCAAATCTTCATAGGAAACGTCAAATAGTAAATCAGCCAAAATTAGTTAAATGAAACTGACTTCAGAAATTCCAGTTTTATTCACTGCCTTTTTATGCTCTTAAAAGCCAAAAAAATGTTTCTGTGCTTAGCTTCAAAATCCCTCTTCGACCAAGAATTAGCGCAGCCAGATGTGGTGAGCGCTGGAGTATCCGTGGGCAGCGGAAGTGAAGCCATCTAAAGAAATTGCCCAGGAGTCGTTTAATTAAACAATTTGCAGAAACCATTACTGCGATCACCTTAGACCGGCTCCGGCTTGTGTAAGTGGTTCAGCTTTGCATGAAGGCTGAATGAACGAAGCTAATTTGTTTGAAGCTTCAAGGCTTATTAGAAATGTTCTATTAAGTAAGATAAAAATACAAAGGGATGACAGATTCCCTAGCACTGAAAAATATATGAATATCATGCATATATATATATATATATATATATATCTAGGCTGCTGTGGCACGTCTGCAGCGGCACAGACCCATCTCGGACCCAGCCGGGGCTGCCGGAGGCAGCGTTCTGGGCCGGAGCGGCGCCCGCTGATGCAGTGCTGGCACTGGAGGCGTGCGGCTTGTCGAGCACCGCGAGCGCTTCGTTCGGGGCGTCCGAACCGCTGCCGTAGCGGCAGGGCAGGGCAGCGACCCGGCGTCCCGGGGCACCAAACCGTGCGCGGGGCCGGGGGGGACGAGGCGCCGAGAGCCACCGAGGGCGCGCACGGGCGCGCGGCGCTGCCCCCCGGGTGGGCTGGGGAAGCTCGCTGCTGACATGCGGAGAAAACAGAGAAAACGACATGATTTACAGGGAAAAGGATGAGCTGAGAAAACTGATTACTGCCACCCAGGAATGACAACCTGGAGCTGTAACAAAAGCAAGGCAGCATCACCTCCGCGCGCAGAAGCGGCCAAGGAGCAGGCACCGAAAAGAAGTACCAGAAATCGGGCTGGGCCCCTCCTGGGAACGGGGCAACGACGCCGGGGAGACGGGTCTTAAATAGCCCGAATATTCTTCTGTATTTTCCTGCATTCTCCCTCCCCGTGGATGTTTTGTAATTAATTTGCACTCCGCACAAGTTGGGGGGTTTTCAGCTGACTGACGTCTGTGGAAATGAGATTTCTTCACTGACCTTCCTTTAACGAACCCGCCATAAGCAGGGGACCGTTTCAAGGCACTGAGYTGCACAGTTGGCTTTCCAGCAAAGTGGCCAGCACTTGCCGTTCTGCAACGTGATTAAAGAGCTCAGGTGCCCAGGTACAGTGCTGATTATTTGCCTATTAATTAGTACTCCAGACAACACATTCCTTTTAATTATGGCACGTATGACAGCCGTTGCCAGCAGCCGAAGGATTTCATGATTTTGAGCACTCTGAGCGCTTGCCCTTCTTCAGCCCCATGTTGAGCCCGGGAACTGGAAACCCCCTTGGGAAGGGACACGAGGAGGCGCAGGGCGCAGCGGAGGCACCTGCTCTCGCCGCGGGGGCTCTCGCCGGCCACGGCTGCGCCGGGTGCCCGAGCGGCGCCTCTGCTCCGAGCTTTCCGAGGGAAGCGAACCCGACCCGACCCGGCGCAGAGCGGYGCCTCTGCTCACGTCTTGTGCACGAACGGGGCTGATTCGCACCCCCCCTTCCGTCCCCTCACGAAGGGCTGCCACGGACTTCTAGCCTGAGTTGCTGTTTTGAATGAAACACAGTAACGGAACATTGTTATTTTATTCCCGGTAGGCAACATCTCTGGCGGCGAGCGCCGCGCGCCCGCCAAGTCCAGCACTCCGCTCCAGGGGAAACGGGGCCCGGCGGCAGGTCTGACGGGAGGCTGAAACACGCTGCCCCCCCCCCCCACGCTGCTCCGAGGCCTTGCAAGAGCATTGCTAAGCGATCCCCTGCCCCCTCCAGCCCTACACCCCTGCACAGCAGCAGGAGCAACGCCAGGGCGCAGCCCCGGTTTTGGGGAGCTGCCAGCCCCGGGGCAGCAGTGTGAGCAATGCCAGGGCGCAGCCCCGGTTTTGGGGAGCCCCCGGACCTGCAGCAGTGTGAGCAATGCCAGGG
>NW_020447530.1:299108-313372 GCF_003343035.1 Apteryx rowi | reverse complement strand
GCAGCCCCGGTTTTGGGGAGCCCCCGGCCCCGCAGCAGCAGCAGAAGCAATGCCAGGGCACAGGCCCATCCCCGTCAGTGCGGGTCTCGCTGCGCCGGGGCTCAGGAGCCGTCCCCGCACCCTGCTGCGCACCCCGCTTTGGCAGCCGGATCGGTGCACGCTGCAGCCAAGCTCGGGGGCTCTGCAGACCGAGCGGCTCTCCGGGATGCGTGCGTCCCGCGGGGCTGCCCAAATCCAGCCCCAGCCCCAGCCGCTCCCCTCRGCACTGCTGCGGCTCGGGCGCGGGTGCAGCACCGGCAGGCGCCGGGCGCTCGGCTGCCCGCGGCGGGGACCTGCACTGCCGCGCTCGGGCGGACGCCCCGGTCCCGCAGCAGCACAGCGCGGCCACGCAGAGGACGCAGCCCAGGCCGTGCCGGGCCGGGGAGACCCGTGTTCCCTTCACGAATTCATGCCATTTATTTCTTTAACCCATCAATGTGCCAAACCAGTTTTACAGCAAATATCCTGCAGCTTCGGTGTTTCTAAATGCCAACTACACGTTCCTGCGGAAGGGCAAATCGGCTGCGTGTTGGGACCGGGCAGAGCGACGGCAGGCCCAAAAGCAACGTCTGC
This sequence comes from Apteryx rowi, assembly GCF_003343035.1. NCBI lineage: Eukaryota > Metazoa > Chordata > Aves > Apterygiformes > Apterygidae > Apteryx > Apteryx rowi. Next base: position 312,760 of record NW_020447530.1, on the reverse strand, counting down.
GGCTGATACACGGGCACCAAGCTCACCGGGGTCAATGCAGAGAGTGGGGTCTAGCCACAAAACCAGGCCCAGCCATGGCTAAGCGCTTGTTGGGAATGAAGATGCTTTTCAGGTGTTCGCAGTTCCGGTACAGGCGGTTACATTCACACACACACCCCCCCCCGCCTTGATTATTTTTATTTTTGCAGACATGTTCAAACGATACTTCCCAGCAGCGACTGCATGAGAAATGCGGTATAAGCTCAGGACTTACAACAGGATCATGGTTTAGAGGATTTATCGTGTTCTAACACTCTGTTTCCTGAACAGGTTAAAAAATGCTACAGAGATTTGAAAAGAAAGAGAGAGAAAAACCTCCTTCCTTTGTATCCTGTGTAATAGGATGTTTCCCCTGCTTGGCTTAAGCTCGGCCGTCAGGTGTGATCTGTTCTTCCTGTGCCGTTTCCCACATTTTGGCTGTTTTCCCCCCCATTCCCTAGTAAAGAACAAGGATGGCTTTGGCATATTTAGAAGCCTTCCCCAAATTGCTGCTGGACACGCAGCTGCTCGCTCTAACTGCAGGTTTGCTCACGTGGAGGATGATGTTGCAGGTTTGCCCGGATTTGCACTGCCGCTAGAGCAAGACACCCGAACCACGGGGGCTGCTGGGGAAGGCAGGGCCGGGGGTCTAAAGCTGCTTCGGCCAGAGGTGTTAACGGAGATTAGCGTGGGAAAAGCATCCCGAACCCCCTGCCGATGCCTGCACTCACGGTGCTCCAGGGTTTTTGGCCGGGGCGGTGGGAAGCACCGCTGCCAGCACTGCCGGAGGGCCAGTGATGGCCCACGGATGTCCCTCCGTGTGCACCTCCGCTGGGAGAAGGCGCCCAGGGCTCGGCACAAAGGCCGGCGCAGAAGAGGGTCCCTGGCTCCGAAACGGGGTGGCTGGAGCCCGAGAGCAGGCTGCGGGCAGGCCCCGGGAGCGGTGGGGACGCGGCCCCTCGAGGACAGGGAGCGCGAGCCAGGGCCGCGCGGGAACACATGTGTGACGTCCTGCTCCGGGAGCGGTGGGGACGCCTCCCCGCGAGGACATGGAGCGTGAGCCGGGGCCGCACGGGAACACGTGCCTGACGTCCCGCTCCGGGAGCGGTGGGGACGCCTCCCCTCGATGACATGGAGCGTAAGCTGGGGCCACATGGGAACACGTGCCTGACGTCCCGCTCCGGGAGCGGTGGGGACGCCTCCCCGCGAGGACACGGAGTGCGAGCCGGGGCCACACGGGAACACGTGCCTGACGTCCTGCTCCAGGAGCAGTGGGGACGCGGCCCCTCAAGGATGTGGCACGCAAGCTGGGGCTGCGCGGGAACGCACGCGTGATGTCCTGCTCCGGGATGCGATGGCAGCGCTGGCCGGGCTCAGTGCCGGCTGGGACGCCRCAGTGGGCACCTCCGGGAGCTGACCCAGTTCCCGGCAGGCTCCATCACTCCTGCTCCCGGCTGCACCGGCTGCGGGGCCCTGGTGGGATCCAGCACCACGGCTGCTCATGCCGAGGTTCGCCTTTGCGCATCAGGTGCCAAGAGCAGTCGCTACTTCGTGATTAGGAGTCTCGCTCTGCTTGGAACTGCCTCCCCCCCGCAAAATAAAGGCATCTCCGAAAGGCCAGCGATGGGCACGATGCGCTAAGGCGTCTGGCACAGCCTGCTGCGAAGCTCCTGCCAGCCCCCAAACACCGCGCTGGCTGTGCCACCGCTGCCCGGGCTGCTCCGAGCAGCTCCGCGCGGCAGGAGCGGCTCGAAAACCGCCTTCCCCTCCGCTTAGGCAAACGGCTCCTCCGAGGTTCTTAGCGGTAGCCAGCAAAGGGAATAAATAGCTTTCCAGCTGTCTTGTTAGTCTGTGTGAAGACACTCAGGAATTGCACAAGATGAAAATACATCTCTGACGTGAGCGAGAGAGAAATTCCCTCCTGCCCCCGCCGCGCTCCCATGGGCTCCGCGGGAGCCTGGCGGGGTCTCGGAGCAGGGCCGGCGGTGCTGCTCCGAGGGAAGCGCCTCTCTGCTGCCTGCGCGACGTTATCATCTTCCCTGGTCTCACCAGCTTAAKTCCAGTTGCTCCTAATTATCAGGAAAATAGAGTCCGATACCTTTTTCTTTCTGTTTAATATCAGGCTTCCTCCCCGTGGTGTTCTCGGACATCACAGGACTGTGCAGGTTGCTCTAAGTCCCGTGGGGAATGACTCAACGTCACTGCAAACCCGTGCCGCCAAAGAGGAGGAGAGAGGAGGAGGCTGGACACGGTGAAGTGCTCGGGGCGGCGCTGAGCTCTGCGCGTGGGGCAGCGCGGTGCCCGTGGGCAGAGCGACCCGCAGCGACGGGCCACATCGCAGCGAGCCGCTGGGCGCTCGCGTTGCGGCCGCTCCAGCACCGGCCCGTGGGGAGCGTGGGAGGGAGGAGGGAGGCACATCCCGCGCATCCCACACATCCTGCGCATCCCACACATCCTGCACATCCCATGCCTCCCACGCATCCTGCACATCCTGTGCATCCTGCACATCCCGCGGGGAGGGTAGGTGGGAGGAGGTGCATCCCATGCATCCCGGGCATCCCACGGGGAGGGCAGGCAGGAGGAGGTGCATCCCGTGCATCCCACGCTGAGCCGGTGCCCGYGCCGCAGCGGGGCCTTGCCCCATGGCAGGGCAGTTAAGAGCAGGGCGAAGCCGGGCGCACCCGGGCGCAGGGCAGCTCGGCTGTGGCAGTGAAGGCGGCCGGCGGCCTCCCGCGCGGAGAGCGGCCAGGGCGCCGGGGCTCCGGGGCGAGCGGCTGGACGTGCAAGGAGATGCGGCTGCCCGATCTGCCGAACTCCCTTTCCCCTGGTTTAGCTTCCCCAGCTACAGCCCCTTTAGCTTCCTCCTTATTGACCAGCCTGGCTTCCAAATCGGATCAGCGCTGCACTCCCACGCCTCTCCGGCTACATTCACACGTCTGTGTCTTTGGAGCTGAATTTAAACTGTTTTTTCCTGTTTTTTCCCCCACCATCCTGGCAAGTCCCATGACCAGCAGCTATTGTCTGTCACTGCTACAGCAATCGAGCCCTTATTTACATCTCCATTTCCCCCAGCAGTGTTTAAGGAAGGCTCSATAACACCTCCAAAACATTTGCATGGCCTTAAAGGGAAAAGAGCCAGAATGAGGCATGTCGGTGGGGAGGGGGGGGAAGCGTCTCAGGACATAAGGGACAGATTTAATTTTGCATTCATTCCTTCCAGAGCTGGCGAAGCGATGCCTGCAGCACCCGAGCCAGGGGTCACACCGCTGCCGTACGGACATGTGGGGGACGTGCATGAAGCAGGTCTCTTCCCACCATAGGGCAGTTACTTAATTAGTCATTTGGTGCAAATGCAAGCACCCAGACGTGACAAATGCAAGCACCCAGACATGACATGCAAGCACCCAGATGTGAAATATGCATGCACCCAGACCAGACATGCAAGCACCCAGACGTGAGAAATGCACGCACCCCAGGCGAAGATGCAGCGCGCTGCTATCAGACGTGGATCCGCTGGACCAGATGCTGGTTGCTCGGTCCTGCCGGGGTGCGCTCCTCCCTGGGGCACCCCGCAAGAGGGCAGGGATTTCAGGAAAAGCCTGTCCCGTGGGGCCGGCAGACACTCAGCGCACGCTGTAACTGGATGAATGTCCTCACCGAAACCCAGGCTTTGGCGCGGGCTCCTTCGAGCAGCGACGGCCCAGGTGCAGTGCCGGACCTCCCCGTGGGCCTGGCCCGTTTGAGGAGAGCAAGCAGCCCCCAGGTGGGGAGCCGGGGGGGGCGCGGGGGCTTCGGTGGCGGTGCAAGGAGCYGCAGCAGGGCCGGTGGGCTCAGCGCCCGCCGTGCCCGCCCCAGCGGCGGGCTGACCGGCACCGCTGCAGGAGGGTCACCTCCGCTCCGAGGAGCTCCGGCACCACGACGCCAGCAGCTCCGTGGCTGCCCACGCACTGCTGCCAGCCACGGGGGCTGCACAGGGAGAGGAGACATCACCCGAGCCACCTGCACGTCCCCAAGGTGCGGGTCCTGCTGGCGAGTCCTGGCCTGGGGCCAGCACGGGAGGCAAGGCTATCCCAGCCCCAGCAGCAAAGAGCACGGTTATCTGCTGGCAGTACTCGTTAATCAGCAGTAAAGCAGCTAATTAAAAAGGATATGCATTATCCATAAGGGAAGAAGAATGCCCTGTGGGGATAAAAGCAGTGGGGATAAAAGTTTCAGCACCTCCTGTCCTGCAGCCAGAAGAGCTTGTGCAGGCCTCCCTGGGGCCAAGCAGCAACACGCACGTGCGTGCACACGCACACACATATGCACATACATGCATGCATACACACACACGCACACGCATGCACACACGCATGCACACATGTGCACACACCCACACACGTGCACACACATGCACACACACAGGCACACACATGCACACACAGAGGCACACACATGCACACACGCACATGCATGCACACACGTGCACATGCATGCACACACGTACACATGCATGCACACACACGTACACACGCATGCATACACACATGCACACGTGCACACACGCGCACACACACGCACATGCACACATGTGCACACACACCCGCACACACATGCACATACATGCATGCATACACACACGTGCACACACATGCACATGCGCACACACGCATGCACACACGCACACACGCACACACACATGCACACATGCGCACATACATGTACACACACGTGCATAAACATGCATGCACACACACACATGTACACACGCATGCATACACACATGCACACACGCGCACACGCGCACACACACACACACACACACACACACGCTGTGTGTTACAGCCCTTGGCCGACACCACTGCCTGCACATCCACGATGCCGTGAAGGGGCAGGTCTGCCAGAGCCCGACACCTTCGTCCCCGCGTCCGGGACTTGCTGCTCGGCTGGGGCCCCCGCGAAGGCAGCTGTGCCCACGCGAGGAGCAGCAGCAGCGTGACAAGCTGTGCTTGCTTATGCAGCACCGAGCAGCGCCCCCGCGGGAAGAGAAGAATTTGGGGATGACGTTTCAACGCATACACCAAAAAGCAGACCCCAGGAGTAAGAATCCGTAAGCAGCAGCAATGCAGTTTGCTACACAGGCACATTTTGCAATTTTAAAGCAGTGTTTGTTTTGTCGCGTTGCTCATCAGCATTAGCACGTAATGGGACACTGTACATCAGGCTAAGTGAACTCGTAATGAGCACTGTAGCAAGTCTATTGAACAGGAGATAAATAGGTGATTACACCGGCTCTGCCCTGATGAATGGAATTGCTCAGGGAGTTATGTGCCGCTTCCGTAACCTTTTACAGAGACTCCATAAATCACAGCTGAACGAGTGACCCATTAGGCGCCGCAACCGGAAAAGAGGAGGACTAACTAACTTTAAAGACTAAAACTCGGAGGGCTGACGCTGGCAGGCAGTGACAGATGCGGTGGGAAGACTTGGGTGATGGGGACCCTCCTCGGGAAGGAATGTGAAGATGTGGCAGGATGATGGGGAGAGGTAAATGGCTCCGGACTAGTGCTAGAGGGCAAGTTTGGGGGGGGGGGGGCTAATGGACTCCTTCACAGAAAGACCTGTCCTTCAGGCCTGTCCTCCTGGGCTTGAGGGTAGAAAACAGAAATGAAATTAGTACTAAGGAAAAAAAGGGAAAGGGCAGGGAGACAGTGCAGTCTTGATGTCCACTTCTGCACAAAGGAAGAGGAAATCAGGTGAGCAAGAATTTAGCAAAGGGAACTGGAACATCAAAATGTAAAAGGACGGCGAATGCCCAGAAATGGATGATTAATCCCTGTGAACAGCAGCTGAGCAGACGATGCGGTCAGCGGAAAGGCCTGCTGCCTGCCGAGCAGGGAGGGAGTGCAGGCAGCGAGGAGCACGGAGGGGTTGTGCACTTCTGCCGGGAGCTGGGGCATCCGCCTGCAGGGASCCGGCGTCCTGCGTGGGGCAGGAGAGCGGGGAGAGGAGACACAGCAGAAACGTGCTAACGGCGAGGACGCAGTCTGGCCTACTAACATTAGCGAAAGGTGGTGGGAGTAGGAGGTGCTGGGGACAAGCCACCCCGAATCAGTGCCAGCCATCTGTATCATTAAAAAAAAAAAAAAATCGTTTGTGGTATCTCAAAAAAGACAGCAGCATATTGCAATCCAGGAGCCTATTGGGATTGCTGTGTAATTAATACGTGAGATATACGCACCGTGTAGGACAACGGTGCCACAAAAGCGTCCCCCAACGCGTACGTCACGCCGCAAGGTTTGGAGGATTCAGGTAAAGCTTTCATTCAAATGATCTCCGAAGCAGGGGAAAGATAAAATAACCATTCCAACCTGCCCTCTGCATACAAAAGCAACTCAATTTCAGAGAGCCTAACAATGTTTCTCTGCAGTTTCATAGGCGCTAAAACGTAATCAAAACCGCCGTTCRGCTGCGTTAAGAAGCAAGAAGAAGRGGAGTTCCTAGACAGGGCTCTGCTGACTCATTGGCGCTTCGACAGCAGCCGCCACGCTGTGGGGCAATGCCCAGGGCAAGGGCTGGGGGCTGTGGAGAAGGTTTCCAAGGGCTGCAGAAACATCAGCTCAATTCCTTCAACGGGGACAGGCCTCGGGGAACTTCAGTGCACGGCTAGAAAGGGGGGCTCAGACCAGGCCTATGGTCACGTCCCGCTGGGGTGGTTATCGTCCTYGTTCAAGCTTTCGTCATGGGAACGCTGAAAGAACATGCAAAGGTCTGGGCTCCTCCAGAAACAGCCTGGTTCGCTTGGTGTTGGTGGGGTAGCACTGAACATTAACAAGATCGTGGGCTGTACAGATCCATCTGTACGGAGTGCTGGCGTGTGTAAAACATGACGGATTTGAACCAAAAACATCTTGAGAAACAGTTGTCAAAGACGCTCCGGGTGGGTAGTGGTGGGACTCTGTCGCAGAGCAGGGAAGGTGTGCGTATGAAGAGACTTTTCTAACAGCAGAAACAGTTGGAAGTTGTATTATAATGGGAAAGACACTCCTGAGATGGATGGGAAGCAAATGGCACAAATGGCCAGCTGCAGGATAYGTGGCGTAATCACTGATCCAAAAGAGCAGCAACCTTATTTTAGAGCTCATTTAGAAAAATAACAAAGATATATCTTAAAAAAACTGGATTGTGAAAAGTAAATGTGGATTGAGTGATCATGACTTGAACCAGTGTACRTAGTGGATGGCTTATAAAGATACCACAAGAGAACATAAGTGTTATCGTACGGGCCTTATCAACACCTGGAACGTGGTCCATAATGCTAAAATTTCCTGTCCAAAAAAGGCTGACTCCAGCAGGAGCGAGCGTGGAGACGGGTTACAAGCGTAGTCAGTAAATGACTGGACATAATCAGCCAAAACACGTGAGCGGAATGAGCTCCTGCGAGACTCCTCCTTTGGGATCAGCAGGGGTGAGCCACCTGGCCAGCGTTAGCAGGGACCTTGCTCTGTGTCTCAAAGACGTCGTGCAATGAGCATTCCCTAGGTGTCACAGGGGGTTGGGCGCGACAATCCYGGTGCAGGTCCGTTTTCCTAGAGCGCGGGTGTCCCACGGCATCGGGGCCCGTCTCGTATTGATCCCTGCAGCACTGCTGGCCGCGGTGCCTGCCCTGCGCTAGCTCCTGTACGCGTACAAATAGCTCCTGAACAGTCCTAAACAAGCACGGTGCCTGACGCGAAGAGCCGGGGTGACTGCAAGGGAGGCGCCCAGGTACCTGGGGATCCGAGGGAACAGCGGGACGCGGCAGTCCAGCGCACCAGCCGGCCAGCTGTCGCCGTTCTGCGAGGCAGAGAGAGACGTTCCCGCAGCTAATGAAGTTGCTTCTCAGAGACGTACTGAATGCACGTGCCAAACGTGAGGGACGGCACACGAGCATCACAAGAGAGAGCGCCTGAGAAGTTGGCAGTGCGGTGCTGAAGACTGCTACCATGCGCCGTTTGAGACGGGAGCTAGCATCTCGCTCGCGAGGCGTGACAGACAGAGCGGGGACCGGGTGCCAAGAGCCCCGTACGTGAAGACAAGCAGCTTATGCTTCATATGGCAGAGAAATGGGTTCCAGTGCAGCAACTTAAAGAAAGAGAGGTGACATCGAGTAACACGGACATCTTTGCAACAGCTTTCTGACCAGACTACTGGGATGGGACTGCACGTGTCCCAGCAAGAGAAAAGGATGTTGCTAACATGAGTGAGAGATAAGGAAAGCTCCAACTAGGATTTGGTTGTGTGAATGGCCAGAAAGCACTGTCCGTTAGAGAGACGATGGGAAGAGAACCGGCAGCGTTTGGGTGTGAGCAAGAGGAGGACAGAGCTGTGCAGCGAGKCAGATCTGGAGCAGAGGGTGCGTCTGTGAGTTATCAGCACCGAGAGAGGAATTTGATTGCAGATGAGGTTTTCCAGAGCTAAGGGGTAGAGGGCAAAGAGGAGGACTGAGGACACTGCCACGCCACAAAGCTGATGAGGAGAGGAAGAGCATCCTCTGGCAGACCTGCTTAGGAGGCAGTTGGAGAAGCAAGAGGAGAGCAAGGAGAAGGCAGAGCCATGGAAGATGACGCACAAAATCTGACATAAGAAAAGAGACTGGCTGATAATGTTGAAGGTGGTTGAGGGGTAAAGGAGAAAAATGGAGAGGAAAAGGTTGAAAACCTTTGGAAGATGCAGGTCACAATGCTGTAGGATCCTATCAGCAAAGACTGCCTTGACTTTTGTCATAAAAAATACAGCTGCCCCCCACTCTTAGCTGGTCCCCCCGCATATGCAGAGCATTCAAACACGTTACCCTGCCACGGTTTCATGCTCTGCTCTCATGGAGGAGTTAAGAGTCTTGCTCTGTGTTCTTTAGAAAATAGTTCTGTATCCTTTACAGATGGCTAGGAACGCCACGCATAATGTGTGCTTTAAGCATTTGTTTATTCTTATTTGAGCGGAGCTTTTGATGTAGGCCTATCCATTACTTAAAAGCCAGTAAGTTGGGAAAGGATGAAAGAGAGTGAAATGGCCTGTATCATATCATTCTGTACAGTATTTGTATATGCTGAGTATTTCATTTATTCTGTAATCTGCAGATGGTTTGAAATTGAAAAGCCGGGCTACTCGGGTGGCAGCCCTTTTGTTCTTGGAACGAGCTGTGGGTTATTCAAGCAAAGCAAGTGAACACCTGATTAATGGCAGCATCTATCTTTAAGGGAAACGGCTGTCATTAGACTGAGCTATTGTGCAGTTCCCAAACATATTCAGCATTGTGCTTTACGCGGCAGGAGCTTGAGTGGGTTTCTTCCTTCCTTCCTTCCTTCCTTCCTTCTGGTAGGAAGATGTCGTAGCATACGCAGGCGAAAAAGTGCAGGCAGAAAAGTGCTCAGGCTGCAAGCGCAGGCCCTGCCTACAGCTGAACAGAGGGGGAATCGCCCGGGGCCCGCCGGGACACCCYCGGGAGAAGGGTCGCACCAGGGTACCCCCGTCTCGGGAAAGCCCGGGTGACTTTGCCTGGAAAGGACCTGCACCCAGCAAACCCCCGGCAAACGCTTCCCGAAAGGTTCAGCTCCTCTGTCCTCCCCCTTCCAGGCGGACAGGGCGGCTGTAACCCCCCCAGCGCAAAGCGTCGAACCCTTTTCATCCCTCTGGTCAGCTGTTTCCACCAAAGATTGCTAAAACGGTCAGTTYTCGGGGGCGACTCTCCCAAATCCGAGCTGCGCTCCGCTCCCCCGGCGCGGCGGGAGCACGGGGGTCCTGCTCCCCGCGGGACCGCGACGGGTCTTCCCCAGAGCCTGCTGCTCCGCCACCACGCTCCGCTTCGCTGAGGAACTCTTCACGCACGAGAATATTCCTGGAAATCTGCTGCTGTTTCCAAAACACACAGCTTGCCTGAGACTTCCTGGAGCGGCAGGAGAGGCTCCGGGTTTAGGGAACAGGCAGCTCTTTCCTCTCTCCGTACACAAAACGGTCTGTGACCCTGGGAAAACCAGTTAAACAGGGGGCACAGAAGAAGATATATAAAACCCTTTTAATCCTAGCACTAAAAATTACATTGCAGAAGATGAACAAATACTTCCTCCACAGTGAAAGATTTTTTTCAGCCCGCCCTCGGCCGGCTATCGCGCAGGTCTCCGGGGCGGGAGGCGAGCGTCTGCGGGCGGTGGGACACGCTGCCCCGGGGGCCTCCCACCGCCCCGCACGCTGCCGGCATGGCCCCGGCACGGCTGCCACCGTCTCGTAACCGGCACTCCCGAAGCCACGCCGTTTGGAGCAACCTGCCTTTCACCGTGATGCACACCGTATCCCAAAGAAAGTCTCCGTGCAATGGCCAGAACGGGAGAGCTCATCTCCCCCAGGACTATTGCTCCAGACACCACCAGGAGCAGCCAGCTCTGCCACGTTTGGAGGCGCATCCCCTGGTTTCTCAAAGTGACCCTGTGGTCAGCTCAGCACCTCTTGTCTCCGCCACTTCCAACTGAAGAAACCCCGCTTCTAGCCATCAGGCCTAAAAAGCAGGATCYTGCAGTTAGTTAGGTGTGTGATGCAGCAGACCAGCACTATCGCATCAGTCCAAGACCATCCTGCACAGCGTCTCCGTTCTTCTGCCTACGGACGCTGCTGCCTACGCTTGTGAAATGGGCGTTTCCCTTCCGAACAAGACGCCTCTTTCTGCCCATCCTGAAAACTGGTGTTATTCCTATGGCATGCCATGCACAGGGCTGTGGACACAGATGTGACGAAATGAGAGAACATTCATAAAGGTTTGAAGTCCAGGTAGACCATAATCAAGTGAGGGCAGAAAGGAAAAGTACACAAAATCAAAAGATGGCCACAGAACGATGAAGCAAATGAATGATTTGGAGAAATGACTCTCTGTCTGTCCCAAATCTCCCACTTGCCTTTCCCACAGCAGTGTGTGGAGTTTCTAGTCTTTTTGGAAGCTGCAAGTTTTAAGGAGAAAAAGACGGAGCATACAGGACCATTGCAATGCGGGAATCTGACCAGCCAGACTAGGTGCCAATGGACATCCGCATGACAACAGGTCTGAAGGAGCTAAGACAGACCTGGTATGGCCATCCTAATGTGTTTATCACAGAAGGAAGAAAAAACATTGGAGAAGTCACATTTTTCAGCTCACATGGTTTACTGGAATTTAAGTGATGTGTGTTGGGTTAGGGAGTGGGAAGGATTTGTACATCTTTGATTATTGCAGTTCCTGAGACTGCTGCTCAAATCTCCTGACTCCCGTGTTCAGAAGTCTGTTCATAATTTTTCATACAAGCTGGTGAACTTCAGCTAAAGTGGAAATACAAACAAGAGGGAGCAAAAGTGCTGTTTAGTGGAAGACGGAGCCAGTAGCTTCAAGAGCAATGAGAGAAAAGGGCCGTGAGCCGTCTATGAAGTGACATAACCTGGCTTCTGCTGGACTGGTTAGAGCTGAGAGTTATGTGAAGTCAGAAAACAGCTGATTCCCCCTGGCCTAACTCCACTGATTTCTGCAGAGTTAGCCCTACTTTAAACTAAAATGCACCTTTAAGTAAGGCAAAATATAGTCCACTAAGAAAACACCTCTGCCATGAGTTGCCTAACCAGTGCTTGCAGGCTGCGAAACGCCAGCCCTTCATTCTGCCTCTGCGCCACGGRGTCATGCACGTTTCACCGCTTCTTCAGAGAAGGGAGCGGGGCTCCTTCTGCAGCTGCACCTGAGCCACAGGGCAAAAGCAATCCAAACAGACCTAGCCAGTGAAAAGCTAAGCTAGCCGTTAAATCATCTCTGTTGTACCATACATAAGGAAAAGAAAACGTAAAAATGAAATCACTATAAACTGATTTCCCCCAGTAATCCACCTGCCCAGTGAAATTTCTCTGCATAGAGAGGAAACCACCTCTAGAGAATAGAGAAGGAACATTTAAGCGTTGATTTTAACATGGAAACACTGGGTGGTAATTGGTTTTCAGAAACACTCCAGGTGAAAGACTCCATTATAGGCAGACATTGCTTGCAACACAAATCTGGGCAGAGTGCCACGCTGCTCATCTCATGCGTGCTTGTCTCACTCTCAAGGGTATTAGCACATGGATGAGAGAGAACAAGAGAAAAACTCCGTAACCCCATGGCCAGCCTTTGTCCAAAGCGCACAAAGTCCTCGGGTCTCTGCAGCTCCAGGAGTGTTGGGGAACATCCCGCAGAGACACCCGAGCTGGTTCCCCAAAGCCCTGCGCACCGGCGCGTTCAGAAGGCTGCATTCAAGCCAGCCTGGAAGCTGTGGACCAGACAGAGCTGTTCTGCAGGCTGCATCTGGCCCGTGGGTTATGCAGTTGCTGTTTCTCATTGGTATAGTATTTTATTTCATTTTGCATTATGTTATTTTGCATTTTGCATAGCTTCTATTTTTGGTGGATATTCTGCATTTTAAATGTCATGTTTTCATCCCTCAGTTTTAGAGTAAGAACAAACTGGAACTGGGCTATCACCTCGAAATGTAAAAGTAATGCTCGTTTAACATCATGAGTTATTTTACTTCTTAACATATGGTAAACACCCACAGTAACGTACAGCCTTTTTCATCCAGGAGAGAGTGCAACCGTTTTACAGACTCTGATCCTGTTTTAGCTGCCTTCTCCAAACTAAATCAGGAGGTACTCTACGGAAGCTAAGGGAGCAGTCAAATATCCTCTATGTTCTGATTTATACATTGCATAGTCTGGCTTTTTGAAGGCAATTTTGTGAAAATTTAATTGGTTTATTTGTATTGTGACAGTCATGTAAAACATGGGAAGAAGGCAAGTGACAAATGAAGCCATCAACTGTGCTGTGTAGGAATTAAACACGTTATACTGCTAATTAGTAAAGTATCTGCTATTTCCTTTAAATAGGCTGTCGCTGAAATCCCAAAGCCATTTTTAATTTCATCAGCGAGTATCCCCAGCAAGCAGCTCTCATGTGGGCAAGAGCACTCACAGGGCCRCTGATTTGTGCCAGATGCTGCTGCCAACTTATGCATTATCTAAAGTCGCCAGAACTTCCCCAGAACTTCCACCGGTGGATTCGTCGGTGCTGTCAGTGCCGCCCCGGAGGTGCTGCGTGCCGGGACCCCCAGGTGCGAGAAGCAGCTGTGTGGGGCCGGTCCCCAGCGGGGGCAGCGGGACCCCCCAGGTGGGGGGGAATGGGACCCTCCTGGGCAGGGGCAGTGGGAACCCCTGAGCAGGGGCAGCAGGACCCCCCTGGGCAGGGGCAGTGGGACCCCCCAGGTGGGGGGGAATGGGACCCTCCCAGGCAGGGGCAGCGGGACCCCCTGAGGGGGGTCTGTGGGACCCCCGAGGTGGGGGTAGCAGGACCCCTCGGGCAGGGCAGCGGGACGCCCCCCAGGTGGGGGCAGCGGGACCCCCCTCGGCAAGGGCAGCGGGACTTCCCAAGTGGGGGCAGCAGGACCCCCCCGGGCAGGGCAGCAGGACCCCCGGGTGGGGGGAGCAGGACCCCCGGGTGGGGGCAGCAGGACCCCCCGGGTGGGGGCAGCGGGACCCCCCAAGTGGGGGCAGCAGGACCCCCGGGTGGGCGCAGCGGGACTCCCCTCGGCAAGGGCAGCAGGACCCCCGGGCGGGAGCAGCAGGACCCCCCCGGGCAGGGC
>NW_020447530.1:279249-298802 GCF_003343035.1 Apteryx rowi | reverse complement strand
GAAGGGAAGGGCAGGGAAGGGAAGGGAAGGGCAGGGAAGGGAAGGGAAGGGCAGGGGCGGGAGCGCAGCCGCCGCGCGGAGCAAAGCGCCCGGGAAGCGGCCGGGAGAGCGCGGCCGGAGCGCGGCGGGAAAGGCTGCCGAGGCGCCCGCTGTGCCCGCAGCCAGACGCGCCCCACGGGCCGGGRCACGTCCCCGGAGCAGCCCCTGCTGCCGGCTCGGGGCACACGCCGGGTCTGCGGCACCAGCCTGCGCTTTCCAGGGCTCTGCCTGCTCCCTGGGTGTATCCGTACTCCGCACCCGGGGCTCCGCCGGGATGCAGCCGCTGCCCCCCTGTAACCGCCAGCAGGAGCAAGTCCCCCGGCRGGGCAGTCCTGGGGGGGGGGACGCTCACCGCCACTGCAGGGTGCAAGCAAAGCCGCCAGCAAGCCTGTTTTGCCTAAGGCAGAGCCCAGCAGAGTCGCACTGGGTGAAACGTGGTCCTCAGCATGGGACGCATGGGCGCCTGACACCCCTGGGGTGGACGAGGCCAGCTGGGGCTGCAGCTGTGGCACGGGGAAAGGGACGAGCCCAGGCACTGGGACCAGCAGTCGTTCCCCCTGCCCCACCAGGGGGTGGTTTGTGAGCAGAGGACAAGTAAAAAACAACTGTTCAACATCTACATCAATGACCTGGAGAAGGTGAGGCAGTGCTGCTTCATCAAGTCTGCAGATGACACCCAACCGGGGGACCAGGCGATGCCGAGGGCAGGGCTGCCGATCAGAGGGCCTTGGGCAGGCTGGAGGAACAGGCCGACRGGAACCTCGTGCAATTCAGCAAGGAKAAAGCCGAGTCCCGCCCCAGGAAGGAAGATCCCAGGCAGGACGCGGGCTGGGAACGCCYGGCCYGGAGCRGAGCAGCCCTGGGGAGGGCGCAGGTCCCAGCGAGCAGCCAGCAGGTCAGAGCCGCAGCACGCCCGGGACCGCAGGGAYGGGGAGGGCCCCAGATGGGGAGCCCAGAGCTGGTCCCCTGTGAGCAGGAGATGAGGGCAGAGACCTCCCGAGGTCCCTTCCCATCCTGTGATCTCCTGCTCCTCCACCCAAGACAGGTTTAATTCTTTAATGTCTGTCCCACATACAGGAGCTGCCCCTGGCTCAGAAACCCCTCGGTCCCAGAAAGCACGCGTGACCGCTCTGTGCAGCCGTGCTGGGGCCGTGAAAGATCCTCCTCCACCGAGGATTTTTCACATGCTGTGCAGAGCTGAGGACGAGGGAGGGCAAGAGAGAAATTTCGGAGAAAAGGAATATTCTGCTGCTACCTCTTGCCATAAACCGCCAGAAGAGAGCAGCCAACGAAAACTGTGGCTGCACAGACTCTTAGCTCCTGGCTTTATAGACTATTAATTTAGAAGACCGTGGCCAGACTGCCTGCTCCAGTTGAAAGGTCTGCCTGATTATCTTTCCAGGTAAATTAATGTCAGACATATTTCTTTATTAGATTTTGAAGGAGCTAATAAATGAATTTACCAGGTGATTTCTTCATTTATCACTGTAATTTAAACCAACAGACAACAGCATGCAGAGGAACTGGTTCATTTCCGTGTAGCTGGTGTGGCGGTGCCAGGATCCGTAAACCCTCCCTGAACAGCATCAAGCAATGCTTCTCGGCCGGAGTCTATGAAATTTAAGCATGGCCCCAGGAGATGAGCAGAGGTTCGCGCACGCAGCTGGCTTTTGTGTACAGCTGCATCTGCCAGGGCCAGGGCTGACACCTCCATCCTCCCTTCCCACCTCGGCGCAGCCTCCTCCCCACGCCGCAGACCGGGCACCACCAGCACATCTTCACTGGACATCGCCAGGAGAGGCGGAAAGCGCAGCCTGGGGACCACCGATGGCACGTGCAGCGCTGACGCGGCCCGGGCAGCACCCCCTCTAGATTTATACTCTGGATTAAGGGACCAGCAAGATGGTTGTGTTACGAGTCAAACCGTAATTTCCCATTAGATGTTAAAAACTGCTTAGTAGTTCTTAAAATACTTCATATTTTTTATATGTCAGGAAAGACATTTCCTTTTTCCCAGCAGAGATGTTATTTGTAGTTCCTGAACACCAAAGCTATTAACAATAAACAATTCAATGCAAATAGGAGATATTTATAAGCAGAGGGCGCTCCTGGGAATGAAGTCATGAACACAGCCAGTCTCTTATTTCTACACTTAAAATAGTCATTATTATATGCACATGAAAAATTCTTGCTAAAACTATTTCATCATTGCGATCATCGCTAGCACGCATCAAGCAGGTCCTGGTGTCCAGCAGTGCCCCATGCACATGCCACGTCCTGCAGCCACCAGCRTGCCCAGCTTGTGCTGCTCACCACAGGCTAGCACGGTTTTAGGAGCTGAGGAACACACATACTTGTTTCCAGTTTCACAGATATTTCACACAAGTCTCAAACTGTAATAACAGTAGATTATTCCATTTTTCACCTTCCAGGGGTATCAGATGTGGAACATCATCTCTGCTGCTGTATGTTACAGCTGTTACTGCTCCCCCCGAGTGCCAGGACCTACAAAATGTGTTAGCTTCATGCATTAGTGAGAAGGATACAAGACAGCCAACACRCAGAACCTTATGTATTTTTTAAACCTATAAAACTATGGTTTTAAAATGCTCATTTTGTACCAAGGAAATGTGCTTAAGATGCCACTCAAAGTTGGTGACAAACTTGAATCCTTACAAATAAACCATTAAAATGAACAAGAGAAATACTTTTCACTAAAGATTTCATTTGATTTCTTTGAATTGGTTTCTGGATGGTTTTTTGGAGAGGGGACAAGAAAAAAGGGGAGACTGAGTATTTTGATGAAATACCTCGATTAGCCAGTCAGTGTTGGGGGGAAGAAAAAGAGCAATTTGAAAAAAAAAAAAAAAAAGACCTTTCAGCAAAATAATTTTATATTACTTTAAGTTTGCATTTATTTTTTTCTTTGTTGGTTTTCTAAGTATTTCAACTGGAAAAAAGCTAGTGGTAGCAATGCCTCCCAGGTGAGCAGCAGAGCACATCCCCCAGCTTGGCCCCAGGCCACATCTGGCAGTGGCCAGTCCCCACACCAGCAGGGCACAGGCAGAGGTGGGAGCTGAGCCCCAGCTGCAGGACACCTGCACCCCAGGGGTGGACTTCTCACCAAGGTGGGTCTCTCCAGGTCTCAAATTGGGCATTTGTAACAGCCTTGCAGAATTTGAGCTTTGAGCTCAGCCTTGGAGTCTAAGGGGAGAGAATGACTTTTTCCTACAACACAGCTGTAGTCTAAAAATGAGCTAAAAGTGAAATCCAAATGTTCCTCATAATGCTCCTCCTTTAGCCTTGTGGAATTTATTCTTTAAATCATGCTATTTACAAATAAAAGCATGGGCAATGTCAAATTCCCATATGGGAATAAACTGAGCATAAATAAATAGAAAGCCAGGGCACAGCTATAGCCTGACCCTGATGGACATTTTGTACGAGCAGGACAGGTGCAATCCTGAGACATGGCCATAAAATTGCTATTACGGAGTCAGCTACAGCTTTGTGCTCATGGACAGGGAGCAGCTGGATGCTGCATTTCATCAGGTTAGAGTGGACCAGCCTTCCTCCACGTGCACCCAGACCTCTCATCCTTCCTGGTAACAGCATCACTCGCTCCGGCCCTCAGGGCTTGTATTCCCAAAACACCATCTCCCTTCTCAGGGAGGGTGATGGCTTATAAGAAACACCTGGGAGACTCCATCACCTAATGGAAGATTCCTCTCCAGACTGCTCTTCAGCTCTGGTCATGCTTCCCTCTGGAAAGGGCCCTGTGTGACCAGCACAACACGCTCCGGCTGCAGCGATCCTTCCAGCAGAAAAGGGACAGCTCCAAGCCAAGCTCGGAGCCCCAGCACGAGGCTCACCAGCGCCCGGTGTGCCCCGTCCTCCACGCGGGCATCCGGCGGGGAGGGAAGACGGATCGCTGCAGTAGGCAAGAGTACTGCCAGCTCATTAAAATATCTACTCATCTTTCATCCCTCGTACTGAACTCAGTGATGTGAACTGATGTATTCAGTGATGTGAACCGTGCTGTGGGGGCCAGCAGACCTGCCCTCCGTCCCTGTCTCAGCYGAGGGATTTGACCAGCCAGGGGATTTTTGCACAAGTCATGCCATTTTTCTGGGATCGCGTTTCCATATCAGTAAGGCAGGGTTAAAGCAGCAGACCTCCGCATCAAGCGTTCTGTGACCCGTGGAAGAACGAACGCTCCTTATCTGAAAGGCAAATGCTCTGAAGCATGGGAGCAAAAGAATAGTAAATATTTTAATAATGTATTAACAGTTGACTTAAGAGACATGGTACTAATCTACAAGGAGCAAGACAGATATGTCTACTTACCCATAGGATTCTAGTTTCCTAATTGCCCTGTAATATTTAGCTAAAGCCTATTTACACAGAATTATCAGTTGTCTCTCACAGGCATTATTTGTACAAAATTCTCAGGAATACTGTGCATATTTTACCAGAGCCTGAATTACACAGAGAATACACCGTTTTCATCYGTGGCGGAGCAACTGGTTTACGAGTGTGCATCGCTGCTGATCATATTTGGGAGAAACTGGATATACAGTTTTTTTAAAGTGTGGGTCATTACATCAGTATCTTCCATGAGCTTTAAATGCTTGTAAACAACTTTAGTAATGCATCTGCATTTAATATACCTGTTCTTCTCGATGCCTATTCCAGAAGTAATAGAACAGAAATTCTCATAATAAAAATCTAAATTGTGGACAAATCATACATCCTTAATGTTGATAAATTATAATATTTTGTAATTTAAATGCTATAAATCATGCATCACACAAAGTGAGCTTTTAAAAAAGAGAAAAAATGGATGAAAGCATGAATATATTAAACCAAGCATTTCTAGTTTTAGTCCATGAAGACAGGGACAAGCTGTGCCTCGACCAGCCCTTCGCCTCCCCGCGGCYGGGCTGAGCAGCCTGGACCCCCTCCACGCTCTCCCGCGGTCGCACACCCCGGGTGCCCAGCCACCAGGCAGCCGTCTGCTGCACCCGCTCCGGCTCCTCCACGTCCCTCCTGACCTGCAGACTGCAAACCGCACATGGCATCCCACGTGTGTGCTCGCCTGCTTGAGCAGAGGACAACAGCATCCCCCGACGAGCTGGCCATGCTTCTCCTCGCGCAGCCCGGGCAGCGGCTTGCCCCATTCCTGGTGGGACACAACCTCAGCTCTTGTTTGACACTGTGTCCCCCCCAAAACCCCCAGCCCTCAGCAGCAAGGCTGTGTTCAGCAGTCCTTCCAGCCTGCAGCAATGCATGGGGTGATCCTGCCCTGGAGCAGCGCTTGGCCCTGCTGCTTCTTGAACTTCACAACACCCTTGTTGGGCCTTCCCCTCCTTAAAATTAGCATTGTATTGGTTTTTTTTTTTTTTCCAGCCATCAGGGTCCTCTCCCCGTGACCATGMCTTTTCATAGATGATAGACAGCAGCATCCCCATCACACTGACCAACCCTGTTGGCATCTGTGGCAAGTCCCACCCAGCCCATAGATTTGTACACAGCCTGTTCTTCCAAGCAGCTCCCAACCCGTCACGCTGTCACTGCCAGTTGTTCCTTTCCTTCCCCAGTGCTGGTACACAGACCTTGCCTGCAAAGACTGGAAAAACATCTCAGGTTGAAGTAATTTGAAATGGGGTTTTGACACTTGATTTATTGACGTTTTTGAAAGTCATATCAAACATGTAATCATCCACTTCATGTTATGACATTAATCCTGAAGCCGTGCTCYGCTGAGCACGCCCGAGACCAGCACGTTAGGGAGTACAGGAGCTATAGGAAGRGGTGGGATCACGGAAGATGAATGCAAACTGATGAATCAGCCAGTAACCCGTTTAGAAACTGAGCTGACTTCACATTAAAATAGACAAACTCACCTCCTCAGTGACATCCTGCGCTGATGGATTTTCTTGCTTAAGAAAACAGAAGCTTGAAGTGCAAGCAAGGACAGTCCTTGGAAGCTTGCCCGGTTTGTGATTAGCTGCACGCCCAGACGCACGAAGCGCCAGCATCGTTCTGCAGCACACGCAACCCCCCTGGGCAGCCCAGACCATCCGAGCCAGGAGCAGGAGTGCTGCTGGCATTGGAAACGTCTGGATCTCCTCATCCTGCTCTCACCAGGGTCCTTGCTGCCCTCAGCTTCCACTGAACCATGCGTGTCAGTAGCTGAATGCAAAACTGTCAGTGAAGGCCAGCCAAAATGCACAGGAGAATGAATAAATTTTCCCTTTTCCAAAAAATTCAGAGAATCTGCTGCATATCATGAGTGCCATCTACTGACACTTTTTTTTTAAAACTTATTTCCAGTTTTACTCAGATGAGAAGCATGCCAGGTAGAGCAGGAGTTTCCCAGCCGCAGTTTCCCTGCATGGCCTAGAAGTGTCAAGCCYGGCCGGCAGCCCTCCTGACAAGGGAGAACACGGTCTGCCTTGCTGATAGCTGGCTCACTGCTATCCCCAAAAGCCAGCAACGGGTGCGGGAGGACATAACCTGTCTCTGAACAGTATTTTGCACTATGCTAAGCAGGAGCGCAGCCCCCACGCACAAGGCCACCCGGAAGGACAAGCCAGCTCAGACTTTCCCGAGACCATTGCAGTCCCACCACCTCCGCAGTGGGTTGCTTTGTTCCAAAAGGCCCTTTGATCCTGCAGGGAGAACATCCCATTTCCAACAACGGCAGATTTAGCAGCCCGCTATCGCGCAAGCGGCCGGGCTCCGGGGATAGCACGCGTTTGCCGTTAGACCCTGCACCCCCCGCAGGCGCTCCAAGACCCGCCGGGCTCCGAGCAGCAGCACTGCTCCTGCTTCGGAAGCAGACTTGTGCACAGCTGCTGCCTGCCCTTCGTGGCTCATCTGTCCTGCCTTACGCCCACACACAGCACAAGCGCTGTGGGAGCACTGCAAGGAGTCATCTGCTCAAGCAGCATGGACTTAAACTGGTTGCCCTCGCATTAGAAAACCTGGTGATAGGTACAGAAAGTTCATCTTAGCATCACCACGTAGCATCAGCAATAACCAAGGGAACACAGAAAAGGTCACACRGGAACAAAATAGTTTGCTGAAAGCTGTCTATCCAGAAAATGAGAATTCCCTAGGACCTTGCGAAAAGCTGAGTGGCTGAGATTTCAGGTGCACGCAGGACTGAAAACGAGATCTGAAGTGTCCACCCTCATTTCCTCGTGCTACCTGTGTCCCTAACAGTTCCTCAACCTGTTCCCTGATTTCAGCCAGATTTCGAGAAGGAGTAAAGGTCTGGGGCAAGCCTGCTCCCAGGCTGGGAGACGAAAGGGCACCAGGCAGAGAGCAAGGTGGTGAGGGCAAAGACGCAGCCGGAGTTTCCCTCCCATGAGATACCAGCCATCACCATGGCACACCATGTCCAGGGAAGGAGCCCTCTGGGAACAGCCCATCCCGCAAGGACGCCTTTCCCGCTCCCTGTGGACAGGAGGTCACACTGAACCAGGAGCACAGGAAACACCACCAGAAACGTGTGATGGGCTTTATCTCGCAGGCTTCTTGGGAAGCCTCTGCTCCCCCTCCAGGAAGGTCTCGTGGTGGGAGCGCTGCTGCAGGGTCCCACAGCCCGGCACCTCCGCRACTTATTGGGGAAGCTTATCCGGTCTGGCACCGCTACAGCACTTGTTCCTCCAGGAGCAGGGAAGCAGACTGCGACTTACAGTCGCTGCAAACCCTGCAGTCCTGCCTCCGGAGCGCAGCCCGGCAGCACCCGGCACGCTGCTCAGCATGATATTACAGGTGCTAACACTTATAGCCATAAAATTCAAACTGTCTCCAAAGATAAAGTTAAGAGGATGTTTGAACTTCCACATAGGAAGGAGGCGCAAGGGAAAGTGATGAAATAAGTAGTAACTAAATGCTACTTTGTAAATACCAGAAACCAAGAGATAAAGTCACTAAAAAAAAAATAAAGGCATTGTTAAGGTATGAGAGTACTAACACTTACTTTCTTTTCCATATACTCAGTGTTTACCTGGTTAATTATACTGCCAGTTGTTAAAATGATTGCAAACATTTATAAATATATTTACATGTATTACAAAGAATTATTGATTGTGCACTATGGAGACAAGGATGAAATCAGTATTAAAAAGGATAAAAGTTGTAGTGAACCCTTATGCTAGACGTATGCATATAAGTTGGATAAGTGCAGCTGAAATACCATTAAGCAGCATTTTATGCTTATAATTTCAGAACTAACTGGAAGACAAGACACTGACACTCAGACCACTGGAAAAMCTCACCAAATTCTAATACAGAAGTGCCTTATCTTTGCAGGAGAAATCCTTTTAGAAGTTTGGGGTTTTTCTTGATTTTCTCATYTTTTCTATTACATCAGGAAACTAAAATCCATTTTGGTGCTATATAACAAAAGTTGCTGCAGTCTTCCAAGAGCCGAGCGTCTGGAGGGATGAAGGCCCTGGACGAAGGGGCGCACATCTGAAGAGCCCCCGCAGCGCTGCCCAAGGAGCCGTCACAGCCTTCCTCGTGGCGCTTGGCCTCCCGGATGGGCAGCAGCCACAGCGGCAACACCAGGAGGGAACAGTTTCGGCATTTAGAAACACACAGCCTGAGCAATGGGAATGCTAGGTCACATCCTTCGAGAAGCAAATCTGCRGTACAAGCTAGGACAGTAAACAACAATGGATATTTTAAAGGCAATAGATTCATAAGCAATTTATAACAAATATCTCAAATGTAAACAACATTAAAACATTTCCATTTCTGAATGGGACATCTCATTAAAACATACATAAGATGCATCCAAACCCAGGATTGTCTTTGCAGTGCCAACTGTTAAATGTCAAAACTATTATAGTTATTTTTACTGAAAATACAGACACAGCACTAGTTAGCATTAAACTGCATACATTAGGAAAGAGATTACCTGGTTTTCACCTTTTCCGAGTGGGTCACCACAGAAGCACAGCCAAATTAAGTTAAGCTGTTTTTCTCCTCAGAGCACACAGGCGTTCCAACATCTGCCACTATCCCGTTCTGTTTTCCCAGTATAATTTAAAGCAAACCCATGCTCGATTCCTCCCAGTTTCAGCTAGGGACACGCACTTCGGTATTGTGCATTTCTAGATTGCAGTCCTCAGGCCATTTCCCCCCAGGTATAAGTGAGGAAAGTTTGCTGAAATTAATGCAACTGTGATTCACCCCTAAACGGGGCTCCATCCGCACCCACTTACCCCTTAGAGTATCTGTGTTAAAGACTCCTTGCCAGAGTAATTTTGGCTCATTTTGCACCTACACTTTCTAACAAAAGACAGCATGTAGAGGATGCGCTTTACTTACAAAATCCAGCCCCAAACACAGATTAATGAACTACCTCAAGTTACATGTACTTCCACACCTCTAGGCATCGCTGGGACAAAATAAAATGTCACTATTTTCTCACTAGCACCCTAAAAGTGTATGAAGTCTACTGCATTTCCACATGTATTAGTTCTAGCAAAACATGATTTAAGGTTCCTAACTGGATTTTCCAATATGTCACACTGAGCTGGTGAAAACTTCCAGTGCTGCTAAGGAGACTTGACAAGGTTTCCACTCAGAGAAGTTTGAATCAATTCCTTATGTTCCCCACTCCTCCCAAATTAAAATGGATTTCATCAACAATGAAATAGCCAACTAATTTAAAATAAGTACCTTAACTACAAGCAAAAACTTAAGATTAATATTTTTGAAAACAAGGATAAATCTAGATTCTTGACAGTTTATATGCATGCAAATAAGATTCTAAACTCTGTTTTGGATGGCAAATGAGGAGATGGAAGCTGAACAGAATGATAAAAAGCACCTGGGAACAACAGGATTGTCAGATTTAGCTCCTGAAAAGAAGTTTCCAGGATGAGATGACATGCAAGGCCAGAACTCCAACAGCCCTGGATCTGTGCACGGGGTACTCGGGATTGCTGCCGCGACCGCCGGGGCGCAGCCCGGCCAGATGGGAATCAGCCTCACATCTCAAGGAAGCTTGCACACCCCATCAGCACATCAAGAACAAGCTCATCTGCAACTACCAAACTTTTTCTCTAAATCCCTTATTTTCATATATCTTGAAAAATTTTATATTTGAAGGAAAACGGAAGTCAGGCTAACATGAATGCAGTGCACTAAAGTAGTCCCTGCTGTAGCTTCCATGAATCCTATACTTCCATCAAGCAATATAAACCCCACTATGCCCAATATTAGCCTATTATATGACTTCACAAAATAATTATGCCTTCCAAGCCATTTGAATAGCAAGGATTGACAGCCAAACAAATGCACATGAAAACAGACACAAACGCATCCTTAATATATTTAAGGATGGGAAGTGTTAGTTCTGTCAATTCATAAAGCTGACTTTCACACAAAATTCAGAAATACACTTTGGGTTTGGTTCAGAAAAAAGCTTTGAAAGCTTCTTACCCTTCATGCCTCACTTTCATTTTAATTTCCCGGTCCTTTTGAGGACCTACATGAATTGCCATAAAAGCCAAGGCAAGAGTTTGCTCCTGCAGCCCTCCTGGCTCTGAAAGGAGGCAAGACAAACCAAGAAGCCCCGGTCAGGAAAAACTCCGGCAAGGTTGCACTGAAGCACTGCAGAGCCTCTTCCGGTACCATGCAGGGGTCCTAATGCCAATAATAAGATTTAGGAGATCTACATAATAAGAGAATATATGATATTAATAAAAAGAACATATAAAATAATAATAGCAATGAGACTATATAATGAGAACTCAGCTTTGCAGCATATAACTATGATGAGTCTTTAATATAACAGAAGAGAAATTAGCAAACAAACAATACTCTGCTAGGGACATAGCACAACCTGCACATGGCTATTTCAGCTGTCTACCAACTAGTAGAAGAAAACCTGGCTCAAACAGAAATTTTCTAAATTTCTTAAATGAGCAACATATAAAAATGCATCAATATTTTACATTATTTTCAGTAGAAGATGCTCTAAGTTGCTACATTCTCCAGGAATCTGGTGATCCTATTGCTTTTCCAGAGAAGCAATTACATCCAATAAGCTCATAGAATAAACAAATCAAATAAGCTGACTCTGCTGGGCAACCGAGTTTTGGAAAGAGTTATCATCTTGTAATATTGTTCTGGCTCAAGTCTTTTTGCAAGGGCTATGCCAAGTCTTTAAAGAAGTTCCTATTTTACATGCCCCCCCTCCCCACCTCTGTCCCCACATTATCCATGAGCAGACTACAAATACTTGTTAATTAGTGGGTTTACTTAATGATGCTGCAGAGCGTGCTGCCCACAAAGCGCTTCCAGCAGCTCACCTTCCAAACGGTCACCATCGATTCTGTGAAAGCCATTTTCAGAGACCTCTGACAAGCGCAGAGCAGTGCTCTTAACATACGGTTGTGGGAGTGCATGATTTATGCACAGGACTTGTATCCACGAGGTTAGACGAGTCCAGAAAGCTGATAAGGAAAATCCAATAAAGACCATCAAGGACAGGACCAATTCAGTAGACACCCATTTGCAGGATGTCACTCACAGTATTTTATGTAAACTAAAATATTTGCAAGAACAAATTCATCTTCTTTACAGAGATTCTTACATAGAATCCCCAATAATTATTATAACCAAGAAAATTCAAAAGTAGCTCTAAGTGCAGACTAAGCTGGTGTAACACCATTTTGTCCCATAAACACAACTGCTCCTGCTTTACTACAGCTCCCATAGCCCACGAGAAGCCTGGTCTTGCTGCAAGTTGACTGAAGAGGTTGGGCTGACTTCAGTTCTCAGTAAAAAGTTCCCAGATAAAAAATACCATTTAATTGACCATAGGATATCTAGATTTTGCCTAAAAAAGTTCAATTACTTCCTAACTCAGTATAACCTTAAATGCACATTTCCATGCACCACTTTCTTGTGCTCTACAATGATTCTTGAAAGAATTAAAAAAAATACACATTTGTTTATTGAAAACAATCACAAATCAGCTCTTCTCCTGTTTCAGTCTTTCCTGCTGAGTCCGACTATCCAGGTAAACACTGCTCTCAAGTTGCTCAAGTCTCATTGTGTAAAAACACAACATTCCAGTTTTCCACGTTAGCACAGCTATAGTGTAATTAGGGATTTAAAGGATTCCTTTTCTCTAATCCCTTGTCTGCAGCAGCTTTTCACAGAGGACCACAGCGCTGCCATGAAAAGAGCACCAAACCCGCTCCGGGGAGAGAAGGAAGGATGCGCTGAACTCTTCCCCAGAGGTGACATTTCTTCCACAGTATAACAGCGAAATAACGCGCTGCAAACACCCTCTCTGGGTCCTGCCCCCAAACACTCGAGGTGGACAAGGTATAGCACCAGGCTGAAACACGTTCAGCTCCGCCACGGCCTGAACCCGTTACAGGTAACTCCTGCTTGGCAGGCGCAGGGCTCAGAAGCTGCTGGCAGCAGCTAAGCTGTTTTAGGGACACCTTCCAGAGGCGTCTTTCCTCCTTGCACACTGCAGCAGGCCCCAAGCAGCCAAGCAGCGTTCATTATTTGAACATGCATCCAGGGAAAGAGAAGACCACTTCCTCAGGGCAGCGGGAGAGAGATATTTTGGGAAGGGCTGGAGGGCAGTGGCAACCGTCTCCAACCCCACGGTGCTCCACCAGGCAGATGGTGGGACAGGCACAGCCCGGGGCAAGTTACCGGTGACAGCAGCGAGAGAAGGCGTTTCTTCAGCGGGGCTGACATTGCCCATGCTGCATGATGTTATATGGAACAGGAGCCGGCTCCCAGCACGGCAAAGCCTTTTCCYGCACCCTCCGCCGAGCGGGTGGTGCAACTCTGCTGCAGCCATCGCTCCCTGCCCCGTGTCAGCCGCCAGCAGCAGGGACCAGCGGCGCTCCTGGAAGGGCCGGTTTTCCAAATAAAGGCATTCTTCGGCACTTTGCCAGCTCTCAAGTTTTCAGTGTTTAAAGCTCAGTGCAGCATTTAAGTGCCTCTTTGAAACGTCAGCTTCTCCGCGAGGAAAATAGCTTGTCCCCGGACTGCTGCTGCGTCAAGCGGGCTGCCAGGGAGGACAGCTCAGCTAAACACAGCCAGGGTCCTGGCAGCTGACATGCACTTAAAGTTAACAAGGCAGCAGGTTTATATGCACCTGCATTAGATTGGATTATACAGCTATATCAGATAAGACAGATAGAAAAAAGTACAACTTAAAAATCGCCACACAGAGACATTGTGAGGGCTTGAAGCGCCCCACAGGGTTCAGAAGTGAAACCTTCTCCCCAGGGCAGTGCCCGCATCCCTCTGGACTCAGATCTCTTCCCCRGACGCCGTGCCGCCACAACCCCGCATAACCATACGCAGCAGCTGGCGCACAGCACAGCGCCCGCCGCAGCCGTCCCCAAGCGCCTCCCGCAGGTACACGGCCCGTAAGAGGCAACGGGATGCAGCGACGGGAGCTGCGAGCTGAGCCATGAACAGCACCTGGTGAACTGGGAGATCAGAAAACAGAGAGGAGTCAGCAACTTTCGACAGCGAAAGCCCTGGCAACCTCACCTTGTGTATTCCTTCCACCACTGCTTTGCTGAGGACCATCTTTTAACTTTGGAAAAAGGAAATATAGCAGTAATGCCTCTGTTCTAAAGCCTTATTCAAACTAAACATTTGTTTTTCCCTAGAAAACCATGGTTTTCTATTAACCCAAACCACTTTTATCGCTGAACAGAGAAGCCTCTGAAGCGAGTGCTGATTTGCAAGCCCAGAGCACCTTAGCCTGTCCCCCTCCGACCGCTAGAGGAAGGCACCTTTCATTCTCCTTCCATTTCCAAGAGCACTGCCAAGGCAGCCAAGGCGCTCCAGGTAACCAAGGCTCGTGGTTAATAGGGGAAGTCAGATATGGAACAAGAAACTCTAAGTGGTCTGTAACACTAAAAAACAAACACACAAAAGAAACATCCTAGTACCTTAGCCGTACCAACAATATTCAGCAAGGCATATCTGTAACATGCCCAGCTCTTACTAAGCCTCCTACTGAACTGTAGACAGCTTAAATGCTTTCATTACTTGGTACGTTTAACATTGCAAAGGCTTCTCTTTACTTCAGCTCTCCCAAAAGCATGAGCAAGCACCTTTCCCCAGGTGGTCAGCGGGACAAACCAGGGCCCCCCAGCCCTGGCATGTACAGGTAGTTTGAATTGCAGGTGGCTTGGACAGAGACATACAGAAGAGGGAGCACAAACTGACGTTCACCAGTGCAGCCGTCCTCCTCCTCTTGGATCATAGGCTCTGATGCTTCCAAAACGTGTGTTTCATCCAACTCTTCATGCAGAGTGAGAGCAGACCTCCACTGCGGCAGCACCCGGGACAGTGCTCAAAGCAGAGCAGGTACCTTGATAGAAATACTGGGACAAAAGCTTTGTCTCAGGCTTGGGAATCCTCTGGTAGCAGTCACCAGCCACGGGGATTGTTAGAGAGATTGTAGGCAAAGGAGGAGAAAGCTGAACCTAGTACAGGAAACACGAAGGAGGTAGGAGCCAGGTAAAGGGAGATGGAATGGGCTGTGCTGGAAAGGAACAAGCRAAGGTGAAGAAGCCGACTGATTCATCAAGGTGTTGTGAGCAAATTTGCTTATTCTCAGGGCCAGGTTGCAATTGGGAGCGTTGTAGTAACACTTGCCAGAGTGTTAGTTAACTAAGATGGCACAAGCCCCTACAACAGTTAAGAGGTGTGCAGGATGGGAAGAGCTGGTGCAGAAAAAGCTACTGAAATAGCAAAACACATTCATGTCCTCCGATGTCTTGTATGCCCTCTACAAAGAGCTAATGAAGTGAAACGTACCTAGTCTGTTAAGATGCAGTTACTGTTACTGCTTCTCATGATTTATGAGGTACTGCAAGTCCAGAAGATGCAATGATCTGAAGGGAAGCATAGAGAAAGGGAAGAACTAGCAAGATGTGAGGCTTCACCTGAACAGCTGCACCATCATCCACCTTCACAGTGTTCATCCTTCCCTGCAGCTGCGCAGTGGGAATCCACCCAGGATGGCCTGGCACAGCCTGCAGCATGGAGACATGAAAAGAATGGCCAATTTAAACCAACAAAACACAAAAACAACACGCAGCTTTATGATCACAGTCCTTGGAGAGGAGAGGTAAGTGTGGATGGTAGAGCAGATTTTTTTTTTTTTTAAGCTAGAAGCTGGTAGAGAAAGGCATATAAACCAGGTGAGAAAATAACTAAGCTAGAAGTTAGAAGACTTCTGGTCATCTGGGAGAAGGATTCTGGAACAGGCTTCCAAAAAAGCAGAGAGGCAAGAAGCCTAACTAGTTGTAAGGTGGATTGACATCAGCATGACATGGCAGCCTGCAGTAATGGGGACAGGATTTGACACCGGGGAAAGCCCCATGCTCTTGTGATGCACCACGAGAGGGGTGTCCAGTATTCCTTCCAATTCCAGGGTTAGTTGTACTGAACTAGAGATCATCACTTGTCAAGTGTGAGAATGTTAGGGCTAAGAGGTTATAACAAAGCTAACAGTATAGCAAAGCTAGAAGTATAACTACTGAAAACATATATACATATCAGACCTCTACAGTTCAATCACGGGTGCACAATACAGCAACCACTCTTGCACCTTATGGACCACCCTTCTGGTGGAATTTTCCCTGGTTTCTCCTCACCATGCTGAGGACATCAGGGGCATCTCTGCTGACAGGTGGGTCCTCAGGCCAGCTAACCATGGGTCTGAGTGCACACAGGCGTTCGTGGCTTGCTCTTATACCCAGGCAGGACAAGGCCAGCCCACAGCCACACCGAAGCCGCATGGCTCTAGCCAGCGGCAGCCTGCACATCAGCAGGTTGTTCTGCAGGGAATGGCTCCTCAGCGCCCAGATGTCTATGGTGTGGGTCTGCGGTGCCACTTCTTTGTCCGGACTCGTCAATCACGGGGTCATTAGAAGGTGGGCCCCCAGGCTACAGCAACCCCGCAGYGTGGCAGTGCCAGCYGTGGTGCACCAGAGGCTTGTTAATCCTTGGGGAGCGCCCCAAAGCAAGCCCTCCTCTGCGGGCTGCACCATCCGGAGCCCCACGCTTGCCTGTGCGGCACCCATCGGCTCTGATGAGGAGGGCAGTGCCCGCCTGTCCCCCAGCCCTGCTCCTGCAGCGCTCCAGGCAGCTGCCCAGCTCACTGCAGCAGCRCCTCGAAGGGAAAGCAGAAATCCCTGTTAAGCCTCAGACTCTACCTCCTTAGGCAAGCAAAAGGCTCTCCCACCCCTCTCAGTCCTTTTGCATGTCCTTCATGGTACTGAACTCCAGAAGATGTGGTTTTTAGCACCCCACCACTCCAAGGGACTCCACTGCTTTGTCACATCCCCACCACGCTGCTTGGGCATCTTTCTCCCCTGTAAGGAAGAGGTCCATCTGTAACTCGAACATCATCTTGCACAGCTGGTGATACTGTCAACATTTAAGGATTTCTCTTCTCATTGATGAGGAATTATTCACCTAGCTATATGTACTGTCATTTTATTACAAGCCAAATAAGTGTGCTAGCTTTATCACACTTGTTTCTCAGTGATTGCCTCCTGCATTATGGAGGAGGAAGAGCTTTTGCTGGAAATCCTCCTGCAGACTGGGTGTGAAGCAGTAACACAGGCCTTTAGTAACACGAGCACAGAGCTGGTTAGTTACCTTGGAAGAGGGCAAGGAAGGAAAGACAAACCAGGGACCCTCTGCATTCCCAGGCAGATGCTGCAACCAGACCACGGGCGTAGCCAGGGGATGACCAAGGAAGACAAGCAAGGCTGAGTACATGACCCAGACCAGCGTGCTAAGAGCAACCCAAGTAAAACTAGCAAAACTAAAGGGAGGAAAGACTGCGCCCACCTCATGCATGCATCCTTGTGAYGAAAGCAGCACAAAGAGCTTTTCTCTCTTACCTTTCTCATCACAGCCTGCAGGCCAGACAGGACAGTCCTGAGCCTCTCCCAGGCACCTGCCTGGAATGCTGGGCATCTGGGTGACAGACAAGCAGAGGATTTAGGACAAGGTGGATCCATGGCTTTTGAAAGCCTGAGTTCAATTCAGCATGCAGGCTCCATAAGTGTACCAGGCTCCCCACTGTCATCCCCCCTTGCTCCAGGATGGCTCGCTGTTGCCACCAGAGCAGACAGAACCCAGGAGCATCCATCCCTTGTTCCTGGTGTGGAAGTACAAGCCCTGGACACAGGCTTGATCCACAGCACTGGATGCCTTTCCAGGCCCCTTGGCCACCCTGTCTGGGGTTAGCAGCAGCACCTGTACTACCATGCACCTATCAGATGCTGCAGTTTAYCCACCCTGCATTTAGAAAGCTGATAAATCCTTTAGGCTCGAGCTGTGTGCTCATCTGAGCACCTCTAAGTGCATCTGTAAGAGCTTAAAGAGAAAGTCGAACCTTCAGTTTTGGGAGGTGTGGGGCTTTGGGTTTTTTTCCCCCCTTTTTCTTTCTGTCTTTTAGGCCAAATCAAAGCCTCATGGATTAGGTTCTTTACTCAGAACCAGCCCAATGTCTTACTGTACTTTAAAAATGAGCAATTGTAGAACATTATTAAATACAATATTTAAATATATAGTATACATTAATACATACACTACATAAGTATAGTATACTGTACAGGTGACCTCCATCACTGCTGCTGGGCTGTAACACAGCATTACAGCTGCACACAGCTTCACTGCATTGCTCCCCACTGCCTCTGTGCCCTTTATACAGTGCTGGAAGCAAGAGGAGCACCAAAAACCCTGATTTCATGGAGAGCAGGTCTCAGTCAGAAAAGCAGTCCGAGTACCAGGGGACAGAAAGAGGAGCTGTGCCCCTCCTGAGGGTGCTCGCCCTGCAAGTCACAGAAACCCACCGGCTGCCAGCAAGCTCTTCCTCACCAAACCTCAGCAAAGCACCAGTTCCTCGTGTCCTCACCTTGCCGCAGGAGGAAGGTGACAAGCAGCAGCAGTTTTCGGCTATTCCTTCGAGCAGACCGTCACCAAGCCACCACAACCGTACTTACCGATAAGAAACTGCACGAGACATTTCCAGTTACAGGGAAGCTCTCTGGGGGAACAGGAAGAGGCGACCAGCACTCAGCACGGCCCCCAGCYCCTCGCACGGCTCATCAGGCTTCTCCAAGGCTTTTCGGCTCCCACAGCTCCTGGAGCCGGGCCCATCTTCTCCTACCACCCTTCCCAGGAACCCTCACCCCAGCGCCGAGCAGGGGGACCTGCACCGCCACCACCGGGCACGCGGTGCCAGGCCAGGCCAATGCATTCGGATACACAGAAATCAAGATAAGCTCAGTCTCCTCAATTGCAAGGGGAAAAACATTTCCCAAACAATTCAAATTTCACCACTGGCCCTGAATGATGCAACACCCTCCACTTGGACACTGCAGGAGACTTAAATTAACATTTGTTAGGAAAGAGCAGGATGGTTATTCCATCAGACTATGTCATTATATGTTATTTTCAAGATACCTGTATTTCTTTCAAAGGCATTAGTAAAGAAAACACATAACATTTGATTAATTGGGGATAACAACTGAGCTTCAGAACTGAGATATTCAGTTCATTTTTAATATATTACATTGATAATTTGAATGTAAAAATCTAGGTTGAATTAAATGTTTAATATGCCTTCATTCAGCTTTACTTTTATTCACASTGGTCTTTGATCAGTTCATATTTCTGTACCAGGGCAAAAAAGTTATCCCAGGGTCGCTTCAATCCCTAAACTTCTGATTAAGGCAAAAAGAAGCAAGGATAGGAAAAAACCTTCCCAGCCCTTATGTATGCTTTATATCTTGCTTGTTTGCAGCATCTACACATTACATTAATGCATTAAAGTCATATCTAGCATTGTGTTAATTATTAAGGATTCTAAAAGGCAGAAGTCATTTATACTGAATAGTATAAATTRCATAATAAGCTCTTTGATCATGACTTGCTGCCTTCTCTTAGCTTTCCCCCATACATATAGCCCTCTCAACTTATAGACTTGCCCAGGAAGCCTGTTGGTGTCTTCATCGTTGTTCTTTGGATACAGAATAAACCAGATGCTCCGGAAAGCCCCACATTAACACACTTTGCGAGGACCTATGAGTCTGCAGGTAGCTCTGCGAATAAACCCATCTTTTCCACATTCATGCATGCAGAGGAGCTCTCCGCTTTACAGATCTCCACTTTTTTTTAGAAGTCTCGCAAGTTACTTTCAGAGCATTTAGGGATCAGACCCAGGTTCTCACACCAAGTTACAAGCCGTATTTTTGCTAAAAACCAAACAGCGCAGTGCACTTGTTTAAAAAGCCTCAGGGGGGGAAAGGAGGGGGAGGCGAGGAGGAGCCTCCTTCGGGCACGGGGGGGGGAGGCCCGGCCGGACCCGACCCGCAGCGCGGCGCCTTCGCGGGGGAACCGGACCGGCCCCCAAGAGCCCCCGGACCGCACCGGCCGCTCTCCCCGCAGCCGGGGCCGGGCCGTTCGGG
>NW_020447530.1:271820-279142 GCF_003343035.1 Apteryx rowi | reverse complement strand
CGCACGGGGCGCGGACATCTCCAGCCCGCTTCCCGTCCCCGTCCTTAACCCGGAACGGCACAAAGCCAAAGCAGAGCAGCTTCCCACCGACAGCCTTAACTCACTCCCTTTAGYTGCTCTCTGCCCCGACTACTTCTGAAAATTACACCTTTTTCATTTTTTCTTTAAAGAACTTACCCAGCTCCATACCTTTTCCAAGAAGTTATAGACCAATTAGCTCCTGYTCCTTGGAGCTGACTCACACAGGTTTCTCTGCTGCTATATACAAAAGCTGCCAAAACAAAACTGCAGCTAACTAAACYTACRCYARCAGGGCATGGGAAAGGCACAGCCARCTCTCAGTCCCTTTCTCTCCTATCACTTTTTACAGCTGCTCCTTCTGCCTCTTAAATCCCTCACCAGAATTATAGCAGGTGCAGGTAATTCTGCAGGTTAGGCCTTAAAAGAGCAGGCTGGCCTCCTGCTAAACCTTGGCTGAATGAAGTAGAGTTCAATCAATACAGGGTAGAAGTTATAGCATTGATTTTAGGAAGGCTCTATGCAATAAGCAGAGTGAAAACAGGGGCAAAATATTAGGGCCCAGATTCAGGCAGAAAGCAGTTTCTCTAAAATATGGGAATAACTTAAGGAAGAAGAGTTGGGGAGCTGTACTTGCTTTCAGTGAATAGATTTAGTGCAGCCACAGCTACGCTGCAGTTACACTTGGGAGAATTTGCCCATTTGATAGTCAAGAGGAGAAATATTAATGTCAGGGTGCAGAGAGGAGAATAGCTAGCAGCTATAGAAAGAGGGAATTAAAAGCATTACTAAGGGTAACACAGTGGCCCTRTGCTCTGAAGAGGTGCAGATGTTCATAAAGGAGGTGACAAATCTTACAAGATCCAGGAGAAAGCTATAGGAATGGCAAGAACTCAGGRAAACCTTACTTGTAATGAGGGACTGAGAGCCCCTTTTATCTCATCATCTGAGAGAAGTTAGATATTATGGACTGCTACTTAGTCTAGCAAAAAGAATAAGCATTAAGTTAAGGGTCTGGAAGCTGAAACAAGACAGTTCTAGACCAGAATTTTCAGTTTTTACTCGTTTTTTCTTTGTACATTTACAAGTGRGGGCAAATAACAGTTGAAACAATGTAGTTAGGGAACTAAGTGGATTCTTCATCAGCTGGATCCTTAACGTCAGGGCAGATGACCTCCAAAACATGCATCCTGTTAATTTGACGTTTGCTTGGTGTATGGCTCTGAGTGAGCTTCCCTAAGGGCTGCTAGTACGGAGAGCGGATGAAATACTCGCGATAGTCCTTCTGGCCTTACCCCTATTGATCTGTGGAGCTATATAACAGTGGTAAAACTCTAAAATAAAATGGTCTGTTAGACAAGCTCCAGGTCCATTAGTAGAAAACACATCTTGGGCTGTCTGGTTAGAGAGTGATTTGTTCTTCACCGAGGTGTCTGCCTCAAGCTCCCTTTGCTATATTCCTGCTTCCACCACCTCCGCTGGCGTGCGTAGGTCTGAGAGAAGACTGTGCTGTGTTTGAGAGCTTTACTGAGTAAATGCATCTGGTGCTCTGGAAGATCCGTAGCCAGGGAGCGTAGGGGTCTGGTCCATCAGGCAGCCCTTCTCCGACGGCTCCAGTTCCTCGCGGCATGGCTGCGGGCGTCCCACGGAAGGAGAGCCGCAAGACACCAGTGACAATACGGATCTAATGAACTCTTCCACGGAGCTTCAGCCAACAAGGGGTCGTCTGAATTTAGTCTGTACAGGTGCTGTCTTGTCTGCTCTAGTCTGTAGATGTTGTTACTCATGATGGGAATATCTGATCGCTGCTCAGTAGCATTTTAGACATGTTTATCCTTTCCTTCGCAGAGGGAGAGCGTATACAAAATGTATTTCATTTGGATTTTCTGTTGTGACTAGTTTTTAAGAGTGTGTATTTTGTGCTTAAGAAAACAATCAATGTGTGACGCTTCCTCTGTCTAAAGGAAAGAGTATCCTTCTGTTTCTGTTAAGAATTCTCTGAGCAGGAAACCTGGCATTGGCTGATCAACGTGAATAATAGCCATGCTCTTACATATACATTGCATCTACAGTTACAGAGAGAAACCTGAACGTGAAATTACCCAAAGCAGAGAAAAAGGTAACCTCTTCACGCAGTAAAATCACTCCCCTGGCTCATCTCTGTGAAGCTTCACAGAGTTTCACAAAGCAAATAATAAAAGATTGGTCAGAACAGCATTAGAAATGTTTTCATTTTCTCAATATTATTCCGTTTTGCCTTAGAAAGTACCACCACCAAAACTGCAAAGGAAAGATAAAAAGCAACCAAACCGGATTTGAAGTAGCAGCAAAGGAAGCACTCAGGAGAAAGTCACCTTTTGATTTTCCTCCACTGATGCCCGGGCTTTTGTTAGAGGAGCCACCAGCACCATTTGCTTATGCAGAGCTTAGGTGTTCATAGTCCAGATAGGAGTAAAATAAGTACTTAGCTAAATGCTGGAAGTCTGGGGATAAATGCTGACCTTGTACTCAAGACTGTCTCTTTGGCCCCTTTCCTGGGTAGCTGAATGCATAGAAATGAAAAATAATTAAGAAAAAAAAAAGAATACTAGTATTAAACACTAATGACAAAACTCCTGTCTCTCACTGAGAAAGAATAAGATTGAGTTTTTCTGTTTAAGTTCGGATCTTTACAAGTTGCTCCTAAATCAGCATCGCCCTGAAGTCAAACTTGAAGAAGGGCTGCAGCAGCGCCAGGGTCTGCTCTGCGTTTTGGTCAAGGCCGTGGGTAGCACTGATCGTTTTCCGATTATTACCTGACATGTCCGTGCTGTGAAAACTCTCCTACACGGCTGTTGTGCCCGGGACAGCCGGGGACGCTGCCTGAAGCACGCTGCGCAGCCGAGCCGTGCGCCGGAGCGGGGCACAGCCTGCGGGTCCCCCAGCGCCCTGCCTGTGCCCGGAGCAGCTCCTCCTCCTCCTCCTCCTCCTCCTCCTCCTGCTGCTCCTGCTCCTCTTCCCGTGTGTGTTCCCAGCGCCAAGCCCGGGGACCCGGCCGCCCGCCCGTCCCACTGCCACCGGCACCAGCCCCTCGGCGGTGCTGCCGGCGCCGCTGCATCCCCGGGCTCGGCATCTCCGGCTGGGTGCATGCATCCTGCTCCAGCCCTGGCAGGCTGCGTGGGGCAGGGAGTCCAGGTATCCCGGGAATGCGCCAGTCCTTGGTGAAACGTCAGCTCCCCGTGACTGCAAGGGCTTGGCTGCTTTCCGTGACGTCTGCCGCGTGACGCGTTGGCGTTACGGATGACAGGGCCAAACCGCGAGAGCAGCCCCCGCTTCGCGCACCGCCTGCTCTTGCCCCGGCTTGCGTACGGGGAGACGCTGGCGGTCTCCACCAGCTGACTTGCATCACGAGACCCGCGAAGCGAGACTTGGGCGCGAGCCGGGGAGGACGCCGAGCGGCACCCGAGCGGGCCGGTGCGGCTGCAACGGGAAGCACCGCGCCGAACGACGGCTGGCGTCCCGCGTCCGCCTCGTTGCTGCTGCTTGCCTTCCACAGCTTCCTTGCAACAGCGCAGCCAGAAGCACAGCAAAAATAACCGATGAGAGGTCCTCCTCTCCTCGGCTACCCAGAGGAAGGCTTTAGGCCTCGGGATCCCTTTCCGAAGCAGAGGCCGGTGGTTTCCCAGCGGCGCTGGGTGTGCTTCCACCAAGCTCCCCGCTGGCCAAGACCCGAACAGCCGTGTGCACCCCGCTCCGTCTCAGGCTCCTGTGCTCACGGGTCTTTGCCCCGCGTTTCCTCCTGCACCCGAACGTCTCCTCGGGAGACTTACTTGGGCTTTACTGAAAACCAGCCGAACGCGCCCGGCTTTACTGCTGGGTTTTGCTGTTTTACTAAGAAGCTGAATAAAACCCAGTAAGTGCCGGATGAGGGAGGGGGCAAGATGTGGGTCAGTTCTGGGCAGAGAGAGCAGCTGTTTGGTGAGGACGGGGACCACCGGCGGCGGCAGGGCCAGGTCCCACCAGCTCCTACGGCCAGCGGGTCGCACACGACGCCCTTCCCACCGGCACCTCCGTGTCCGGGGCTGGGCGCTGTGGAGGCGGGAGCAGATTTCAGCGTGAACGGAAAGGCCAGGTCACGCTCCAGGGCTTTCCAGATGTTTACATGCTCCTTAGAACATCTGTCCGTTCGGTTAGCAACCGCGCTGCGCACCCCCTCGCGGTGGGGCTTTCCTGCCGGCGACGGCGCAGCGCCGCAGTTCACGCGATGACCCTTCGAGGCCAGCGATGGGAAACGAGCCGGGGCGAAGGACGTTTCTGCTGCGGAGTTTTAATTTCAGCAGGCGCTCCCGTGTGAAACGCACACAGCCCGTAGCTGCAGAGCAGCTCCACTTTGTGGCACTCGTAATGATGACTCATGTCGCAAGTGATCTATTTCTACTGGCCCAGGAAAATACACATTTCTTTACTAGTTTAGAAACTTGAGCCTGAATAATTTACGTACATGCATTACTTCACCCTCATATATAAAATATGCCTACTGTGAGTAAGGATTTCAGCGGTATATGATAAGCACTTATTTACCTGATTAATGCTCCTATCCATAACACTTAGGGGCACAATTCAGGTAAAGTGTTGCTTTCAGAATTTACCGTCTGGTTGAGAGAAAGCCACATATGCCCAGAGAGAGAAATAGCAGTGTATTTATTCCACCTTCTGCCACATGCACAAACACATTTTTCTTTCGCGTTGGCCCTGCAAGGAGCTGTTTCTGGTCTCCGAGACATGACCTCGTTCCCGTGCTCCAGGGACATTATTTATGGGAATTGCCTGACTCTCCATCCCAACACCCTTGCCTCCGTGGCTGAGTAGTGCACCGTTACCAAGCAGCAAACACAAGCCTTTGAATGAAGCAAATTTGACTGAAGCTTAACTCATAACCCTAGAAAAGTTTGAGTAACAGATCAGCGATTTCCCTGGCTGTCATCTGACATCCCCATCCCATAAAGGTCTCGGTAGAGATACCATTTCTGGCTTTACTGGTGGCTAGCCAGTAAGTAGGGGTTTGCAGTACCCCTTGCCTAGGACCAAACATCATACGTTAGTTTTTCCTCAGGACTTGTTCTAACTACCAATATTGGTCATCCAGAAAAAAAAAAACCTCTCAGAAATTCATTTCAAGCAAAATTTGAGGACTTTGTGCCATTTCTCTGGAATTTGTAGATACCTGCTGGTAGGGCCACAGATCCAGCTAAATCTGGGCAGGTTCAGGCATGGGAGCACAGCTAAACTTTGGAACGGCGGTCACACCTCAGGGCGAATCCTCTTGGGTGAGAGGGGAAGTCTAGTTTGCTTGCTTCATAGCACCTGCACAAATATTTTAAGTTTCTTTGTCACTGTAAGGCTGTTGAGCTTTGTCTCAACTGAAAACACAAGTCAGGGGATGTAGTATTCCCAGTCACCAGGAAAAAAAAAGTTCTAGGTTTGCTGAAACAACTAGTTGACCCCCATAAATTAAAAATAAAGTTCATTTTTTTCTAGCACCGGCTACCCGCTTTCAGGCGTCATGCTCCAAGTCCACCAGAAGATACTCAATTCGATGTGTTTCTCAAGATGACGGCACGTCGGTGAGGTAACAGTGCAATAAGGCAGCATTTGATGCAATCAGACAGGACCACGAGATCCAGAAATCCTGTGTCACTTCATGTACAGGAAAAAGCCAATCTAAGAGACAGTACTTCCTAAAGTAACTTGTCTGTCATGTTCTGCACAGCAGTTAAATGCTCCAGCTGTGAGAAAATGGAGCAACCAATGACATCCCCTCCTCTACCCCAAGTCTTAGGGAATTTGTTGTCCCAGCTCCTAAACAAGTTTCTTTACATAATTGAAAATGCCAGGCTCTGGTTAAGAAAAGCTGTTATATTGTTCTAATTCTGAAGTAATATTTTCCACCGGCACACTGAATTCAAAAATTATTGCATATTTCCTTTGTGCATGCAACAAAAATGTATGTAATTACTTTAGCTGGAAAATGGAGGTGGTTACCTTTATGGTTGCCTCCATAGTTTTTCTCAAAGGTAATGGCAACTAATCAATAACCATGACGCGCTTTGGACGACCAGAGCAAATAACACGGTGTGCATCCAGTTAGTMTCTGCCCTCACACATCTGGAAACTAAGTCAGAATTCCATCCTGATTCCCATTTTCTATCCAATTATAACAATATGCACACTCATTAAAATTAAATTGAATGCACTTGCTTACACTTGCCCCGATTCACCTCTGCTTTATACCGGTTCTCCTCTGGCAGTGCTCTCAAGCGAGCCAGCGCGACCGCGGGCAGCGCGAGCGAGTGGTCCAGGACGCCGCGGCTGCGTCCTCCCTTACAGCTTGTTCTCCCCTTACGGTGCCCTGAGCTTCTGCTGGCTTGAAGAAATTCGAAAGCAAGGGAACAGCTACAATCCACGAGCAATTATTACACTTTTCTTTCTCTTACGTGTTTTCCTCCTAACCTCTAGAAAGCCGCAGGCACATTTTCAGAGCATCAAGCCTGAGTTCGTGTTTGCGGAAGCCTAAGCCGGGTGTCTGCGGTAATTAACGGAACGGCGCGGAGGGCAGCGCTGAGCCCCGGAGCCTTCCGAGGGCTGCCGCGCCGTCGATCGGGCGCCGAGCCGCGAAAGCCGTTATAAGCACTGGCGGATTCAAAGCTATACACCTCGTCTCTTCTGTGCTCAGACTCGTTTCTTTGCTTGGAAAGCCGAACTGGAATTGAAGKGCACGAGTTAAATATTTCATGTTGTGCTGGAATGCATAATTCATGATCAAATTCTTCGGAAAGGAGGAGAGAGGATGTGAAAGCTTTAACAAGGCATTTTCTTTAGCTAGCAGACAGACTGCTGAAAAAGTGCTTTCCCCCTTTTCTCTCGGTGTTATAAAGAGAAATAGAAAATAACATGTGATAGCAGTAAAAACAGAAACGCTCAAAGTCGATCTGAGCAATTATTTGTTCATACGCAGTGCAGAGAGAYGCAATTAGTGCTTTATAGGCGCTTCTCCAAAGGCTCCGTTCCTCCCCGTTTCACACCCTCCCTTAGGAAGGGGACGGGTTGGCCTCGATGTGTAGGCAGCTCCGCACGTCGCTCATTGGATGTGCTGAACCCAGAGGGTCACAGGTTGTTTAAGAGCGCAGATCTAACAGCAGCAGCCATTAGAACCGACGTCGTTTCTTCCCAGGTCTGCGCCTTGGAGGATTTGTCACGCATCCGCGGAGCCATGGTGCAGGCGGGACACGGGCGGGCGGTTTTCCACCCTCGGAGCGGCCTCGGTC
>NW_020447530.1:261423-271745 GCF_003343035.1 Apteryx rowi | reverse complement strand
CCGGGGACCCGGCTGCGCTCGCCGCCCGCTCACGCTGCTCGCAGGACAGCCGGGCCGCGGAGGAGCCCTCCGCCGCCTCCACAAAAGCAAAAGCAAGAGCAAAAGCAAGAGCAAACCGCACTGAGGCCTCTCCCCYGGCCCAGTGTCCCGGGAGCCCTGTGGGGCATCCCTGAAGCCGGTCTCCGAGGAGCCAAGGTGCTTCCRGAAGCTGGAAACTTGCCTGCCGGAATCTGCGCTCTCACCCCCAGCCCGGCTCCAAAGCTCGCAACGTGTCACCCGTGCCCCGAAAACACYGACTCTTGTGTAGCTTTCCAAAAAAAAGCGTTCTGCTTTGCAGTGTTTCTGTAACCCGCATTCAGATTGCCCAGTGGCGGCTCCGAGTTAATGCCGTGCTCCGCGTAGTTTCATGCGGAAAATAATCACCGAGCTTTGACAGCTGCACAACAGACAACTGCTTGCTGTCGCTGCGATTTCTTTGAAGAAACCCGTACCAAAAAACACCCACAAGGTTGCTGCTTGCAGTTCATCGTGCCTACGAAGCACTATCCAAGTTTTTAGAGGTGAGGGGCTCGGACGGCTGGCAGGCGATGGGTGTGTGCAGCACCAAAGTGCTTAAATTAAGGGAAAACATCGGTAATTAGGGCACATTTATGGGAGCTATGAAGCTGCGAGCATGCAAGAAACTTGGAAACGAAGCATTTCGCAGGCAGGTCCGCTGCCATCCCGGAGCGCGCCTGCGTGGACGACGGTCCGCAGCGCCGGGCGCCGGCTGGGACGAGCCTCATCCCGCGCCGGAGCCGCTGCTGCGCACGCACCGGCTGGGTGCCGCGGCCGCTGCCGCGCTGCTCCCTCTGACGGGGTTCAGCGCTGCCATTTCACAGATATTCACCACGACGGTGCAAAAACGGGAGATTTTGCTTTTCCCCATCCCTATTTGGGGATTCCCCGCGGGGCCGGCAGGAAGGCGTCCGGCCACCACTGCCAGCCGCCGCTCCCGCTTTACTGCTCCAAAACTGACCCCAGACCTCGCGCTTGGGAAAGAGCAGGAAACACTTCACCCTCCCTGATCTGGGTCTAGTCACGAGGAAGAAGGTAAGATAAATAAAAGAATAGATGGAAAGCATCTGGAGTACATGTAGATGCGTTTGCACAGGCTTTAAGAAAGCATATAGTGGTATATTCTGAAATAGTGCTGGAGCCCCCGCGAAAAGATCCGAGATCTCTGAAAAGTTCGTTCCCACGGCACGTCCGGGGCGCGTGAGCGCGAGCGAGGAGTGCGGCCGCCTTGCCASCAAGGCCGCCTCGTCCCGCCCCGCGCCGCGCTGCCTGCGGCAGGAGCCGTCCGTCGCCGCGGGGAGGGAACCCGGCGGGGGGGGAATTGCAGTACCCTGCTGCCAGCCTTGTCGGCACGCAAGCTTGGCAGGTACCGGGAAGGTATMAACACAGCGCAAAGAGTAACTGCAAATTGCAAAGCAATAGGAAAGCAGCGCCCAACATTCGGGAGGTGCGAGATACCCTAAAGACGACACCGATTTCCCAGCCGCGCTGTGCTGGAGTCGCTGCCTATGCGCAGAATTCCCACCGGAGCAGCCCTGGGCACTGCCGCCCTCGGAGCGCTCGGTCCCGCCGGAGCAGCCCTGGCAGGCGCCCGGCTCCGGGCAGGAATCCGCGACTCCGGCCTCTCATGCCCGGCCGGGACAAGGCACCGACCGAAGGACCCCGTAAGGCAGCGCTAGCTCCACGATGGGAAGAGCCGCCGTGGCCGGGCGGTTTGCGGCGTTTAACCTCCGAGGTCCCGGTTCTGCCCCGGCCAAGGGAGCCCGGCAGCACCCCGGCGGGATGCGCGTGCTCCCCTGTCCTCCGGGGCACCTCGAAATTGGCTTTGGGATTTGTCCCGCTGTGAGCATGGCTTTGGGGCAGGCGGCCTCCAGAGGTCCCTTTTAACCTAAACTACTCTGCAATTGTGGTGKTCCATAAATTCTAACCAAATCCCCTAAAAGGGCAGGCTCAAAATTTAAGCATAGAAACTTAGGGGAAGTGATAGTTCTCGTTCGTTTTTCTTTTTCTCTCAATGTATAAAATCTTTTTATCTCTCTTTATACGTATATGTATTCACATAAACGTAACCATTGTGTGTGAGAGAGAGATTTCATACTCAATATCCCTAAATGCACACGTATATTGTCATTATACATGTGGGACGGCATGTGAAGCTGGAAAGTTTTTAACAATTTATTAATCATTATAGGGTCTTTACTGGATTTATCACTCTTGTGCTTCTCATCTTTCAAACTTTAAAAATTGACTGTGTATGACTTTCAAAAGTGAGAATGGACAAAAAAATCCATTATTAAGTTAAACAAAATTTAATCCATTTTCTTGCTCTGCACTTGTCTTCCACTTTGAGTATCTCATTTCACATTTGACTAGGATTTTAGGTTAAATGAGGCTTGTGTCCATACTGAGAACCTGATGAGCATTTTTCTACATCTCAAAACCTCCAAATTTCCTGATAACCCTAGTGGAAAGCCTAWATCTAATATAACCAAAGCTAACAACACCTGTGCTAGACCTAGTTTCAAGCCTGCATAGACACAGAAAGGAACTTTTTTTAGAACAAAAACTTAAAAGGAAGTCAGTTTTGAAAGGCTTGCCAGGTGAATGCTCACGGCAGGGTGCACGGGCGTTAGTGCATGTTCCCCC
The DNA here is from genome assembly GCF_003343035.1 of Apteryx rowi. Taxonomy (NCBI): domain Eukaryota; kingdom Metazoa; phylum Chordata; class Aves; order Apterygiformes; family Apterygidae; genus Apteryx; species Apteryx rowi. The sequence goes on along the minus strand of NW_020447530.1, from coordinate 269,042 downwards.
TCCCCATTTTCACCCRCTTCTGCAGGACTTTTGGGGAGTTTGCGGGAAGTGCCTCAAAACGGAAGGCGCAGCTTTTCGGAAGCGCAGGCATCAGAGACCGATCCTGTCTCTCCAGCTCAGCCTGTTTGCACACGTGGTTGTGTTCGAAGGAAGGTGCAATTCGCGTCTGGGCTCCGTCCCGAGGCTTGCTTCGGAGCGGCTGAGGCTCGGAGCTGCCGCCGGTCACCTCCCTTCTCGTGCGGTCCCCGAGCGGCGTTTGCAAGTGCCTCCAAAGACGAGTGACGCCCACAAGTCTGCGTTCACGCAGAGACACCCGCTAGGAAAAACAGCGCGTTAAACACGCAAACCCTTCAAAAGGGGCCAAGAGCACCAGCGGACTCTGGAAGCTGCCGGGTGACACCAGTTAGCGCCGAGATAAAGCTAAAGACGCGCTGGGGGCGGTTCACTCCGGCACAGATAAATAAGCGAGCAGACCCAGCAGGAGCTGTCTGGGGGAGCGCACAAATAAAATCCGCGATCAGGCCTTCTTGCGAAGGGCACCAGCCTCAGAGTCCGCATAAACAGAGAAGGTGGGAAAATGCCTGGAGCTCGGGGCTCCAAGTTGAGGAGCGTATCGGAGGCCTCCTAGTATAATTAACGGCTTGTTCAAGCTTCCCTGCTGAGATCGCTCGCAACCTATAAACTCCCACGACGTACGAAAGGYGAAGGTTAGCTTTGCTAAACGAGCTCCGGTGCCAAATCCCCCTTCTCCTTTGCTGAGCCAGCGCTCGTGGACAACGTTAGCGTGCAGCATCCAAACCCGTCTGCCAGTGTCCTTATCGACCTTTGCTTGCATCTCCGATACATATAGGGATGAACTTACACATGAAACCGAACAGCTTTTTGCCTCTCAAGGGTGTCAGTGCACGGGAAACGTTAACCTTTGAAACAGATATCGCTAGCCGTTTAGTTATAAAAAGAAACACAATTTTATTACCTGACAAAGACAAGCTTAAAACATTTCAGTTAAGAAAAGCACAGCTGATTTTCACCCAAATACAATGGGAGAAATATATTGTCAGCTGTTTCCCAAAGCCAGCTCACCGCAAAGCTGATGGAGCAAAACTGTGCTTATGAGTTTGTGGTGAAAAATAATTTTTGTTTATTTTCTCCCTTCTAACAAAATATAAGAGCCCATGAGAAAAATACTGTAGCAAGCACAAAGAGCCAGACAGATAACCAACAGGATTGTGAAGAATTAAAGATGTCTGATAGAGTTTACGAAGAAATCAGACTCACTGTGCTTGCTATTTCATCAGCTTACTGGTAAAACAACCAGACTCCCAGGTTCTCTGCACACATATGCATTTGTCACCGCTTGAACGGAGTTCGCAGAAATAATTCTCTTGCGCTGCATGCATTTATGCTACTAATCTATCCAGTTACCATTTGAGTGCTCTTTTATAGATGTCTTTTCATAGCCTACAACAGAGACTTGTCAATGAACTTGGTGTAAGAACAGGTCTCATCAAACTTGAGTTTAAATTAATCAAAAGCAAGTTGTAAAGCAAAGAGAAATTCCCTTCTTAATCAGAGGGGCAGACAAAACGTCTAGATGAATGCTGCCTATGTCCTGTATCACAAAAACTTCCTCGCAAAAGGCAAGATTTCCTCTATCTGCCCAGTATCAGCAGGAAATCATCAGCTTAATGCGTATTCTTCCCCTTTGTGTCCCATCCTTCTCACAYGCGCACGGCCGCGCTAGTGCACGCGCTCCAAGCTCTCCGCAGCCAGGCTTCCGCAGGGAAGCGGGGTGACGGACGATGCAGGCGCTGGAGGTCCTGCCACCGCAGGGTGCCCAGGCCAAGCGCTGAGCGCCGTGAAGGCGAGACGCTGCTGGAGGGCACGCGCACGAGAGGCGTTGAGCTGCAGCATCGCAGCAACGCTCGGCGAGGTGCAGGACGGAAGAGGGGCTGCGCAACGCCGTGCGTGCACGAGAGATCATGCACGAGGGATCATGCACGAGGGATCATGCACGAGGGATCATGCACGCACACCGGCACGCCATCCATGCTCGGCAGATGGGCGCCTCCTGCACGCCCCCCTGCCAGCACTGCAAGCACAGCTCCTAGGTGAAAAACAGATAGTGCAGCCGAGAGAGTTTCCTGCTGCTTCTTTATTCCTCTTCTTCGTTATGGATCCGATTACCTGTTGTGCCAGGGCAGGAGGCACAAAGAATAGCTCTTCCAGCATCCCTGGGTTTCCGAACAGTTTTAAAAAATTCAGGCTGCTGTAGTACATGGCCTGGGGGTTGCCCACGGGCTCTTCGTTTCTCCATGTGTGCTCGCTGTTTTGCACTGATGATTGGTGTGCGAGTATTGACCAGAATAAAGGAACACACATGAATATTCGACGCTTATGCACACGTTGCCTTTAGTTTCAGGAAAACGTCTATCGAAATTTGCTTTCAAACTTCTTCCACAGTCAGAACAAAACCTTTGGTCCCGTAGGGAACCCAAAAGCCCAGAGAAGTGAACTGTGTGTGGTTTAACGAGGAACCGTACGCCAGCTCCCGCCTTCCCCGAGAAGTTCCTGCGCCCTGGGGCTGAAGCTCGCCCCCGCCTGCTCGGCCCCGGTCTCCCCCAAGCCTCCCACCAGGTGAGCTCCGGGTCGGCTTCCGCTGAACGTCGYGCACTAGCACGGCCGCAAAAATGGTGAATACAGCAGGACACTCTCCGTGTAACTGCTGTACAATGGCATGAAACAGAAAATCCAAAATGATCTGGTATTTTTGTATTTCTGCAGATAAAGATAAAACAGTCCTACTGCAGTGACGTTTTCTCTGCTGCTCTAACTTCTTTCTCAGGAAACAGATCTATTGATTCCGTCACATTAGAAACAATTTTTGATGTCAGATGAAAAAAGTACAGAGGAAAACTATACTGTAAAATGATTAATTTTAACGACTGAGTCTATCTTGTTTCTATAATATCACAATACATGTATGGGTATAATAAAAATGATAATTAGCAACTAATCTCGTAATCTTTGAGTCACTTCATAGGAAAGAGATCGGACACCGCCCCTGAACGGCTGAATGCCGAGGCGGAAGGGAAACGTCCTTTTCTCCATGCCCAGGGCAATTTTTGTGTGTCTCGTTGAAATGACCAAGCTTGTTCCAGTGACTGAAATTGCCAGTTACAGCGAAGTCCTGCTTCAYCAGCGAGCGCCGGGACGGAGCCCAGCAAAGCAGAGCTCGGCCGCCTCCGCACGGGCAGCCGACAGCAGCCGAGCRCGGGTCCCTCCGGCGCCGCGCTCGCCTTCAAGTGTCGCAAATCATTTATTCACGACCGAGGAGCTGAGAGTTCATCGCACGCCGTCAGTCCATCCTCTGCCTTCCCCGGGAGGCCTGGAAGCGCCGGCTCCTTCCCGCACGGCGTCTCAGGGCGCAGGTCTGCTCCTCCCGCGGCGGGGCGGCCGGCTGCGCTCCCCGGGCTCCCGGCCGGGTTTCCTCCCGGACGAGCCGAGGGACGGGGATGTCGGGGGCCGCGGGCGGCTGCGGCTGGCTGCTGCGCAGGGCGCTGCATTCCCTCCCAGGCTCGGCCCGTGTCGAGCGTGTCGCTCGGTCGCCGCTGTGACCCGGAGGAGGCGCATCGCACGCGAAGCGCGGGCAGCGTCTCCGTGCCGTTCAGCGAGCAGCCTGTTTCCCGCGCTTTCGTATTTCTTTTGTCAAGGGTCCGTTCTGAGCCATGTGCGTGGGCGCTTGCTTCTTAACCATTTTCAGCAATGTTCACCCAACTAGTCTCAATACACAAACCCATGAGACAAGTATAATCTCTAATTCTCCAGGAATGTACATCCTCATCTTATCAATCTGTTTTTCTAAAAATGTAAGTACCATGTCATACCGGATTTGCATAAAAAGCAAGAGAATAGCCAAGGAAAGTCAGTGAAAGCAAAGTTAATTGCTGCAACCATTAACCACTGGTAAACAGAGCTGGGTGTAAATGAGGAGCCCCAGGTTTAAGATTATTGACATTAGGATCAAGCTGAGAATTTGTGAGTGGGAGGCAAAGTACAAAAAACAACATTCATCAGCCCAGATCCTGACTTGAGTGTGATGATAAATAAGAACATTAATCATCAACTGTGTGGTAAAAACAACAAAAATATAAAGGCAAGCCTACATCTAATGCTAAAATACTTAGTACAACTTTAACAAGCCAGAAACTTCTCCAAAAATAATGTACACAGGTGGGTCTTGATTAATGGGGAGGATTTTTAATGCAATAAACTATGATAAACTGATCATATAATTAATGGCATTTATTCAGCAATCAGAACTGTTGTCAAACATTTATGTGCTGCTTTTTTCAGAAGCTTAACAAAGAAATTGCCAGGCTTCACAGGAAAGTGAAAACAGATTTGCACCATTTAGCCCAAGCACTCATCTGTCACCTGTAACGTCTGGTTGAAATAAGCCCAGAGAGTTGTGCACTGCACGTTCCCTGGATCGAACCTTACTTTCTAAGCAAAATACCCCCCAAGAGTCAACGGCATAACTGTCTGCTAAAACAAAAAAAGCCAGACCTGCCTGTCAAGGATTTGCCTACCTTAAGGCTGTGTTTAAAATCCTTTGTTTCTTCCTTTTTGTCCATTTCCCACAAGATCTCTCCATGGGTCTGTGGCTGATGAACACAAAGACATTGCTGAGCCTAGGTCAGGCTCTGCAGAAGGAAATTAGGATGGACTTATCCCATATGTTTAGTGTTATGTTTTCTGATGATGGGAAGTCCTCCAAAGACTGGTAGCAAGGTGAAAAATGGAAGAAACAGATCAGGCTTTCCACAAGATTCGTAAGTGCTAATGCACTGAAGCTGTGTTTAATTTGGCTGGGGGCTGCTGAGCACTTCTGCCTTGCTGCAGCAGGACTCTGCGCTGTGCCGCTCACGCGGTGGCAGGTCCGCGGCATGGTCCCCTTGAACGAGCACCTCCGAGGATGCCGGTGGGCCGGGCTGTGGGGACGGGCACCGCTCCTGGCGGCCGTGCCCCGAAGGGACCCGCACCCACGAGCAGACCCACCGGCGTACGTACAGGTCTGTGCGCGGGAGCACTGCCCTGCCCTCCCCTCCCCTCCATCTCGGTCACACAGAGTAGTTACTGCTCACCTCTCGTGTCCCCAAAACGGGACCCTTGAACGCGCCCGACACGAGCAGCAGTTTCCAGTCTGCCCCTTCCCACCGCGAACGTGCATGGAGACCAGCCAAAATCCAGCTCTGAACAAGCGCTTGCTTGAAATAACTCCATTTCCATGGAGACTAGGCTTTCACAAGGATGGTGTCAGAGCCATTGGCCCCTAGGACAGTGATAAGGTTATTCTGTGTGGTTTCTGTGAACAGCTAAAACCCTAAAAATACGCCTGGGCATTTCGATGTTAGGCGAGGTCTTTGGGCTCCCATCACCAGGCAAGGAAGGGCAAAGACAAGCTATTACTCCACAAGCTGTTCAGTGCTAACCTGCCACAGTCTGTCTTGAAAACATCTCTACAGGGCTTATAAACACTGACAGAAGGAAAAAGGCTGGTCACAATTCAGCGGTAAATTTGGGGAACGTCCTCCGATGGGTTTGTGTGGCGCTCAGCAAAGAGCCCCGTATGCCGAGTGCAGCCTTGGTGCACCAACGCAGCAAAGCGCACCAGGTCCACAAGGGCGCTTTGGGCCGGCGTCTCTTCCTTCTCATAAGCAAACCACAGTTACATTGCTGACCCTGGGAGTCATTGCACCTCATGTGGTTTAAACACTGCAATACCTTTTGATTAGCCACTATGCGGAAAGGCAGAGAACGACAGCAAATTCCCATACGCCTCTTCAGCATCTTACTCTAACCTGGAGCCTGTTGTTCTAGTTTCTCTAGTGCCCAAATACTTCCAAGGAAGAAGGTGTTTGAAACCTTGATAATTCCAGTAAGTCTCAACTGAAGTGTGTAGAAAAAAGTAGGTGCAGGTCTCTAGATATTTTTTCAAGAACAGCTGATACCACTCTCAAGCAAGAAGGGTTACTACTTTGGGGGGATTAACCTGGTTACCCTAGAAGGGACTGGTATCYACTGCAGAGCTGAGTGCTGAGACAGATCTTAGTGATGCTGCTAGACAGGTCTTAATTAGAGATTAAGAATAAGAAGAAGAGATGGGAGAAAACAAAAAAAGAGGTTTTTATCCAAAAGCTTTTCAAACACTGGACAAAGCAGAATCTCGATCTTAAATACCCTTGGGTCCCAAAAACGAAGTCCATGCTTTCCCCTGTCACAGAGGTGGGAGGTAAGAGATATATATGCCAGTTGTCCCTCCAGTATCTACTGACAAACTATTTCTTTTTACAGACAGGGGAGCTGTGGCTGTGAAGAAAATGTCCAGAGCACCTCTCCGTGGAAGTACACCTCTTGCTGCGCTCAGCTTGCTCGTGCTATTCATTTTCTCCTTGACAGCCTGTGACATTTGCAGTGCCCTTCCTGGAGCACTATGTCATTTCTAAGTGCACCTTGCCGCGCACTTCGCAGCGCTGTCTGTCATTCTCGCGTCGCCTCTAGGCTGGCACGTGGCATTTCCGTCCAGAGCACAGTACTCCCCGTGCGCGCACACAGGACGAGCGCGAAAGCAGCAGTGGCTCCAGGACGAGGCAGCGTCAGCCGCCGGGCAGCACCACGTGCGGATTTAAGAGCCGTGTGAAACTATTCCCTGGTGCCAAGCAGACACGCTCCTTTCCCCATAGGAGTTTTGAGCCGCTGCATGGCTACTCATGTCCTTGCCCAATGCTCCTTCTTTTTTTAATACTCTGTTTTCCAGTGTTTATATCATTTTCAAACTTTAACTGTCTGTGTAGGAGCTGTGAAACTAGCTGATTGCCGCAGGCTGTTTTTTATCTGTTTTTTCTTTTTCTTTTTCTTTTTTTCTGGGGGAGGCTAGAGCCGTTTCAGCCACAGCAGTGCTGAAGACGAGGAGGAAACACTGTGCTTCACCCGCGCTCACCCTGCCGCGACGCTGCAGCGCTTCCCCGCGCTCCGGAGCGCACGCGGAGCAGCCGGGCAGGGAACCTCGCGCCGGCCGCGCTGCAGCCCGCCGGAGACACGCCGGGAAGGCGGCGGAGTTTAACCACGCTCGGCCGAGCTGCCGCCAGCGCAGCTCCCGCCCGCGCCGGCGGAACCCGCGCGACGGAGCGCGGAGCGGGGCCGGGACACGCGTGGGAGCGGAGCGGAGCGGGGCCGGGGAGCGGAGCGGGACAGAGCACGGAGCGGGGCCGGGACACGCTTGGGAGCGGAGCCGGGGAGCGGTGCGGGACGGAACGGGGAGCGGAGCCGGGACACGCGTGGGAGCGGAGCATAGCAGGGCCGGGGAGCGGAGTGGGGCCGGGACACGCGTGGGAGCGGAGCGGAGCCGGGGAGCGGTGCGGGGCCGGGACACGCGTGGGAGCGGAGCGGAGCCGGGGAGCGGTGCGGGATGGAGCGGGGAGCGGGGCCGGGACACGCGTGGGAGCAGAGCGGAGCGGGGCCGGGGAGCAGTGCGGGACGGAGTGGGGAGCAGAGCCGGGACACGCGTGGGAGCGGAGCCGGGGCCGGGGAGCGGTGCGGGACGGAGCGGGGAGCGG
>NW_020447530.1:258278-260962 GCF_003343035.1 Apteryx rowi | reverse complement strand
GGAGCGGGGAGCGGAGCCAGGACACGCGTGGGAGCGGAGCCGGGGCCGGGGAGCGGTGCGGGATGGAGCGGGGAGCGGAGCCAGGACACGCGTGGGAGCGGAGCCGGGGCCGGGGAGCGGTGCGGGATGGAGCGGAGAGCGGAGCCAGGACACGCGTGGGAGCGGAGCCAGGGCCGGGGAGCGGTGCGGGACGGAGCGGGGAGCGGGGCCGGGACGCGCGTGGGAGTGGAGCAGAGCTGGGGAGCGGTGCAGGACAGAGCGGGGAGCGGAGCCGGGACACACATGGAAGCAGAGCGGAGCGGGGCCGGGGAGCGGAGCGGGGCCGGGACACGCGTGGGAGCGGAGCGGAGCTGGGGAGCGGAGCCGGGACACGCGTGGGAGCGGAGCGGAGCAGGGAGCGGGGCCGGGACACGCGTGGGAGCGCCGCGCCGCACCACGCCGCCCCCCTGCCGAGCCCCGCGCGCCTGGTCGCGCCGCTGCTGCTGCYGCTGCTGCTGCTGCCGAGGACAAGCTGTTTGCAGGGGATTTCGCAGCTTTGCGTCTCGGGTGGGCTGGAGCAATGTGAAAGCCGGGGGTAGCGCGCAGCCAGCGATCACTTAGAGAAACTGGTACTAGCAAGGCGTGACCGAGCCGCGAGAGAAATGTAAATCTGCTTAATGGGAAATGCTGTGATCAAATGATTTGCGACTAAAAAGGGGTTGTTTCCACAGCAACAACAAGCCAGAGGAAAAAAATCGTCGACCCAAATTCCAACACTCTCTGCCATGTTAAACCGATTTTCCCCAAATCTGGACCAGTAATAAACTGCTTAGTACCAGAGAATGGAGAATGCTGATACGGTGAATATTCTCCCCTTAATAAACACTTCTGAGGATGCGCATTGCGTGGAGTGAAAATACGGTATTTGCCAGCATAAGTCAACCAAAAATGTGTCTTACTTATTAATAATGCATTGATTCATGTAGTGATAAGCAGATGGGGTCCATCATTACTTTTATTATTCTAATAGGAGATAAATCAGATAAATCATGAACAATTGCACAGGGCTAATGAAGAAACATGATTTCTCTGAGAGCTCCATATTTATCATTCACTAAAAGCATCTTGCAGAAAAATATAGATTTTGTTGTGACTTGGAATTAAAAGCAATATAATGTGTAAATAAYACCTGTAATTAAAAGCAATACTTGAGTACTTCATTGAAGGGTTTAAGTTAATTTGTAAGCATGAATCTTTTACATTATAGCTCTCCTACACTCAACACATAACGAAATCATTTTTGGTCTATCTCTATTTTGTTACTAATGTATTAATAGAACAATCAGAGAAGTGGTTTATGAACACAGATTTCTGTCTGGAAATTCACACCAGAAGAGCGGATTTCTTCCTCTTCTGTTACCTCCGTAAAGAACACACTGCCCAGTACAGGAAACCGATAGGATACGCGGCCACGGAACAGAGGCGGAGGGAAGCAGTTGTCTCCTTGGGACTGAGATGATGCCAGAAAAGGTGCTCAGCACGGGAACCTGGTCTGCGTCCTCGGGAAAGCCGCCAAGAGCTAGACACAGTGTTTCTGTGAGATAGCTATTATTTGTCCCCAAAATTACTTTTAGCAGAACTGTTGCAAAGTCTTTTCTGCACCATCGTGCTCTATTAACCAGAGGAGATAGCAGGAAAAAACCACGGCTGCCCAGATATTAGCCACTGTCTGTCAGCGCAGATTAATAGCAGCCAAACTCCATTGCCTAAAAGGCCACACTCGCCTAATAGAACAGCAATATTTTTTACGTCAGACCTCGCTTCAATCCCTCTGTGTTCCCGGGCTCTTTAGACTGCCTCACTTCAAATGTCAAACCTAACCAGTGTCCCACCTTCTGCTAAAAGCATGCTTTTTAAATAAAACTTTGACAGACATTTGTCTTACGTAAACCTCACCCGGCCATGCAGAGATCAAAAGCAGAGCACTGACGGAAGGATTTGTCTAAAATCAGACCAAAGCGATCCTCTCCGTGCAGCCACACGCTAAGTGCCTCGTTCCCGGAGCTCATTCCGCTTTCGCCACACGCCGCCACGGGGGGAATCGGGAATTCCTCTCCGGCGCCCTTCGCCGAGCGCCTCGGCTGCCCGTGGTGCGCGGCCCTTGCACCCTCGGCTGGYGACGTGCGCTTTCGCGCTAGCTGGTCACCGAGACGTATTGATTCATGCGTCAGCATACTTTGATTTTTAATAATCATTCACTCCTGTCCAGAACTCTGAGCTTTTTTCCCAAAGTTCTTCATTAGAGCAGAATTCGGTGGTGACATCTGGCGCGTGATCCACCCCCGACCATAACGGGCAGCAGCGATGGTTCACGCTGCCGTGCAGCTGCCACCTGGTCGTGAGCACGGCGCTGCTCTCTCTTTCATGCCACAAATCAGCTGAAATTCCCGTGTGCCTGTTATCGGGGAGCACGGTAAAATATCCATCCTTTGGTGCTGTGGGCACGAGCTGGGCACCGTCCCTGGGGGGACCTGTCTCACCAGCCGAGAAAGGCTGCCGGGCTGCCTGCGTGCAGCCGGCCCCACGCACCAGACCTTCCTGCCGGGCCGGCGGCTGGAGCATCACCTTCATCGCCACCTCCCTCATCTACGGCTGGAGCATCACCTTCATCGCCACCTCCCTCATCTACGGCTGGAGCATCACCT
>NW_020447530.1:255187-258063 GCF_003343035.1 Apteryx rowi | reverse complement strand
TCATCTACGGCTGGAGCATCACCTTCATCGCCACCTCCTTCATCTACGGCTGGAGCATCACCTTCATTGCCACCTCCTTCATCTACTTCTCCACCACAAGTTGCCGTGTTTTTGGGGATGGAAAGCTACGGGTGAGGTTCTCTGTTTCGGTGGCTTGATCTAATTCCTTTGAGGAAACACCGGCTTCCAGCCCGGCATGGCCCTAGCACAGCAGCACGTCCACCAGCTGCCGCAGACGAGCTGCAGCCTGGCGGGGTGGAGGCAGCCACGGGGCGCGAGCTGCTCGCTGCCTCCTCTGCCCATCAAACGGGAGTTCAGAGGGAAGCGTGGAGCTGCCACCGGCCTCAAAAACTGCAAGTATCTCCTAAATAATAAATCACAATGACTCATCTCGCTCCAAAAAGTTTCCCTGATAAACAATATGTAGCAGCATTTTTTTGAAAAAAAATAAGTCATTCGCACTGCACCTGAGCCTCAGCAGCAATTAGGGCAAATGTGCTGGGASACTGAAGTCAGCCAGAAGGAACCTAGTGCCTGATAATCAGCAGCCTCTGCTACCACCACCCTCATCTTGAAAGCTCATTAACCCAGTAAGGCTGGACATGCCCCCAGCAGGAGGCCTTACAAGGCAACGGGAAGCTCCAGGACATGGAGCATTAAAGCCAAGGGAGGGGAGCTCCAGAGGTGTCTAAGGCAGAGAGAAGTTGTACCGGGGGCTGAGGAGCCGTCACGGGAGCTGCAACATGACAAGGAAACAGCTGCAGGAGAGCAGGTGCCTGCCACATTGCAGCACAAAGACGCTGAATCCCACGAGGTTCACCTATTTATTCCAAGTCAAAATAATGTTAACCGAAATGTTCTAATGTCTTCCTCCAGTACTGCATTTTGCAAGATAACAGATCACGTGCATTTCCAAACCTTCCTTCCTTACCCATTTCTTGCACGCACACTTTATCTGCGCTGTTGGGTTTGAGCAAGAACACTGGATAGGAAAACGTCCCTGCACCTCCGTTACGGATAACTTGGGTGGCTCAACTGCCCTCCGCAGCAGGCGGCRTTTCCAGCTTGTGCCCCGCTTTGATAAGAGGAAAACGAAGACCAAAACCCACCAGTTTACCTCCAACCTTTCCTGCAGTCTGGAAGCTTTGTGAGACATTGCCCACAAAAAGAGAAAATGAGAGCCACGTGCACAGGGCCCCGAGCCAACCTCCACTGGGAACTGTCGGCTGGCGGTGTCTGCGTGCCCGGAGCTGCCCGGCTGCCGGCTCAGCGAGGTCCCAGTGCTCTCCCTCCTCCCGGCGTGCCGGCACATGGCCAGGCCTTTCGACCGCCAGCAGCGCCCAGGATGGCATCTTTGCCGCACAGCGTCTGGCTGCAGAAACGCCGCCCGGGCTGCAGCCTCCTCTCCCCGGTCTCCCGCCCCGCGGTGGCACCCAGCCCAGCGACCGGTCATCACGGTCCCTTTCGAAGCCTTGTCACTCTTCGGTAACTCACCGCCAAAAGCTCTGTGTCCTCTCTGCTCTGGGACATTCAGGACCGTCATCACCACCCCGTTNGCCGTCCCGCGCCAGCCTCCCCCGCCGAGCCCTGGAGAGCGGCACTGCGCCCCRCGCAGCTCCTGCCCGGGCCCCGCGCGACAGCAGCAGCACTTCTTCACGGCCGCTGGAAATACTTTCCCCAGTATATCCCGCCACCAGCTCAAAACACCTTCTCTGCAGTTTGCAAACTTGCAGCAGTTTCAGCAAAGTTTTTTTTCCGAAGGAAAACAGCCCAGCAAATTACCAACTCCAGCTGCAGTATAATCTGTAACTCTACTCTCTCTCTTCATGTCTATATGTTTATAAATATGCATATGTATGTATGTAAATATATGTTTTTTCATTGTTTTCTAAGCTTCAGTAACCCCAAGAAATCACATAYAGGAAGGTAACCCATATCTGATAAATTTTGCATACTGTACAGTGTGATGAGGAGAATGAGGGCAAAAATAGTCTAAAGTGTAAATGACCATGATGTAAACATAACAATGTAAATACATATCTTCCCACTAAAAATGGGTTTCTGCAAGCGGTGTCCCAACTTGTCACTGTGCAGAAGGACTGAAGAAATGATTGTGAGCCATTCATAATAATATCACTACATGAAGTTTTAATTTTGCCAGGCACAGAGTGCACACACTGAGAGACTATGCAAACACTGACACCAATTTTAATCACATTAAACTTTAGTAATTTCTCTCAGTGTTATTCCATTAGAAGAACTGTTCTGCGAAAAAATAATTTTCCTTAATTAACATTTTGCTCAATCAATTATTTTTCTCAGAGGAGATCTGAACTTTATTAAATTATTTGAAAGAAAAGAACACATCTCAATATGGATATTTCATTAATTCAAAGCAAACCATGAGCTTTCATTTTAATAACAGTTGCCATTTTTATTGATCTTTGCAAAACTTCTCAGATCAATATTCTTTCACAGAGCTTAGATTCTGCTTTGAGACAGAGACCATATGAAGAGAAATGTCATGTTTCAGACTCCTGGAATGTTTTGCCACCATAAAATGAGACATGGAAAAGAGACGGAGGAGCAGCAGTGTTATTTTTGCCCGGAGGAACAGAATTCTGCTGATTTTATTAGTTGCGCACATTCTGTAAAATTCAGGCTCTGTTTTCCAGTCAAGCCTGGCCCGTTTGGCAGCTGGAGCCTTCTCGGGATCCTTCAGACCCCGATTGCGCTGCAGCTGCCGTCCCTTCCCTCGCACCTCACCCAGCAGCGCGGCCGCCGCCGCCGCGGCTCCGCTGCTGCTCGTGCCCGACGCGCCCCTCACCGTGCAGCCGAGGCGCGGCGCCGGGCTGTAAGCGCTGCGGCTGCTGCTC
>NW_020447530.1:223243-254352 GCF_003343035.1 Apteryx rowi | reverse complement strand
CACACACACACACCATGTCTGCACCAACATGGGCATGCATGCGTACATGCACATACACACACACACACACACACCATGTCTGCACCAACATGGGCATGCATGCGCACATGCACATACACACACACACCATGTCTGCACCAACATGGGCATGCATGCGTACACGCACATACACACACACACACACACACCATGTCTGCACCAACATGGGCATGCATGCGTACACGCACATACACACACACACGCACACACCATGTCTGCACCAACATGGGCACACATGCTTGCGTGCGCACACACACACACCCCGTGTCTCCGCCAACATGGGCACGCACACGTGCACACACACACACACAGAGCATGTCTGCACCGATGTGAGCATGCACACATGCACACACACACACACGCACCCTGTCTGCACTGACATGGGCACACACATGTGCACACACACATGCACAAAGCATGTCCGCACTGGCATGGGCATGCACACATGGTGCACACAGAGCGTGTCTGCACCGACATGGGCATGCACACGTGCACACACACACACAAAGCGCGTCACACCGACACTGTCACGCACGCATGCACACACACCTAGCACCCCTGGTTAAGGCAATACACAAGCCGGGGCTTTTTCCCCCTCCCAGTCGCCGGTGCAGCCAGGGCCTCCGCGGGGCGGCTGCGCTCGCGTCCCGGCTCCCCTCCGCCACGCACACGGTTCGCTGGATCAACCGCTTGYGGTACGGCCACGAACCCCCGGGAGAAACCCGCATATGCATTGCAAAGCAGAGTGTGATTAGTATTCCTGTAAAGTACCTCTGAAATCACTCCATGCCATAATTATGCTCAAATTCATTAGCACGAATATTAGAACTATAATTAAGTTCCAAGACTTGCCTGAGTTCCACACAAAATCAGAACTTGTTATGAAGGATGGCTGCTGTAGTCACAGCATCAGGAAGGTATAATTACACCCATCGCAATGTGAATAGATTGCTTAATAGTCTTGAAATCACGTTGTCACTTTGGTTTCTTTTGCAACATCTTAAAATAAAGTGTAGTTTTAATGTCTGATCTCCACTTTTTTCCTTCTGTCATTGAATCAGGATTTCTGATAAAAAGCAGGTTTCACAGGAGTGCTAGCTTATTAAGTTACTTAAAATTACTCTTTTCTTATACCGTAATGAAGTTTGGACAGCATCCTACATGATTCAGAACCGTAATTTCAAGCTAGAAAACTAGAAATAAAATATCTTTTGAACACTAATTGCCCCCAATAAGTAGTTCCAGCAGTTATGAAGGATTTTCCTGCAGTGGGAGTTACTCAGTGTAGACTGGGTGCTTGCAGGGAATTTCTCTTACAGCATCTGAGAGTTTGGGGCTTGGAACTGGATTAACCCAAAGACAGTGCACAAGACATTGCACGTGAGGTCAGATCAGACCATTTGAGTCCTTAAATCCAGCCTGCCCCCTCTGAAGTCAAGGTAATTTTTCAGCTTATTTCAGTGAGATAGGACTGCATCCCAGTAACCCATGTTACTTTCAAATTTATTTAAAGATTAATAATTTATAGCATTTCAAGAAGCTAATGCTGATGCTGCAGCAGAGGAAGCGAACAGGAAGAATTATGTCAGGGCAAGTTGTAGAGCGGTGACCTGAGGGGGTGGCAGAGGTGGAGGAGGCTGCTTGCACGGCGGGTGCTGCGGTGCACGGACCAGGCTGGGGTGGAGATGTGGGGTGCAGCCGGACAGACGGACGGGTCCGGGCCGGGTGGAGACGTGGGGTGCGGCCGTACGGACGGACGGGTCCGGGACGGGTGGAGACGTGGGGTGCGGCCGTACGGACGGATGGGTCCAGGCTGGGTGGAGACGTGGGGTGCAGCCGGACGGACGGACAGGTCCAGGACGGGTGGAGACGTGGGGTGCAGCCGTACAGTTTTATTTTGCTCGCGTGCGGGGTCTAAGCCAGCCCTCAGCACAGCCCCGCTGCAGCTGCCTGCCGGTCGTACGCCACGCAGACACGTGCACATTCCCAAGGAAGGGAAATGCACGGACATCTGTGAAAAGTGCTAGCTCCGAGCCTCCRTTCCAGGATTTTTCTGAAAATACACAAAAAAGCTCCAAACAGGGATGAGATGCGATTCATCCTTTACAGAAAATGTTTTCCCCTCAAGCAGGAACACGAGCAAACTACAGCGCCAGCTTGCAGCACCACACCACGCGTGCGACGTCCATTCCACAACAGTGAAATCTTGCCTTTTGTTCTGAAGAAGAAACATAASGAAGCCTCAGAGAGAAGGTTCAAGGGCTGTTAGAAGTTAATTGTTTTCTGCTCTGCTCTGATAATGGCAAATGGGGAAAAATAAAGATATTCAGCATAAAACAGATAAGAAAAGCTTCCATTACTGTGTACATACCTATAATTTTCCTTGAGAACAATCTGGAATTTGTACACTTTTCTTCACTTGAGTCATAACTATGTTTCAAATATGGATGATTTATTTGTTTCCTTTTCTGCTCTTCTGACATATTTGGTTATAAATGTGAGAATAAAAATAAGGTGCTCCATAGAGTCTGTGAAAATAAAAATTGCACGGTGCCCTGCAGAGATAACCYGTTATCCTCATCAGCTGCTATCAAAATGGAGAGCAGTAAATCTTAATCTGTTTTCAGGGAGCCACACACTGCACGTTTTTCAGAACAGCAGTGAGAATTTTTATCTGATTCAGCGACACCATTATTAATGGGAGCGGGAAACAGCAGCAAACGTGTCCCTGCGCCGCTCCTCCGCCGATGGTATCTCGCAGCTGCTGTCAGATGGCACAACCGAGGCACATCCCCCCGAGATGCCTTTTCGGCAAGAAACGAAAGGAAACGAAAAAGGAGCCGCCGGGCTCCGACCCGCTGCGCGCAGCACGGGCACGCGGCCGCCCCGGGCTCCGGAGAGCCGCTGAGCCAGGCAGCCCGGTGCCCAAGGTGCCGCCGCGTGAACCCCCGGTACGCGGCATCCACCGCCGCGCCGAGGGGACGCCGGTGCTGCTCGCGCAGGTCCTCCGGTGCGCCGGAGCCCCGGTGGTGCCTCCCGCCACGCGCGCCCTGGCCTCGCTCCTCCGCCGGCCGTCCCCTGCCCAGCAGGGACGCGGACAGCCCCACCTCGCTCCGAGCCCGCCCTGGACGGGGATTTGTGGGGGATCCGTCACCCTGACTCTGCTCACCGTGATGAACTTCGTGTAAACCGAGGCTGTGCTACACCTGCRCTGGGTCGAGCGGGGAAGAAATGAGAGCAGAGCTCCCGGTGACGTCAGTAGCGTCGCCAGATGTGCGCTGCATTTAAAGGCAGCAGCATGTCGTGGCTACTAGTGTCAGACTAGTCCAAATAAGAGTAAGAAAAATTTTGGTGAGATGATGGGGAACTGTGTAAGGACTGGTGCTGAGCCTGGAGCAGCTGGTGGCCGACTGGGCTAGCAGTTCCCACGCACTGGTGGTCATTTGCGACCAAGCCCCTGGGCACTATCCCATATTGTGTAGTGGTCACACAGCCAGGACTGCCTTGAAGCTAGGCAGATCATGTTGGGAAAGAAGAGTGAATAAAACCACGTGGACATCAGGATATTGCACCATTTTTCTTAAACGAACTGGTGGCCATCAATACCGTTAGCACGGGACGCTGTATGAGCCTTCGGCAAAGGGTTTTTCCGGTGCAGCGTCTGTCTGGYGTCTGCAAAAGGATGCTCTAAAAGACTGAGGTGCGAATGGTGCACGATGCTCAAACAAATGTCCCACGCCTGCAGCGCGGGGGCGCCTGTGACGGAGTTAGTGTCCCTTACACAGGGAATAAACGGAGCCGGCTTCATTCCTGGAGGCCGTGTCAGCGCTGACAGCTGACAGCAACCAGCACGAAAAGTCTCACTCTGCTTCCTTCTCCGGGCTTTCGGAAAAGGGAGGCAAACTCCAGCTTAAAGGTTTTGTCCTTCCTCCTTTGCAGAGACGGAAGCAGCTCCCCGGGCCGGGAACCAGGAGCAGTCCTGGTTATTTGGGGTTTCAGCCTCCGGTCTCGGGACGTCATCCCCTTCTGCAGGGTGTGCTTGTGCCGGTGCGCGCGGAGCTTCAGGGCCGGTGTGCAGCCGGCTCTCCTGCCTCTCCTTGGGCCCGAGCCGCAGCTCCCACGGCAGGGAGCCCCGGCAGGGCCAAACGCAGTCCGCCTGGGGCTCGCGGTGCTGTCCCGGCAGCGTTTGCCTCCTGGGGCTGAGAACCACTTCTCAAATCTGGACGCCGGCTCCGGATGACCAGCACACCTTGGCGGGATGCAGAGCRGCCGCTGCAACGCTTGCCTTGCTCGTCTCCGCAGTGCTCCTTCGGGACGGTGCTGCCTCTAGAGATGTTCGGCCGTCGGTCCTTCTCCCAAAGAGCCGAGGAGAAGCCGCGGCGCACGCGGTGACCTGCCTTCCCGGCACCCTCTCGTTCGTCTGGCGCGGGAGCACCAGCCTCGAGGATGCTGCCGTTCCCGGGGCTCTGCGGTCCCTGGAAAGGTCCCTTCCACCCCGCTGCCTCCRTGACCTTGGAGAAGAGAGCAGTAAACGCTCTCCCTTGGGCTGGTCAGAGCAAGAGACTTTCTTCCATTCTAAATACTTTCATCGTTCATATACCTGGTACTTGTTCTGAAAGTCTCTGCTTATATACACATAGTATATTTGATATATAAGCCCATATAAATATCACTGGCATATAATGGGGCACTGAAATTAATACAGACAGTGTGCTTAGTGCTGCTGGATCATATTTAATCAAAAGTCCAATTTTATTTGTGATAAGGAAGAAATCTTTATTGATGGAGATATAAAATATGAAAAACTGCCTCTCATAAGGAGACATTAAAAACTAATTCACAGAAAAATCTAGCTTAGGAAATGTATTGCAATAGAAAAAAAAGGAGAGCGAGAAAGAGAGAGAAGGAGAGCACCGGAGATGGAAACGTGCACAGGTTTACAATGTACTGCAAAAAAAAAAAAATCCTCTGCTACTTCTGTAAAGCAGCGTTGTACAGTATTTGCTCCTAAAGYGGGTCTTTAGTGACGAACAGAGCTGAATGAGCAACTCATAATGAATAATTCAGTCACTGCGTTGTGCCTCCTCTTGCGCTCCCCAGCCTGGGGGCGCCTGTGCCCGGGGCAGCGCAGGACTGGCATGGGCAGGGGATGGACGTGGGCAGGGGACCAGCGTGGGCAGGGGATGGACGTGGGCAGGAGAGCGGCGTGGGCAGGGGACAGGCAGGGGTAGGGGATAGACGTGGGCAGGAGATGGACGTGGGCAGGGGACGGACGTGGGCAGGGGACAGGCATGGGCACCCGCGGTCCCCGCTGCCCTGCAGCGGCTGTGCATGCAGACAGCAGGGTGGCAGGTCCAGGCCACGTTCAAAGGCTTGTCCTTGATTTACCGACCAATGCAGCTATACGTTCTGGCGGTTGCTGCGTGGCATAACCTTGCTTATATTTTCTCTCGCGCATTTCCCGCTCTGGAAATCGCTTGCTGACGGCTCTGCAAGGGTCCGTTTGAGGCAGGCTGGACCGGGTCGCCGCATGGCCTGGCCCGGTGTGACAGTCACATCCTCACGGAGCTGCCGCCTGTGCTCTGCGTCCGCAAGCGGCCGGCAGCGCCCGCCGGGGTGCCCATGCTGCCGGCGTGCGCGGCTCTGCCCCGCGCAACACGGGACACGGCAGCCCCCGCCGCCGACCCCGCAAGTCCCTGCGGGCAGGGCCGAGCTCCGACGGCTTTCGGGGAAGCTTTCGCCCTCCGCCGCGTTGCAGCTTTCCCACGCCCCGGCGCCGGGGTGAAAGGCGGCACGGCCGAGGCGGCGGGACGCAGCGGCGCGGGCGGAGGGGACCTTGCACGCACAGCCCCGGCTCGGCTCGCAGGGGGCCGGGGTGCCAGCACTGCCGGGTGCCCTCGCGGCTCCAGGACGCGGCCCCGCGCCGCACACGGAGGCAGCCGGCTGCAACCTCCCCGCGGCGTCTGGGCGGCTGCCGGCCGGCGTGGAAGCAGACCCCCGCGGTGGGCAYCTGCTTCGTCACTCCCCACCGTTTGCCATGACAGAGCACATYGTGCAAAACATCGGTTTCCACAGAAATGTTCCAGTGGAAACGCTGGAGGCGTCAGCGGCTGCTTTCCGGCAACCTATAAAACTTTAACCTCGCGGTGGCAGCGGGGACGAGCGTGCTGTGCGTTGCAGCGGGACGGTTTAAGGGAACGCGTCGGTGGAGATGACGAACCCCCGGGCGGTGTCAGCAGCCAGCGGCCTGTCGTCACAGCAGACAGCAGACGGTTTAAGCTGACACGAGCTGCGTCTCCTCGCTGCCGGCGCGCTGGGGTCCGCAGGCGGGCCAGGACGCTCCGGCGGCACCGCTCCTCGTACCGCCTCCGAAGCTGCTGGGTCCCGCGCGGCTGCTGGAGGGGTCCGCCACGGCCGGGCTCAGCTCTTCGCGCGGCAGACGACGGGTCCTCCGGGCTGCCGGCCCCACGTCCTCCTCCCGCGGCAGCCTGGCTGCTTCCTCTCCGTGCCCAGACAGGTCGAGGCAGCACCTTTCCCGTCGCTCCCACTGCAGGAACCACCGTTTCTCCGGCACTCCTGTGTGCCTCAGGTTATCTCCACCAGAGACGCTGCCTACCAGTCTCCTGCTTTGCTGCAGCTTGCTCGCTCCTTCCCTTACTCGTGAAAGCGAACTTCACTATTTTGCAAGCATTTGCACCTGTCAATTGTGATATTTTTTATTAGAATTAAACCTTAAATAATACTTCTCCCATAGCATCCCCACCAAACGTGCCCCTGCATGGTCCAAAGCTTTCCAGACTGCACGTGTCCTTTCTGTCTGACCATGAAGTTAAAAGCATTATAYGAAACCAGCTCACTCACCAGCTGAGATCTTATGAAAAATCTGAAGCCTTTGGGGGATTGGAGAAAACATCTTTTGATTTTTGTTATTGTTATTATTACAAGTATAGCCCAGCTGTAGCCACTGACATGGGAAGATCCAATTTATAGGATGATAAATTAATAATACCAGTATGTTTTCCTTTGCTTATGACAAAATATTTGA
The DNA here is from genome assembly GCF_003343035.1 of Apteryx rowi. Classification (NCBI taxonomy): domain Eukaryota; kingdom Metazoa; phylum Chordata; class Aves; order Apterygiformes; family Apterygidae; genus Apteryx; species Apteryx rowi. The sequence continues at coordinate 247,268 of NW_020447530.1, read as the reverse complement.
AAATATTAATAAAAAGCGTAATAAGAGTTGCTTTCCTTTTGCTGGCTGTTTTTCAACTTTGATCCCAGTCAGCAAGCAATTAAACATACCGCATCATGTTCAATTAGYGTGCCTAAAAAGAAACAAGGTTTTCCTCTTTTCGCTCCCTTTAAAATTAATTTTCAAGTACAAGCATGTCAACCTCTGAGCGCAGAACAAACGCGTCCCGGTGCATTCTCTCTCTGTGTAGAGCATGATAGCAATCAAAGCCATTTATTCTTGTTTACCACTATTTGCCAGCTGAATTCTTCTCAGCTTTAAATATTTACCGGCCACAGAAGGCAAATATCGGCAGTGACTTCAGGCCTGGGTATGACAGCAAATTAACCGGGTGTGAGTGCGCTGCTGGGTGTCACTCGGGTCTTTCCTTTTTGCAGKGCCGGGGAAAGGCACCGGGCCGACAGCCCGTAGGGCCGGTGCAATGAACGCGCGTMGTGACCCTTTGCAGACTTCCCACCCGCCGCTGCCGTGTCCGCTTGCCTCTTTGCAAGAGCACGCAGCACTGATTTTGCACGCTCGTGCAAGCCTTTGTCCGGCTTTGCAACGCCCAGCAGAGCGTCAGCGGCTGAGCGAGGGTGACGCGTGGAGCAGCGAGTGACCCCAGCTCACGGAGGAGGCAACGCTGGCATGGAGACGTCGGCCTTTGGCTATCTTCTCACAAAAAAGCTACCACATGCATATATCTTTTCATTACCACAGATCAGCAGSAGGCAGAGCTAAAATTGCGTATGAAATATGCAAGCCATGAGGTGGAACTATTCAATTAAAGCTAAAGTGCGATGGCATTAATAACGGAGCTCTGGCCTTTYTGCAAAGCAGGTATGAAAACTTCTTGGTTTTGACCGCACTAAAACACACAGAAGAGTAACAGAATTGGAAAAAAACTTGGAAAGATATGCATTACATGATAGCCAGTCTTCGCCTACGACTTAACAGGCAACATACCATGATTCCCAGTCCTTCCTAAYTCTTTTCTGAATCCAGAACTTTTGCTACTAGCATTTTTTTCAACCAGTGTTCAATATGCATTTCCCATTTGCCTTGTATTTTCTCACAAAGTGAAGGGATAATCATCAAATCATCATGTCAGTGTGAGACTTGAGCAAACAGCATTTAGCAGCCGAAGCAGGGAGCAGGAATCAGAAGCTCGTACGCTTCCAAAGCTGCGTGCCGGGACGCCGGAGCGCGCGGAGCCCCTACGCTGCCCTGCGGCCGGCGACACGGGGCAACGCCGGGATGCGCAGCCGGAYGGCGTTGTGCCGCCCGTCCAGCACGTCTGGACGTCGAGGGGAGGGAAGGGGGTTGTTTCACATGGTGCAACAGGTATCACTGGTGGAAAAGTTTTGGAATGGAATTTAGCTAGGTATACTTTTGTAAGGATATTTGCCTCATAGAAAGGCACGGCTATGTATTTTCCTCTCTGTAATTTGCATTTAGCATATAAAGTGGGAATGTAAATTGGATTTGGAATTATTAATAATAACCTCATGCTTTAGGCTACAATGATTAAAACATGAAAGATAAAGAAATGATGAAAATAATAAAGTTAGATTATGCGCTAATTTCCATCTACTACCTAAATAATGGATGGTCACATTTTTCAGCGGAACCTGCCAGCCGGGAGCAAAAGGACCGGTGGACTCGGCTGACGGCAGGAAGCGCGTTGCCACGTTGAGACGTTTTGCCGGTGTCCAGTTTCCTTCCCCGCTGTCCCGTTTTGCCTCGGGACAGCTGCTGCGCCGGTGGGAACGGGGCCGCCCTGTGCCGGCTGCCGGTCGGAAGGCTGCTGTGACGCCTCCRCCCGGGCGATGCCTCTGCCCCCATCCAGAGGGCATCCAGGAGCCAGGTCTTCTGCCGTGACGGCTTTGCCTGCCCCGCCGGGAAGCTCAGGCCCTCCGGCCAGTCCCACCTCGCGTCTCCGTCTTGCTTCCCCTTGTCGGTTGCAGGGTCCGGGCTGCCCCGCTCCAGCACCGTGCCTCCGTCTCCTGATGGCCCGTCGGTTAGCGAACGCAGGCTTCGGTCTTGGTCGCTGTCTCCACTATCCCTTGTCCATCAGCTTCGTGCCACTGTGTGTTTTACCGTTTTCCCTGTCGCTTGCGGCTCCTGGAGCTGAGCAGGCTCCGGYTGCTCCCACCCCCACGATGAAGCAGGTGCTCTCCACGTACCCTTACACCTTGTACGCTCGGGATTACCCAAAGCTACTCAGCTCCGCAGAAGCTAAGCAAGGAGACAAGCTAGTTGTAACGGAGCGAAGGACTGAATTCTGCATCTCCAGATCAGAGGCAGAGCTCCAAAAGAAAACTGCAGAAATACTAAGAAACAGATTAAAACGTATCTGACATAATATAATTCTGTAGATGTCTCACATGATTTCTCTGAGGTGTCTCAGGCAAAGACACTTCATATGTACTCTGCCTTCTGCCACCTTTCAGGCTCTAAAGTTAATTTGTGGGGTAGGATGTCTGCAATGATCTGCAGACATGTCTTACTTGCCTGTGTGCAGCAAGCCCAAACGCACACGGTTTCATTGCTCGTGCTTATGACTTACGGGTGCACTCAGCTCAGGGGCAGGGAAACTCCACTGAGCCAGGAGCATCGGCACTGTTCCCACCAACACTGCGCTTGTGAGCGACTATTTCTTGTATAAACAGAAGCAATCTCCTTCCTTAGGTGCTTGAGACCCGTCACTGTCAGGAACAGGACACTGGGTAGATGAGGCCTTTGCTCTAACACGATATCGTCACTCTTGTCTGCGCGTGTCCATACCACRGGGTGCAGACCACGGCGTGCAGACCACAGGATGCAGACCATGGGGTGCAGACTATGGGGTGCAGACCAYGGCGTGCAGACCATGGGATGCAGACCACAAAGTGCAGACCACAGGGCACAGACCACGGGATGCAGACCATGGCGTGCAGGCCACAGGATGCAGACCATGGGGCACAGACCACGGGATGCACACCACGGGATGCAGACCACAAAGTGCAGACCACAGGGCGCAGACCATGGGGCACAGATCACGGGGCACAAACCATGGGATGCAGACCATGGGGTGCAGACCACGGGACGCAGATGTCCCGCTGAGGGGCAGATCCTGGTAGTTGTTCTGTCCCGAATGCCGGCAGGAGCTGAAGCAGAGAGGGGAGCAGGGGGTGGCGAGGGGAGGGGAGCCGGGACCCGCGGCTGCGGGATGGGGCCGCCCTGTGCCCTGAGCTGGCAGGGGGGAGCCAAACCATGGGGAGCAACGGGCACAAGCTCAAACACAGGAAGCTCCATCTGAATATGGGGAAAGACTTCTTCCCTGTGAGGGTGACAGAGCACTGGACCAGGTTGCCCAGAGAGGTTGTAGAGTCTCCTTCCTTGGAGATATCCAAAACCCACGTGGATGCAATCCGGTGCAACGTGCTGTAGGTGACCCTGCTTGAGCAGGGGAGTTGGACCAGATGATCTCCAGAGGTCCCTGCCAACCTCAACCCTTCCGTGATTCTGCCCAGGGGAGCTGATGGCACGTGATCTCCTCATCTGCGCACTGGAACCGGCTCGGCGCAGGGGGCAATGCTGTCTGCACCCAACCTGATCCATTTTGTTTCCCCCAGTCGAGAAAATATTAAAATAAATATTTCTGTTTTAAAGTAGAATGAAATATTCAAAAGTAATTTGCACATCTGTTATTTGTTTCCAGCACTCAGTAAATCCATTTCTATTCATCTGCCCATGGCATACAAGTGTCTGAGATTAACAGTTGTATTTATGATGACTCTAACTGACACTGACGTTTGTCCTCAAGAAAAAAAAGAAAAAAAACAATGGGGAAAAATCTTTCTTAGTCATTTTAAATGAATCGTGCAAGCCTGGGAATTACTGGTGATATTTCATACATTTTCCAAGAGACTAATTTAATTTCAGAGTTTTTTTCTGGTGCCACAGGAGCAAATGATGAAACKGCGTGACAGGCGGAGCTGACAGCGCTGACTACACTCACACATTTGCCACATTTCTGCTTGGAAGTGTCTATTCCGTTATTGCCATGTTAATAACTGCCGAATATGAAGGGACCCAAGTGTGTCCCCGGTCCGGGGCCGAAGCGGCCGGGCTGGCCCACGACTGGGGCAGGGCGACGTCTCCACCCGGGAACGGCTCTTCCCGGCACCGCTGGGATCCGGAGCAGCAGCTCAGCCCCCCCCCCGAGACAGCCCCCAGACTTGCCAGGCGTGCACCGGCAAACTGCCTCGAACATCATATCCAAGGAGCCCAGCCCAGGACGTGTTTATTTTAATGCATTTATTCTGGGATCAGCTCAGAAGCTTCTGTCAAAGTATGTCCATCATTGCAAGAATGAAAGTAAGAAGAACGTGTGTTCTGCTCATCCGCTGCACAGCAGCTCATGCACCTCAGTTCTGCTGGTAGGAAGTCCACGTTCCACTGTGTACAGAGCAAGGATTTGCAATTTTTCTGGGACTGATTCTTGGGGAGGTGTCGTTTCATAAGAATTCAGTCATATTTGCTGAACTGCCGGCAGGTGCCAAACGCACGCTGGCGGAGAGGGCACCGCCGCCAGCGCCCTGCCCATGCTGGGCACGCTCCGGCCGCGCGCGGTGCCGGCACAGCAGGTCCCAGGCGGCTCCTCCAAGTGGAGTCTGCTCCTGTCCAAAAATGGGAATGTTTTCGAAAGAAGTCAGGGACGTCACTGAGGAGCTTTCAGGCTGCCGCCTGCCTAATATTCCTGCATTTCTGCAAGCAGTTAACGCCACAGAAAGGTGCGTAGCCAGGACGCACTGCAGGTGCACAAGGCTCATTCTTGCTTCGGTCTCAGCAGGTGACAGGAGCATTTTAAATTGCAAACTGCAGTGGCGGGTGATAAGGGGAGAGGTCAGGAATGGTGACGATTTACATAACAACATGAAGCATAGACTGTTGAGTTGGGTGGTCAGGAACACAATGGCAGCAAAATAAATCAGAAAATGAAGCCATGCACTTGTGCTGCCAGAACTCTTCAGTAATACCGAATTAATGTTCAGGAAGTAAATGAAAATGTTGTCCTAGTACTACGGCATTAAAAAAGGATTTGTGTAATGACCTCAAATTACAACAAGCACTCCAGGACTTCCCTTTGAATTGCTCCCAAAGTTATGCCAATAAAACCTCCTTGGTATCACATTGGCCTCTTCTCAAAACTTGTTCAAACATAAAAAGAAATCTTCTAGTAAGGGTCCAAACCAAGGTCTCTCTTCCACTTTCAGAGGACATTTGTCATCACTTGACACTAGCTGCTTCAAAACAAATGCACTGCAAAAGAAAACAGTTGACATTTCAATTTTCTGCTGGCAGAAACGTAAAAGGTATTTCCTGGTAATTTTTGCTGATAGATAATAGGGCCAAATCCATCCCAGGTGCATTTCCCTGTTTATAAATCCCTTTCTTCAGAGATTAATTTTGTCCACAACATTGTTGGTTTCTTATCTGGGAGACTGGGATAATGAATCAGAGGTACTAATATTTGTAAATCTAATATTATCAACAGATGATGATTAGAGATGATTATGGATGGATTATGGATGGATTCATTATGCCCATCCACGGGGATGGCACGGGAGTCCCAGGCGCTCGCTGCTCCGCGGTGATGGTGCAGTTGTCTCACCAGATCCATGGTGAGAATGATCAATCAGCTGCATGTTGGTTTAAACATGGACATTCTGGGTCCACTCTGCGAGTTTATGCCTTTTCATATATATAAAAGATGTATATATTTATATAGACATATACGTACATGTATGCATATGTGCATGGACATATATATCTATATGTGTGGAAATATGTATATATGGCAGTGTTATAGAAGACACATCTGAACCAATCAGTGCTGTTCTTGCCCTGCTCATACACATTTCTTCACCTGCAGGAACACAGGATCTCTGGGGACCTGGTGGATTGTTGCATCCACTATTGCACGCTCACGTTGCACACACGCTCATATAGCCCTCTTTATAATTCTGTCATGCTCTCATGAAAGAACGGGTATGGGGTTTGGCCCCAGTACTTGTTATAAGACCCTTCCTGAGTCTTAGCATGATCCTGATTAAGARCTATCTAAATTGCAACTTAAAAATACCCACTTAGCAAGAAAGTCCTTTTCCCTCTCTGATGTATTCGCAAATAGCAATCAATTGTCTGCTCTTGGGGCCAGTCTCTTTTTGGGTGATGCAATACGATGCAGCTCTTTCTGCATCCGAATCAGCGTGAGGAATCCTGTCCCGTGTTGGCAGAGGGCCTTTCCCGCTCCCGCCCTTCGGCGCGCTGCTCCGGCAGCAAGACGACACAAGTGCTGGGGCTGCAGCGAGTGGCGTCGCGAGGTCATTCCCATTAACAGACATCGTTTCACAGGTCCGTTATTGGCCTGGGTCGTCTCCGTGGCTGCCTTCGCAGTTCAGCCACACGACCACTGGCATTGCCACATCTAAGAAGGAGCGGGAGGCAGGGCCGAAAAGAGGGCAAAGCCGGCGGTGAGGTTGCGATACGGTGACTAGCAGCAGGGGGGACACCTCTGGTTTGCTACCAAAGAAAGCCTATCACCTATCGCATCTGCAGTTTCCTCCAACAAGGGTGACTTTTCAGACCCCATATCACCTCGTCATCCTCCTCGACACCTCGTCCTATTTAAATGAATCCAGCTGCTCACGAGAAGATGTCATCGGCATGCACCGGTTACTTACGGTGCCACCAGAGCCCAGCCGGGCCCTTGAGGACCGCTCCGCTCCCTGGCTGACGCCTCCGTCTCCATCACTTCTCCTTGGCCCCATGCCGGACCTTCGCCCCGGCAGCCCCAGCCCCAGCTCCCATCCCAGCAGCTGCAGCCAGCCACGTCCCGGGGGCGAGGGGAGACGCCTGCACCACCCGCAGACCCTGCAGGGCCGAGCAAACCGCACCAAGCACATCACTGGCCACGTTCACCCGGACACTTCCAGCACTGCGGTGTGCAGGGCATCGCATTAGCAACATTAAATGGCAGCTGCTTCTGGGAAGTGAGCACATAAAATGCTTAATTATATATTACTGAAGAGCTAATAAATGTTCTGAAATGATTTTGGGGGGGGTGAGAAATAGGGGCTTGAGCTGTAAAATGCAAAATATCAAGTAATTAGCAATTTAAAAATCATACTTAGTGGCAAATACATTTGCAGAGCATGTTTTCAGCTTTTATCTCATAATGCTGGCAACTAGTGCACCATAATTTAAAATTATTGTTGCATTCATGGAATTAGGATTAGAGTCTATTGTGAGGAATTGTATCAATTTTAATCTTGTAAGTTTTTTGCAAAAGCAATAGCTTTTGCCTGCTTAACCAGACTGAAGATATCTGAATCTTTCAAATGTAGAGCCCTAACTTCTATTACTGAAATGCAACAGTATATTCAAAACTTAGATATTGAAGTATGAGATGATGCAAATATTAAGGGTTTCTTGGTAACAGTCAGTCATCCATACGGCAACTACTGCACGTACGTGTCTTCTGACAATACCAGCCAGTTCTGAATTCCTTTGGGAAAAAGGGAAAACCCCGGAGTCGAGCTGCAGTGCAACGCTGGCACGCGCAGGAGCAGCTCCAGGAGCCGAACCACGCAGGGCTGGGGCAAACCAGGCCATCGGTGCCAAGCGATGGTGGGTCGTGGGGCAGCGCGGAGCAGTTGTTCCCGTGCAGAATCTGTTCAGCTTCCGACCTGGGCATTTTAGCTGGCGAAAGTACTGGTATAGATATTTAACAGTGCTGCCAGTTTCCAGGTATACGTAGCCACTCTTCATCGCAGGAATGCCRGACGAGTTTGGCGTGACGCGGCAATGCTCGGGTCCGAGCGAGGCACCACGGGGCGACGGAGCAGCGGCACCAGCCGCTCCACTGGTCCAGAGCAAGCTGGTTTCAGTTTGGGAACTTTGACTTTACTTATTTTATTTTTGTTTTATTTTATTGTACTGCAGTTACTTTTCTTGTCTGTCTGCCTGTGACACCTAATAACTTAATACAATGAGTTCAATAACATAAGCTTCAGCAGAAAAGAATTTATTGCTAACATATGCAAAACATCTCTGCAAAATAATTGAAATATATTTTCTCTTCAGGAGTTCGGAAGCGTTAACTTTTCTGTCCAGTGGATGAAGAAAATATCACTTGGAGGAGAAAGAAGAAGGGATGGCTCTATTTTATTCCCTTTCTCTTTAAGCCTGATTTAAAAGAGTTTAAAGGAATCTGGAATGCTGAAATAAATTCCTGGAAGAAAGGTGGATTAGTGATCCATGTAGAGAAAATTCATGCTAAATGCAAAAATTATGGGGCCATTGCTTCTACACTTGCTCTATCTAGACATGTGGGTTTTGTCTATAAACAAGACAGTACTTACATATTTAAATTCAATTATTTTCTGTATATTAGTCACTGAGCAATAAATAAAAACTCATTTTTTGTTAATCTTCATTGCTGAATCTAAACAAAATGATTTAGAATATATTGCATGCTGTAATCACAATACCCTATGCACTTTAATGATAACGTTGCATATATCTTTCTTCGCAAGCCTTCACTTCAAGCTTTTCAAGGATATTTATTACTTCATCTGCATACGAAGAGCTGATCTCCAGGCAGATCAAAGGCACCACGGCGTTCATGAAGGCAGATTTACAACTGAGCAGAAGCTGCGATTCGGGGAGCGGAGCGGGCGAGAGGAGGGAAGTGGCGGAGCACGGTGGGGACCTCTCCTTCCTCTGTGAGCAACGCTCAGGTCAGTTCCCTTCGCCTTTCAGCACATATACATTTCTAGATAACTTATTTAGAGCAGAACTAAAGAAATCTGGATGGCCGTCAACGGCAGAGGGATGTTTGCAGGGTCTAACTGGGACTCCTCCCTGCTCCCATTACGAGCTCCATTGCACTTGGCTATTTCCATGGAGACTGATCCATAGGATTAACCTCTCGATCTCACTCTAGGATTGCCAGCAAACCCACACAACCTGCGCCTATGGGACAGTTTCCAGCTATGAACCCCAAAGTCATCATCAAGAATAATTTGCTGAGCGTCCTCCTGGGACGGCATATCTATTCTGATTTAATAGCAACAAATAACTGGCCAAAGCAGAAGAGGGGATATCCCAGGAGGGACCTTCGCTTTCCTCTCTTTGCTTGTTTATTGCTATCACATTCCTCTTTGAACATCTCGAGGTCCTTAATGAAGCACTAATTGAAAAAAAATGTCTTTTGCAACTCTGAGAATCAGAACCGCGCTTCATATCAGCCTAAACTCATCGATTGTCAATATAATTTCCATGCTACTTGGGACGGATGTTTCTGAACACCCATTTAAGCATTACTGAGATCAATAGCAAAACAATCATTCACTTAATTAGCTAGGATTTCACGCAACATCACATTTCAGATGTTATTTCACACTTGGAGACTCTAAAGAGCAAAGGCATCGCCGCCGGTTGCTTTGATAGACAGCTTCTGCAGCGCTGGCCTGGCGGGGAACCAGAAACAAACTTACCCGGCTCCCGTGTCTCGGTTTGCTCATGTGCCTTACCTTAAGTCAGCCCTGGCCATTCGCTGGACCCGAGGTGAGCAGACAGATTAAAAGCGTGTTCAACCATGCACTTGATAATTTGTTCACCTTATTCAGTTTGCAGACTTTACCTTCTCTTAACATTAAACCGCTAGCTTTGAACACAAGATTAAAAAGAGTTCTTTAGACTTGCTTTAGTAAAACCCTGGACCAACACATTACGTTGATCACATCATTGCAATTGCATGGACACATCCGGCTCCGGCAGCCCTTCCCATTGCTCTTGCTGTCCTGACACGTTCGCAGCAGGARCACGCATCCTGGCTCCTCCAGCAGTGCCCGTCCCTTCCCCTGCTCCGGGAGCTGGAGCGGCGGGTCGGACTCGGCTGCCGGGGACGGGTTCCCGCTCCTCTCGAGGGCCAACGGCGTTTCTGCGGAGCAGAGAAATACCCAGAAATGCCCCCGAGGCACCAGCGCTTCCAGGAGCAGCGTAACCCACCCATGGATGAAGAAAGGTCCCCCCTCCCCACCCCGTTTGACCCTGAACAGAAATATCAAAAACTCTGTTATCTCAGGATTATCTACCGACACCTATGCATATTCAGTTTGCTACCTACCTGTTTCTGCATATTTAAGACCCTTTTTTTCCTTAAATAGAATACATTACAGGTATTAAAGGAAAAAATTGCCTAACTCTGCTCTGAAGTTGAAAGGTCGAGAAGCTGTAATCTGACAAAAATCACTTTGCACAGCATTTAGGAATATGCATGGCTCTAAATTACTCCTGTGGCAAAAAAAAAATCCCAGGGAGAAGTTATTACCCGCAGCGACACAGGGCCGAAGAGCCGCTGCCACGAAGCAGGACACCCTTGCACCGGGCTCCAAAGCACCTGCTGAAACCTGTCGAAAGCACCAAACCTGTCCCAAAAACTTGCATTCAGCTGCCAGCACGCAGTGCACGGGGGCTGAGATGCATCCTGCAACGGGCACCTGCCCGAGGCTGTCCGGCGTATACCACCGCTGCCGTCCGGCATATACCACCGCTGCCATCCAGCGTATACCACCGTTGCCGTCCGGCGTATACCACCGCTGCCGTCCGGTGTGCCACGCGCTGGTGCCTGCTGCTCTGGTCCAAGGCGTTTGCCCCTCCCGGCCCTGGGCAGAGCATCCCCCCTCGGGACGCCGGCACTTGCAGCAGCCTCAGTGCCTGGGTTTGAATCCTGCAGCCATCAGGAAAATAAATGGAGAGTTCCCAGCCACAAGGAAAATTCCAAAGACGGTGAAAATTGTCCTAGCTACTCTGCCACCTGTCCAGCGGTAGCTAGAAGAGACAGTCCTAGTCCTTTATCACTGCGGAAATGCAAAATTTAGAGCAGTCGTGCCATTCTCCTTCGACAAACAGGCTTTCCGCTCCCCTGTCCGATGCGGCGAGAGGCTCCCCGTGGGGCTGGGGCCTCCGACAGAGACGCGTGCGAGCGATCGCAGCTCCCCTGGTTTTGATGTTGAATGGTAGAACTGGAAAAAGTACTCCTCCTTTGGCTTTAAAACCCCATTATCCCTGTAGTTTGGCTCTGCTCTCCGAATTTTAGTTTGCCAGGCTCATCTTTTCAGGTATTTTATAAATGCCCTAAGAAAATAAAAAATGGGAGTTTGGCAATAAAGGAGCTGTGCTGCGAAAAGTTGTTAACTGTTTCCCCAACACACTCACCTTTATCAATTCTTTCACAAGTCCTACTCGATATTCAGTAGTTATCTGGTTTCACACACGGAGCCCACGAAGGCACGAGATATTTAAGTGCAACAGCTCTAAGATGTATCTACGTAAGCCGCATTCCCGGCTGGGCAAGGTCTGGGCTGGCGGCTGTGTGGCCCTGACCGGCTGGTGGGGTCTGCGCGTGCGGCTCCGGCGCAGCCTGGTCCCACGCGGTGCACGCTGCGGTGCGAGAAGTCAGTTTTTCATGACTTTGGGTAGCTCGAAGCGGTGTTCTTTTAAAGCTAAAAGAAGGAAGAAAGGTTGAGAAATTTTACTTTTTAAGGCATTGTAACTTTTCTGTAGCCAGTCTAAAATGACATATAGAATTTGATAGCAGATTATAGCTTTATATTAAATGCAAAAACATGCTTCAGTGGCTTTTGTGAACGTTCTCCAGTTTAGATCCCACAGGGACTCTCAGTTTGGGGATTAGGAGGGAGGATGAACCGCTTTGGACTCTGCAGAGTGTGTGATCACATCACAAACACCTCTGGTTTCACACCTGTATGAAGTTGTGTGCTCGGAGTGCAGGACAGGGCCGGTTCTGCGTGCCGCAATAACGGAGGAGCAAAAGGCATCGATCCTGCGGCGGTTCTGGGTCCCCGCATCACGGGAAACGGGTGTTGGCAGGTGAAACGCAAGGCTGGAAAGTCACACCGGCCCCGGCGACAAGTCATGCCGTGCCTCCAAACATGAAACACGGATATCCACAAACCACATTCAATTTCTTAAATACTTCTAATTAGCTAAAAACCCTGGGGTATGTGCAAACTTACCGTTTCCTTTTTAAAATGTGCCATTTCTTTTGTAGCAAATACAGGCTGGGGTTTCTTTGTTTGCTTGGTCGGTTTTTTGCAGTGTGCTTGCAAAAAGACACAGTTTCTACAGCTTTCTGACACAATTTCAAACACGTTCTGTTCTATTTCACTGTTTTTAAAAAAAAAACAATTTCATTACTTTCCATTAAAATGTTTTCTCTTGAAATTAGAAGCTGTGTAGCCCAAAGACAATTTAAAATAAGCTACTCAGCAGAAATTATATAGTAAAATTGCCCAACAACAAGATTAGGTCCCTTAAAACGCTTCAGATTAGGGAATGTATGATTTATAGTGCTTGCCGTTTTCTCCTTAGATAAGCACTGTCCGATCTAACGAAGTCTGGAACCTCCCAGAGCTCCTGAGTCACACAAAATCTCACTCATATGGAAGTCTCTTCTTCTCAAAGATGCAAATACCAGACCTGAAAACACCCTTGAGCCCAAATGATAAGGATGGAGAAGGTGGAAGCTCTCAGGGTGGGACAAGGATATATTAGCTTATTAAACAAGCTATACTTAGAAAAAATGTGCTTTTATCCTTTTTTTTTTTCTTTAATCTGAGCATCTAAGCTTTTCACGTGTCTGGAGATTATCGCTTCTGTCCAGCCTGTTGTGCATTATTAAACACGTGGGACATTTTGTCCTCCAAGGGCAGAGCTGCCCTAGCGAGGCTGATTTCTGCTGGGGCCAAATCTTGCTCTGCGTTCGTTATCTCACTCCCTTGGTAGCGCACGTCCCAGTTCCACTCCAGCCTGGCGAATACCAGAGATCCCTCTGAAACTCCCTTCCGTAAACGCTGCCTCACGCTGGGACGGGAACGTGCCCAGAACTGTTTTTGCTGTGTCGTTCTGGCACCGAACTTCTGGCACAGTCGGGGAGTAGAGACTTGAACTCAAATGAAAACGATTCTCAAAAAGCTTTGCAATTCAAATAAACATTCACTGTGAGTTTGAGGCAAAAGTCTGTGCTCGTTCTTTCTAAGCGCAGGCTCCCCTGTTCATCCTTGCTTGTTGGGAAAATGGTATAGCAGAGAAAAAAGTGTAGAAGAACATGCAGAACCTTTTGCATTTTCTGCTTCAACAACGGGCCGAAATTTGCAACTATACCAGCAAATTCTCACCTGGGGGGAATTTGCCCACGTGCAAGCAGAGTTTAAGTACCCGATTCCCGATTCAAGTCTCCCTGCGAGGCCAGGAGCTCTCCAGCCCCTGTACGGGGCCACRGACAGCTCCAGTTAAATGAAAAGTCGTTACAGGATTCTCCTCCTCTCAAAGCAAGCAGGACAAGATAAAGAAATAAAATCTCTACTATTAACATGCACTATGCACCACTGCTACCATGAAGTACCCACATCTTCTTTAAAGGATTTGTACAAGACTGAGTTGCCTTTTACCCAATTGCTTTCAGGAGCACCGGGGCTGGCGGCTGACCCCCACCGCCAGCCGGAGAGCGGAGCCGCGGCAGCCGGCGGGTCGCTGCGGGCACAGACGCCGGCCCTCGCGCCCCGCTTCGGCGGCGAGATCTGCGCCAGCCGCCGGCGGTGCCCGTCGCCCTCGGCTCGTGCGAGGAAACRACCGCTGCGCCGGGGCTGTGCTGCCCCGTCCTTCAGGGCCGTTTCTCTCCTCTTCGGGCACGAATAATTCAAAGCCCTTTAGCAACCGAGTGCTATTTAATGAAAGCGCTTTTCACCCACTCGTCTCATTTACGCGGCAGCGTGGCCAGCCAAACCTCGGTCACTGCCCTCGTCACCCTTCAGACAAGCGCACGGTCCTCTGCCAGCGCTCCCGCAGCTGCTTTTCCGGCTCCTTTCGTTTGACACGATTTTGTGAAAGCCTTTTTAGGAGTTTGCGAGAGCGGTTCCTAGAGCAGCACTCCAGCACTATTGGATTGAGAGCCCCATGTCAGATATTAGTCATTGCACATCGTCACCACACAGCCGTTTACTGAAAAAGCGTACGTCGCTTACGCACACACGTGCACACACACACACGCCGTCTGGGAGAGCGTTCCCAACACAGCCTTAACCATTTGAAAACCAGCCCCCTGTGGTCAGTGAACGTCCTGCACAGGGACTTCCTGGGGCCAGTGCCGCGGTCGTTCACGCTGGTGACACAGGGGGGCTCGTTTCCACGACGTGACACGGCCCTTGGGCTCTTTGTGCCAGACCACACAAACCTCTTTTTATTTTGATTCCACACAAACCTCTTTTTATTTCAGCGATGATGTGCCTTCCACAACACGTGCTCGGTCCACGTGGCGACCGGCCAGCACGGGCTGTTCTCGTGCCGCGCTGCGGGCTGTCCCTCCTGCTCCGCCGCTGGCCGCGAGGACGCTCRCCCGCAGAAGGACGCGCGCGGTGACGTGTCCTCCGACTGCAGGTCTGCTCTTCAGCCACGATTCGTCAYACGTCGGGAGACGAGGGCTGTAGCAGAGTGTTCAAAGCCTTATTGCCAGGCAGTTAAAAATGCAAGGATATTCTTCAAAAGCACAGACTTAGGAAAACAGACCAAAACTGTAAACAGCTAAAAATACACTAAAGACACGTTTCGGAGACTCGGGACTCCCTTAATGTCCCACACAGCTGCCTTGTCTCTCTTAGTTTTTTGCATCAAGATTTCCCTAAACTTTGTCTTTTAAAGCAGAAAGATTCTTTACATTACAAAGGCTGCAGAAAGCAAATTATTTAATTGGAGACTGACATACCGAAYGGCAGCTGAGGAGCTTGATAGGAACTGATGAGGAACTGAGAGCTTACTGTGGTGACGTTAAGATAAATCCACACAGAACAAGACTGTACTATTTCCAGAGGTTATTGCAATACTTCTGTACGGACTTGTACAGGAAAGCAGCAATAAGGACATTATTATAAAATGAGAAAAGAAACAGAATGGATCTAGAAGAAGACATGTCAGAAACTGGCTTTAGGGCAACTTAATAAACCAAGGGAGACCTAGATGGATTTGCAGGAAGGCTACGGTCAAATGAAATGTTAATAACTGGCTGGAGATAGAGCTGGTTTTCAGGGTTCTTGAGGCTCTCAGAGATACGAACTGCAGCTGAGCACATCTACACTAGCACAAAAGAGAAGAAAAGCCTTTGGAGGTTTCTACTTAATAGCTTAAAAACCTTTTCTCCCTTCTTTTCAGTAGTTAGAATTTGGTAAGAACATGGATATTTCAAACATTTTGCAACACCTCCACTTACTCCCACTGCTGCCAGCTCCGAAGGTTACTGAAGGGAAAATAAGCTTCCTAATTCAAATATTTCTAACCAGACACCCATAAAAAGCTCATATTAAAGAACATACAGGAAATGTTAGGTACTGGGATGGCTTTTATGTTTCTATCAAAGTTTTCACTGGATCTACTGCAGTTGGGTAATTCCTTATTCTAGGACTACAGGTTGGAAACGTGACCTCTGTGTGTGCATGTGTGTGCACACGGAAGACTGCACGGGACTGATGGAAAGGGACGGGGACGTCCCCTCTCCCAGTCCTGCATGGATGAACCTTCCCAGGAGACGGCTGTGTCCACGGCTGAAGCCCCACCGGTAGTTTCCCCAGGACACTGTTGACCAGATCCGTCAGGGCTAGACCTTGCATCCGTCAGCAGAAGGGTGCCCGGGCACCACATCGCTGGAGGAGGCCTCCTTCCTCCCAAACACTTCTGCAAAGGCTGGAAGAAGCGGCTAAGCGTCCGGACAGGCTACGAGGTGCTGCTGAGGAACGTGTGCGCGGGAGCAGCTGTCACCGGGCTCGCGGGACACCGCCGCCGCGCCAGGCACACCAAGCTGCCAGGCAGCTCCCGCCGGAGCAGGCTCTCCCTTTTCCATGCTGGAATGGGCTCTCCCTCGCCCCACTGGAGCAGGCTCTCCTCATCCGTACTGAGAGGGTTCTCCCTTTTCCATGCCGGAACGGGCTCTCCCTCGCCCCAGCGGCTGGCTTTCCGGGAAGGAAACTTGGCTTTATGAGGAGGACGCTGCAATACAACAATTACAAAATCACTTAACACCCTTGTCTTCGTTACGGCCCAGTGCAGAGCAAAGGGAGGGTGGGATGCTTCAAAAGGGCGCTCAGCTCAAAACAGGCTGCCCAGACCATGGATCCCAGGGCATCCAGGTCTGGATCCCAGTGGATCCTTGCGGATCCTTGYGGATCCTTTACTAATCTGCAGAAGGGGGAGGGTGTTTGAACAAGTACTCCAATCTCCTCCTTCTTCTTAATCCATTTTCTTGTGCAGTGCTGAGAGGATTTCAGATTTAAAGAACTTTCATCTTGAATTTTCCTAGTAGGCCAAAATCCAATCTTTCCTTCCCTGCACATCTCAGTGGCTTTCCACGGAGTGTATCAGTGTCCTTGCAAAAATGCATGGAGCAATCCCAAGCGCCCCTCACATGGCCCCGATGGTGCCGAGACAGGGGATCCCGCAGGACAGCAGCTCCTGCCGGGGATCCCGTGGGATGGCAGCTCCCGCCAGGGGATCCCATGGGATGACAGCTCCCACCAGGGGGATCCTGTGGAACGGCAGCTCCGGCCAGGGGATCCCATGGGACAGCAGCTCCCACAGGGGGATCCCACGGGATGGCAGCTCCTGCCAAGGGATCCCGTTGGATGGCAGCTCCTGCTGGTGAAAATCCTGATGATGCTAAAAGCTGTTGTGGGTAGGGATGCTGGTCAGTGACATAAATGAACCTCACTGCAGAAGGATGATATTAAATTAATATCTGGGGAATGCACAGGAGAAAGCAGGCTTCCACTCAGTTTGCTGCTGCTTTCCACTTCTGGTGTTCCTGCCAACAGAGCCAAAGACAAGCCTTTGCAAATGTTTTCCTGCAATTTCACCTTAGAAATGAACGATGTTTTACTTAGGAGATGATAAAATGTCCTGGGATACTGCTTGTGGCAGATTGGACAGTGGTGCATTGTCATCAAGAAAGGAAAAAAAATGATCTGGTTTTATCTGATTTTTTCCCAGCCTCTTGGACTCAGAGAAATGCAATCTAGTCTATCCTTGATGCACTAGCATTTGGGAGGAAACATTCAGCCATCATCTGTCTRCAATTGCTTCAGCAGCTCCTTCTGCTTTTACTTTCATTTTATATGATGCTTTCCAGGAGAAGTCATATTTTTATGTCTTCTCAAAAATCCAGCTCTGCTGTAACAGAAAGCCTTTCACTGCACCAACTATTTGTTTCAGCCAGCTGTTTTATTATCCATTCTCATCCATTTGTTCTCTTTATACAAATGGAAGCAACAAAGTGATGAAAACTGTAAAGCTGACAAATACCAGCTATCAGAGTGCAGATTAAGAACATCACAACAACTTATTTTTTACAATGAGTGCTGAGGCAATAAAAACTAAGTTCAAGCCAGCTCTTGGGAAAAGCTCTCTGTATCTTCTCTTTCCTGCCCTTAACCCGTTGTTGGAGAAACACCCAGGTGCCGTGCCCAGCCTCCGTCTGCGTGCAGAACCGCCGCGAGCGGGTTTTCTGGCCGCAGCGGCAGCGAGCACGGGGCGGACGCGAGGCTCCGCGCTGCCGCACRGCTGCACGGGCTGCAGCACGATGGTGCAGCCTCCGCTTCCCGCCGCTTCACACCTGTCGTCCTGGCTCTTGTCCTTCCTATTGTCCCGGCTCTTGTCCTTGCGGTGCGGCAGGGACTGTGGGGGGAGGGGGGGGGATATGCACACCGGGGAGCCTTCAGGCTCCTTGGTTGTGGGGAGCCAGCTCAAGCCTTTTTTTCCTGCAATGTCCACATGTTCCTTTCCTCTAATGGGGCTCGGTTTGGGTTGCCTTGGTTTGCTAACTCATGCCAATATGTATTTTACCTGCCTTGGCCAGGAGTGGATTGCAGGAGTCGCTCCCTCTCTGCAAGCCTGCCATGTTTCCCGGAAAGCCGGAGAAGTCATCTGCCTGCAAACAGCCCGGCGAAGAGTCGGTGTCTCTGCGAGAGCAGGCTGACGGGAGCTCTGCTGTGCAAACACACTTCTGAAAGTTTGTAACTCCAAACAGCCCGAGAGGAAATGTGCCCTGGGCTTGCATGGGGCCATATTTCCCTTGAAATCAAATTCTGTGCTCTGTTTTTTCCATCAATATATTTAGTTGAGTCAAAATTTGTTAAAAGTAAAGCAAAATGCGGCTGGCTAAGCAAAGAGGTGATCCATCTCATTTAGACCTGCCCAGACCAGGGACCAGCGGATGGAATCGCTTCAAGCTGACACGTTAAAGTCTGGCAGTGAAAGCCCCGATGTCTCCAGCGAGGTTGTTAGACTAAAAACGTTGTTACAGAAAAAAATGCTAATAGCCACCAGTTGTTTATAGTTGCTTCTGAGGATATCTTTCAAGTGAAAATAACTGTTCAAACAAATCTTGAAGAAAAACAAAATGAACAGCTGGATGAATAATTTATGGAAGCTGTGCTGCGTGTTGCCGCTCTGAGCACATAGCTCTTCCCAGTTTCTTTCCATTTTTGTGTTGATATGACAGATTTCACGCTGGGATAGGGAGCAGGAATGCTCTTGACATGATGTGACCACTGAGCACTGGATGTGACAGGGGTGAGGAATGTGACGAAGAGAAGGATTTTTCCCTCTTCCGAACAGTAAAGCATATCTGTCTATTTTTGTGATGATCATTAGCTTTTCGGCAAAAAAGATGTGGCCATGCAGACTCCTCTTTTCTTCCTTATTTTGCTGCCAGTTTCCAAACAGCCTCATTGCAGTGAATGATGCTCTTTCTTTTCCAAATACTGCAAGAGCACCGACTTTTGCGACACATTATTCCAACTTCARGGGCTCAGGAGACAGCAACACACAGTCCTGTGTTACAAGAGATCACACACTAATTAACAGCATTTTGCATTTATGAACCAATTATCATATTTACACAGGACAAGCACATCCTAGATTTAATTATAATTTAAGGTCTCACTTGAATAAGCCTGTGATTGAAGAAAGCCCAGTGCACCCTGTTAGCATTTTACAACTGAAAGACAAGACGTTCAGCCAAGTGCGTTTATAACCTCCTTTTCTAGCGCTGCCCACGGTATCAGCAGGGCTGTGCCTGGTCCTGTGCGACGATGGGGCTGAGTTAGCCCTCAGTAAGTGCTCTTGGTTTCCTCCGGCCCCAGCCCGCCTCGCACGCGCGGTGCCGTGCCTCGCTTGGTCGTGTGCAGCCAGCGAGCGGAGACAGAGCCCGCAGCAGGGAGCAGCCCCGGCCGGGGCGGGAGGGCAGACACCAGGTGTCCTAAAGCTCCCAGTTTCAGGCTGCTTGTTAAAAAATAAAGTCTTTCTTTGACCTAACAGCTATAGAATAAAGGAAAGGAATTATTAACCTTAACTTTCTTTAAAAATGACGCTGATGCACATATGGGACACTTCTCTTCAGATCAGTGAATATAAATACTGAACGGGCAGGTGTTATCTGCCTGCTATTTCTCCCTCTGAAGAGCTGCAGGGATCTCTCAGAGCTGAGTGATATATGTCATGCATGACTGCAAAAGCTTCTTTGGGCCCAAGCGTGGACATCGCTCTGTGCTGGCTGGGTGCAACATGCACCCTCTAACCAGCGGCATGACGAGCACTAAACCGGTTATAACGGAGAGGTCGCCCTGCATCACGGCACTGCCCAAGGGCCCCTGTGGCTCTGCTCCTCAGCATCGAGAAATGGACCGCTCCGGTGGCAGTGCAATGGAGGCAAGTGCTTCCTCCACGTCATTCCACATGGAAGCATCTTCGCTTAGCAATTCCAACTCCAAGTAATGCCAATTGGTTTTAATTACAAATTCGCAGCAAATAACTTTTCCTGAAATCGGGCTGATCAGAGTAACGGATAGTGGCAAATCATTCTCTGGCCAGCCCTTGGTWAGTGAATACTAAAATACACATCTGACCTTCTGGAACAAGGAATTGCTAGCTACATTTTACTGATGCCTGCTGTACCTGAAAGCACTCTCTTGGTCCATATTTTTGTCAGAGTGTTAATATTATCAGCTGAGGATTTACAAAATCGCATGAAGAATTGCATTGCCATCGTGGAAAGGTCCTTTGGTGCCATAAATCAGCATACATCTACTCACACCACGGGTGAGTCTGGGCAGGGAGCCTTTGCTTAGATAATGGCTTTTGTGTGAAAGGAGAATAAATTGTTCCCACGTGAGTATGGGAACCCGGCTTTACGACCACCCCTCGCCGGCTGGAGCCAGCGGTGAGCAGCTGCCAGCGGACCCCAGCTCGGGACGCCTCCGGTGCAGGAGCCCAGCGCGGGAGCACTGCAGTGAGCCCAACATCTCCCCCGCCGCGGGGCTGAACACCCCAGTCCCGGAGCTGGAGTGGGGCCCGGGGACGCCGGGGGAAGGGTCCCCGCTCGGTGCCCGACGGTGCCGCTCGCCCTTGCAAACACCTCCGCAAGCGGAGCCCGTCCCGGGGAAAGCGCACTCGGTTTTGCCCGCGCCACCAGCACGCGGCTGCCCCGAGAGCTGCTGGTCTGCCCCGAGCCCTGTTCCTCCCACTCCCCGGCACCACCGAACCGAACTTCACAGCGGGTCTCGTAYGCTGATCTCCTACAGATCGATGATCCGTTGCATTGCAAGGGAAACATCATGACTTGCCAGAATATGTAATCTCTGAAGAGAGAAAACACCTTCGCTGAGACTGCAGACTGTGCATTTGGCTCTGTTTTCATTTTTAATCTCATAAAAATAATAGTGGGTGTCCAAARCTCTTTTCAAGTAAAATATCATTTCTTTCCTTTTCTATGCTGCCGTGCAGCACCCTGCGGGAGCCCCTGCCGCGGGCTGGGACGGCGGCGGCAGCAGCAGCAGCAAGGTGGCTGTGGCATGACCCCCGTGCGGGAACGGGTCTCCCCACGCCGCGGTGGAGACGCGGCTCCGCAGGGCACCATCACCACTGCCGGGGCTGCGTCCCTCGCGGGGGAGCCGAGCCCTCGCGACCGAGCGCTGCTCTGCGCGTCTTCGCCGCCGCAGACCCCACCGCGCCAGGCGTGACCCGGGAGGAAGGACTCCTCGCCGCTTTTGGGTTTGATTCATTTGTGCCGGGGATTTTAGTAAGGAGCTTTCTGTGAGAGCGGGAGTTTCCACAGATCTGGGCTGCAAGCAGTTTTGGAGAACTGTCTATTCCGTGYTGCTACCCCGGAAAAGATGAGACCCCCCCCCCGGACACCTCCGCTCGCACCCCGCAAGCAGCCGCCGGGCAGAGCGGCTCACCCCCTTCCTCCCTGCCCGCCCTCGGCGCCCACCGGGCACGGCTCGGTTTGCGGCCGGCTCCACGAGCCRGATCTCCTCCTCGGTGCCCGAGGTTTCGGGCAAGGCAGCTGAGCCGGCTCGTGCTGGCTGCTTCCCTGGTTCTCTGCGAGGGAAAGCGAGTTCGTCRCTCTCGCTTACAAATTGCGCCGTTTTCAAGAGAGATGTACGCTGCTCGTGCTTTAGTTGTGTTCACGCCTCCGCTGCCACTGCGCAAAAACGACCTTTCTGCTCATTATCCAGTCCGTACGAGAGGGTTCTCTGGAATATGGCTGGGATAGCTGCAAAAACGTAAGGAGGAAATTAGGTGGGGAGACACCAAGAGGGAGTCTGGTGAAGTGTGTGCGGTGCGGCTCATTCTCCCGGAGCMCGGGGATTTACACTACGCGCCAGGGCACCTGTCTTGCTCTGAACGCCGTCGTACTCAAAACGTTGAGCTTTGGGGCCTGCCGAGAGACGGAAAAGCCCAGCGTGGAGAGGGACCCCAGGTCCGGGCACCCCGGAGGTCGCCGGGCCCAGCTCCACGGTCAGGGTCCATCGAGCCGGTTTTCAATCCGTGTCCAAGGGTCAAGAGAGTTTGAGAGTTTTGCATCTATAAAACCCATGATATCAAGGTTTTTACCCCARTGAATAATTTTCTTTTCCTTGCCACATTAATGATCCTTCAGGGAAGGCAGTCTTATGGACTTCTTTATTATTCTCAGTACCGCTGCTGAATTTTCGCTCTGTTTCCAGCCCTTTCCATCACCATACCAAYCCAAAATATTTTGTCTTTCCTCAGCAGTGGTGTTCTCTGTGTGTAACTTCCACAACCATCTTCACTATCCGTCTGCAAGGAATATAGATGAGAAATTATTTTTAAAAGTCATCTAAAACAGTCATAAATGAGTCTTTTACAGTGATAGTTTCACAGTGAAGCCTGACATATACMTCTGTCTGAAAATACATGGGTACCTGAGAACAAAAAATCGTAATATTTGGCTCTGAAATTAATAATATTTGCTTCTTCTGCTACTCCTCCTATTGAATATATATAATATATGTGAATATATATATAATATTCTGATAAATTTCTGGCAATTYCTGGATAAAGAATGCAGCAGCACTTCAATTTTTTCTCAGGCAGATTGTGTATTTTAAAAGCTCTATAAACATGAGTYTTCCAAAGCACAGTCATTGTTCCTCTGGGCATTAACGTTGTAAACCAAATAATAAGGCTTCAAGCTCTAATCAAAAAATTCGGAATTGCRAGTTGGTAACAAACAACCTGAAGCCCAAACAGCTCTTAGCACTAAAAATAAATCCAGGCTTGTCTAGGATCTCCATGGAGCTTTGTAGCTTCCAGAGCATAAATATTCTGCCATTTTAGCTTTCAAATTAGTTGCTGTTTATGCTGCTTCCACGACTGYGGAGGAACCTTCCCTGGTGGAGGAAGCTAATGGGTTTGCAGAGGTTCTGGTTGGCAGGGTCTAGTGATGCCTGCAGAGCAAGCTCAGCTTTAAAAAGCCAGCCTAATAACTTCTGATTTATTAGTCTAATGTGCTTTTAACTGAATCCACTGAAAAAATATAARTAAAACGGCTAGACATGAAAATTATAGACAGACAGGTAAAACCACATTAAACCAGCTGCTGGCCAGGCGGGAGGAAGACGGTACAGAGAGCGAGCTGGTAATCTTTGCTTCAGCGGTGCCGTAAATCAGTGACCACTGCTGTTTTTATTTTCTGTTAGCTGCAGCGGCGAGGGCTGATTTGCGCAGCGCGTGGCGCAGCACGTCCCGGTGCTACCGTGCCCCTTCCCGCGGCRCGATGCCAGTGCCGGCCAGCGCCGGTCCAGGCGTTGGTCCGAAGCCCGGAGCCTCTCCTGCACCCGCAACGTTCTTTGCCGAAATTTCCCAAAGGATTAGACCTCTCCTTGTAGCCGTACTTTAATTTCCTAAAGGTACCGGCTGCTCTCTCGTCGGAGCGTTTCACTCTGTGGGTAAATCCCCAGGAACGTCAGCTCCACCGATGGTTTCCAAACAGGCGCGAGACGGTCTGGCCCTTCCCATCRTCACCGCTCCGCTCAACTCCACGCCGTTGTCCTAATAACCGTCTCCTGATACAACGATGAAAAGAAGTAACATAGGTTCAAAAAGCAATCTCTAAAAAATTGCTCTCTGTCCATTGCCTTGCTGGCATCTTTTAAACAACGTCTTTAACAGATCGTCCAAGTATCCCTAATGGTCTGCGAGAGCATCGGTCATCAGAAGCCGTGCGGCGCGGTGCGCAGCGGGGGCGAGAGCGGTCCAGCGCTCCCGTAACGTCTCCTGACAGGCTGGAACGCGTCCCGGGGAGAAACACCGTTATTTCCCTCTCAGGCAAAAGCAGGGATCCCTAAAGCTACTGCCGGTCTTTGAGATGCCTGTTTGAAGTGACCTGCAAACAGGGTCACTCTTCAGCGGTTTGGGGTCGCGGAGGGATTAACGGGATTTGGTCTCAATACCGGACGGCTGTAGCTGGGCCTGGGAACTGGGCCTGGGAACTCACCACCCAGACCTCTCCTCCAAAGCCTTGTCCCCCCAGGAGGTCCTCACCACCCAGACCTCTCCTCTGAAGTCTTGTCCCCCCAGGAGGTCC
>NW_020447530.1:214987-223022 GCF_003343035.1 Apteryx rowi | reverse complement strand
GGGAGGTCCTCACCACCCAGACCTCTCCTCTGAAGCCTTGTCCCTCCTGCAGAGGTCCACAGTCCTTCATTCCACCATCCAGGCGGGTACACTTTTCCCAGCAGTGGCTCCAGATTTATTCTGAGTCTTGTATGCAAGTTTACTTACCGTTCTGAACAAAAGCTGTAGGTGGTCTCCTCTCCTGGTGTTTTTCTAGCTATAAAAACATTTCTTTCCATTCCTCACTCTTTCTACTCAGGTTTGACCAGTACTCCCTTTTGGTTAATTGCAGAACTTTATCACAGTACTTGATTTTTCAGTCCACTTTGCCAAAGGATTATGTGGTTCTTACTTAACTTTTTTTTAAAAAAAATTAACAATTTGTTCATTTATGATTATGTTCTTCTCATCTGTCTGCTCCAACTACCTAAACATTTCCAGAAGGCATTCTGAAGAAGCATTGCTTTGGGGCAATATTTTTATTCATCCACACATTCTTTTGTTTTATTGGCTGTACCAACAACTTTAGCTCCTTTCAGCTTCTGCAATATCATCACAAATTTGGACTTTTTTGTGCAATTCCATTATTATTATTAGTCTACTTTTCTATTTCCCCCAACTATTTGATTTCACTGGCTTGCGGCAGCAACTTTTATAATTTTGTTAAGCTCTAGCATTTAATAAATTGTTTACACTTACAGTCAGAAGTATCTCTCCAGGCTACTGCTGTCTGCTGCTCATTCTTGAATAAAGACRCCACTGGAGTTGGGGCAGAACCAATTGCCCTATAAAAAAAAATTCTTCAGTTTGTGTCAGGGAAAAATAAACTCAGAAAAGTATCAATTTCTCAAGGAAAATTGGTATGTGACTAGGGCTCTTTCTGCAAATCTGTTTGTCTGTTTGCCTCTCCCAATATCCGAGTAGAGTGTCATCCAAAACAGTCTATTTCCAAGAAAGCTATCAGATTTGTTGTTTTACTGTCTTTTGAGGAAAAAAAATCACTTATGAAAATGCCTGCACACACACCGGTGTGCACGCATGCACCCTCGCTGCCCTCACCGCAGGCGGCTGAGGCAGGCAGCTCCCGCAGCGACTCCGGCTCTCCGGAGCGCCCACATCTCTGGCGTGCAGTGAGGGACTGGTCGAGGGGTTCCTGCTCAGACATGTAAAAAATTCTCAACCGGGAACCCCAGGGACATCCAAAATCCTTGACTGGGAACCCCAGGAACATCTGAAATCCTCAACCAGGARCCCAGGGACAGAGCTCTGAGAAAACGAGGCAGACAACTTCCCACGCTGACAGGTGCCACACCAGCAAGCATGGGACTCCRGCTGGTGCAGCCCGTAGAAGAGGGGTTTGCTCGGGGGCGCTCCCCAAGAGTTTAGGAACCCTGGGTGCACCATGGCTGGAGCCACCACACTGCGGGGTTGCTGTAGCCCTCCAATGACCCCATGAGTGCCGAACGAACCTGGTCAGCAAAGGAAAGTGACACCGCAGACCCACACCGCAAGCATCTAGGTCCTGTGAAATTTTGCACTGGGTTGTCTGTTGAGCAGCTGTACTGATATCCGTTGATATCTGCTGACCATACTGTTGAGCATCCTGTTGAGCATCCTGTTGGCATCCATACTGCTATCGACTGAGGCCATCTGCTCTACTGTGTAACTGTGGTCCGGCGTTGATCAACCGGATAATGAACTAAGCCCGGGAAGGACAAAAGCAAGTAAGCCACACACTTCTGCATGGACTTGGACTCACCATCAGCTGCCCTGYGGACCCGACAACCCACCCATCAGYRGGGACACCCCTGATGCCAGCTGCYAGGGAGAACCTGAATCATCTTGGCGCAGCTCGAGCGTGGTGAGAATAATCCGGGGAAAACTATACTGGAGGGGTGGCCCGTAAGGACGAGGAAAGGGCGAGAGCGGTCACCGTACCGAGCATCCGAGAACAGTCATTTTACCGTGCACCCATGCCTTAGCCATAGAGCTCTGACATGTGTATTCTATTTTTAGTTCTTTACTATAGTTTTTAGCTTTGTTACGCTTGTAGATTGTCTGGTGTTAACTGTTTGGTGTTGTCCAGCATCCGTCATCTGTGTAGAACCGCTCGGCTCCTATAAATTCTTATACTTGACAAATGACGTTCTCTCGAGTTCAGCGCAACTAACCCCGGAATCCGAAAGAATCCCGGACGCCCCTCTGGCGGTACAGCACACAAGCAGAGCAGACTATCTGCCAGGAAGGAAATCCCTCACTAGCAGATGTTCCCAATAAGTAAATTAAGGCAAAAAGAGGCCTCCCTCACAAATTGCTACATCAGGAACTGGGAAATACATTGCTTTTGAGCAGGAGACCATTCATATGGATAATCAGACCGAAGAGACATCGGGCTAGGACATCAGGCACTTGCATTAGGTATCTCTATTTCCTTCCTCCCATGGAAATAAAGATTTTCACAGTTCTATTCAACAGAAGAAATGTGAACTGGATGCTCTGAGTAATCCAATTGCTTGCTCCTATAATCAGATTGCAGGGATAATAATAACACTTAAAAAGGAGCAAAAGAAAAGAGAAAAATCCAGAGCAGCTTCCCTCACTCTCCCACTATTCAAAGCGTAAGCATTGCACTTTTTATGTGTGCAAATAAATGAAGGAATAAATCTTACATATATTTTAGAAGATAATTTCAAATATGCATCATCAATGGCATTGCTGAAAGCGTGTTACGTGCTCCAAAGCAGGCACTGCCGTGATTTCCAGCGAGCACTGTGGTATCAGAGCTGGGTTCCCACCAAGTATCATGCAGCTTTGAGAAGAGATGGGGGTTCAGACTTCCAGGGCGAGCCCATCCCGGCCCTGCGCAGAGCAGCGGCGCTCCGGGCTTGCCCCGTGCCACAGGACCCGTGYGCTGTGAGCGACCGGGGAATAAACTGATGAGAAGACATCAGTCGGACAGGCTGTCCGCCGCGTTGTTTGGAGAAACGGGAACCCACAGCCAGTACGCAATTCCTAAGCCTGATCCGTTAGTAGCAGTTCGCACGCTTGTAAAGAAGTAAATTGCTGCGCACTGTCAAACTGTGCTTTGGGACCACGGATGTGCCTTACTCTGCATAATTTCTCTGCTCATCCGAGAAAAGGAATTTCCCTGTCTTTCTCGCACATTCTGGCAGTGTTCAGGGATGGTCTTTGCTGCAAGAAGTGTAACCAGCACCAGCAGCAGCTATTGCAGCTATCCAATACAGTTGTCCTTTTGTCTGCGAACCTTACTACCCCCAAACTAACCAGAATGGCCAGGATCTGGGAAAGCAGGGAGACAACATCTGCTTTGCTCAGTAATCGTATTTTCATGTGACGTAAGACCACAGATCTTTGGGACAAGCAGGTCCGAGGCTCTGCTCCCCCAGCAGCGGYGCTCGTCTGGCGCTGCAGCGTGCAGGAGCCCAGCAAGTCTCTCTCCTCGCCAAAGCCGTTTCTCATTACCTGTATTTTATGTTAAGCACATTGCAGGCGATAGCCAAACTCGGTGCGGTTCACGTTCGTAATGTTTCTGCGAAGCGGAGGCCGTAACATGTCCCCATCGGCAGCGCCCGGGCTCCTCCTCGACCGGGAGCGTTTAGCTGGCRGCACCTCGGACCGGCGCAGCCTGCAGCGCCCGTGGGGCCGTCGCACCGCCGCCTGCCCGAGGGGTGACGTGCGTTTTACGGTGCATCCTCGGTCGTGCGGCTGGAGAACGGGGCGGTTTTGGTGGGGAAAAAGCAGAAAGTGCTGCACTTCCGCCGGGCACCTTCTCTGAGTTTGTGGAGATGCGTAACAGCTACTTTTATTTTTTCCTTCTTAGGTTTTAGTAACATTTCTTAGCTTAAAAGCACAAGATGTTCCACGTTTTATCTGACTTCAACGTTCCCCCCAGTCCGCTGCTCCGTTACTAGTAGATGCACTTGTAGCTACATAAGGTACATCTGTACAGGGTTAATGTGTCGCGTGGTTGCTCATGGGGCCACAATTGCATTTTTATTGCCATTGGTATAAGCTGCTTAGAGAAAGTGTTGTAAAACTTCAGATGTCCGRCTTGGGGTTTTTTTCTAGAAAGTTTCCCTATGAACTTCCACCCGGATCCCATGTCCCACCGCTCCTTCTCCTCCTGCCAGCTCCCATCGGATCCCGTGGTTCTGCAGAGGATTTACCCCCCCAGGTCCTTTATGAACAGAAAGCAACTGCGACAGACAGTCCTCCTGTGGGAACGTGAGACCGGGGGAAGTTGGGCTATAGCTTCTTACATTTTTAAAAGCAGCATGTTTTTTTTAAAAGCACACCTTTTGAAGGAGCAGTGCTTTGAAGGCAAAATGCACAAAGATAAAATATTTTTCTACTTCATTACCTGAATGCCTTGCAAATATATGTCTTCAGTTTCAGCCAAGCAGCACGTCTGAAACATAAGGAATACAGTAAATTGAAAAATAGTAGGATACTGCACTTCCTGTTTCAAGCAGAGGAACAGCAAGAATGATTGCAAATCATTATTTTCTTATAGTAGCAATAGACTTTAAAAAGAAAATRTAGACATAAAAGATACTCTACTTGACAATGTTTTGTAAAGTGCTAAAATTCCAGCAATGTTGTTTTACTGCCAGGATATTAAAATCAAGTCTTAAAACCTTAGACACCAGTCTTCCACTCACAAGAGACCTCTTCCGATGCCGATATGCTTGAGCTGCACCCTTGGGGAGAGCCCGAATCAGAGACGTGCCCAGAGATCTTCCCTCGCGCCACCAGACCCGAGAAAAGCAGCTGAGCGCTGAAAAYGCGCTTCTTTGCAGTCTACAAAGGGAAAGAAAAGCTTTTGCTGATAAACGGGGACAAATAAATAGGATGGACAGGAACTGTGAAACAAGTCTTTGCTTATGTCGGAAACGTCGGTTTGCTGCGACTGTTTATCAGCAGAGTCAGGTGGGATGAAGGGCTGAATTCAGCCGAGCACTTAAAAAAGCCACGGAAACGGGTGCATCCTACAAACGAGCATCTCTTCCCCCCCATCCTCCAARGACCTCTCCCACGAATGCAGACCGAGGGCACGGGATACGCACTGGAACGAGCCCCGGTCAGGCAGGTTCGCAATTACCAGCAGCTGGGCAGCTAGGTGTGTGGCGGAGAGACAGGTCTTTTGGAGTTGACCACGARAGAGAAAACCAGGAGAGCTTTGCGCATTTGTGGGAAACAGCCACAAAGAAGAACTGTGCAGAAGCCTGAGACTTGTTAGCGTGCACTCCTCTTCTGAAAACGGAGCTTTGAGCCGGGAGATGGGAACCCTGGCAGGGAACATCCGCCGGGACGCCCTTGTGCCCCGACGGGGACGGAGGAGCAGAGAGGCTCGAGGCGCTGGTGCTGCTCGGAGCCGCCGGCCGGGCGGCAAGCGGCTGCTCCGGGACCGCTGGTGGGTGCGGGCGACCCGGGGCAAGCAGGATGGGGATCCGGGCAGGCGCGTGCAGCTCTCCCCCGCCTGCCACGCTCCCAAAACGCTTCCTGGGAAGGTCTCCACGTGGCCTGGCAGAGACACGCTTCGACTTAGAAACTGTCACGTTCTGCAGCAAAGGAAAGAAAAAAAAAATCAGAGAGGTTATTTTTCTTCCTTTGCCTGCAGGAATTTGCATCAAATGTTCAAGTTAAAATACTGTAAAGCTCCTGTGTTGGAGAGATATTTAGAGCAGGGTGAAAATAAAAAGTTCAGAGCTTCACCATCTCCTGTTTTCCAAAAAGACATGCAAATACAATATTAAGGGTCGTAATGCAGTGAAAAGGGCGTGTGCGGCATCCGAGCGAGCAAACTCATCTACTCTCCTTAACACGGGCATTTGGTAAGAAGCTGGGAAAACACGTTAGCTGAAGCCACGGGGCCAAACCCAATACAGCAAAAACAGCCCAGCAGATCTGCCCAAAATGGGCTGCTTCACAGGAGAGAAATCCGAACTGCGGGAGGGGCTTCCGTCCCAGCTGTTGTAATTCGAGCGGTGCGGAGGAGCCGGATTCTCCTCCACTCGCAAAATGTCAAGAGCAAAACGGACGGTGTTCGTATTGGGTTGGCCTTTTTGAAACCTCGTGTCTGTGTGTACTCCTCCTTTTACAAAACCAGCAGGAGCTTTAGGCATTACCACAATCCAAAACATTTAATTTACATGTATCAGAAATGGCCTGTGCAATTTAGCAGAAAATGGGACTCTTTCTAAGTGTTTTGATCTGTCCTTTAACATTTCAATATCTCTACTACAGAAGTCCACAGGGAAGTTCAAGGAAATAATATCACAGGCTGCATCTCCACAGGAGCCCATTAATTTCATGCTTCGGGATGCCTCAGGAGCTTTTCGTGACTGTCCGTTCGGATTCCTCAGGCGTTTCCCTCCTCCCCTGGCTCCGGGGCCGCTGGACGTGCCGTGCGAAACACCGGCCTCAGTCCCTTCCCCAGCATCGCTCGGACCCAATAGCTTCATTCCCTGAATCTGCTGCTCCGAGATTTTCTGGCAACGCTCCCAAGCTGAAGCTGCGCCTCTTCTGGCCGTGCCGCCCTTCCCGGGAACGGCGGGAAGTCTAACAGCCTGATGGCTGAGGAAGCTGGAAGTCGGACTACGGGGTTTTAACTGGGTCATTTAAGGATTAAAAAAAAGGAAAAAAAAAGAATACCACTTGGTTACTCTGAAGCACAATATTAATCCAAGAGCAAGGTAAGACGAAGCTGTCAATGTCCATCATGGCAGCGCCGCATCTCTAACCCCTGTGCAAAGGACAGGACAAGAGTCCTTGGGACACTTCGCTTTTACGTCTCCCCACACATCCCAGCCAACGCATCGGGTGTATTTTTACATTTAAATGCCAGCCAGAGTATTTTTGCACAGTGAGCACTTCAGCCAACAGCTCTTCCTTCTGAAATTTCCTGCGAATCCCCTTCCCTCACCAGGGCTTGATGAAAACCAATATTCCTGCCGACAGGCAGCCCCCTCCGCGTGGACCGCAGGGATGACACGCACCGCTTGTGCCGATCATCCTACCCTGCACTGTAATTAATTACATTTGAAGCAAATGTGAAATGAATGGCATCAAAGGAAATGAGGAAAAGAGCTTCCGAATAATTTTCTGAGATTGCTCTGGTTTACGCAAAAGTCAAATTAAGACATCATTAGAGCATATACCTAAAGGGGAATTCTCAGCATGCTTTCAAATTTTCATTATTTGTTGTRATTTGAAGCCTGAAAAAAAACAAATTTCCTTCCTTAATGGTCTTGGTCCTTTCCGTTTGACAAACATTGATGTTTTCCTTCTTTTCTACAGCAAAGAAAGCAAATCCATGTCGCTAGCACTGGAGAAATTTGGGCTAGAGGCCAAACATCCCACGCGTGGCTTGATCACCGAGTGGCCCGCAAGGCCCCCAGCCCGGCGAAGGCAAGCGTTCCCCGCGCAGCGCGCCGGCCCTTGGGAGCCGTCCCACGGCCGCGGCTTTCCCGCGGTCACCGCTGCCCCCGCGGTGCACGAGCGCCCGGGTCCATCTGTCGCTCACAGCTGCGCCAGCTGCTGCCCGGGCTCAGCCTCCGCCAGCCCTGCCGGCCCGGGACCGGCGCCCTGGGCAGTGTCGCCAGGAGCGGCCACGAGCACCCCCGGCCAGCAGCTGCCGCCCGGAGCGTGGCCAGTGCCAGCGTTCCCGGTGATCCCAGGGAGAGGCACAGGAGCTGCCTGCAGGCTCCTACGTTACCACCAGCCGGATGAGTCTACCCTGTGGCCAAGTGACATCGGCAGCACAGCACTGCCCAGGCGTGCGCCTGCTCAGCTTAACTCGTGTGGGTCAGCTCCTCCGTGCACAAAATTCTTCYGGTCAGGATCACTGCAGAGGCTGCCAAGGTGGCAGAGATTTGCACCACGACTTCCATTTCCGTAGCTGCAGAGATGATTTGCACCATGGTGTCCATTCCCATAGTTGCAGGGATTTGGGCCCTCGTGTCCGTTCCCGCAGCTGCAGAGCGGATTTGCACCGCGGTGTCCGTTCCCGCAGCTGCAGAGCGGATTTGCACCG
>NW_020447530.1:211594-214142 GCF_003343035.1 Apteryx rowi | reverse complement strand
GGCAGCGCTCGCCCCCCCGCGCCCGGGGAGGCTGCATCGCCCGCTCCTCTCCGCGGACGGCCCCACTCTGCATGCGCGGTCACACCGGGCAGGTGCCCTTCAGACATTACGAATGCTGCGAGCGTCTCAGCACGTTAATTAGATTCTGGCTCAGGCCTTGGTGCATAAAGGCCTTTATCCACGGCAATTTGTTTTGGTTGGTTTTTAATCTTCACTGGAGTAGCTYGGAAGTTCCTATTATCCCCATAAATGTCTGATCTCCTGTAGCTGCTGCTAAGGTCTTGGCCTTATTGATAGCTCTCCGCAATGAGTCTCACAAGCTAATGGTCTGAAAAAGTATTTATTTCACTTGGTGTGCTTTCTTAAATTTGCTCCCATCTGTGTTCAGCGGCTGACCCTCTGGTTTTTGTTCCATGATAAAACGTGTACAGATACCCACAATTTGCGTTCACAACACCACTTATACATCTTCATCGTGTCTCCCACTTAATCATCTCCTCTACAAAGTAAATAATCCCAGTCATCTTGGTCCTGCAGAACCCACAGAATTTGCTCCAAACAT
Source organism: Apteryx rowi (assembly GCF_003343035.1). Classification (NCBI taxonomy): domain Eukaryota; kingdom Metazoa; phylum Chordata; class Aves; order Apterygiformes; family Apterygidae; genus Apteryx; species Apteryx rowi. The sequence continues at coordinate 213,580 of NW_020447530.1, read as the reverse complement.
TTGGCCATTTCCAGGACTTGTCGCTGGACCCAGCTATTTCAGCTATGTCCTTTCTGAGACAGAGCGAYCCGAACTGAATGCATTATTTCAAGTGAGCGTGTAACGCTGATTTATATGACAGCTTTCCAATACTTCCTATGCTATTTCATCCTGTTCCCTGTGCATCCTAATGCTGCTTGCTCTTTAGAAAGTTGCTGCATGTTGAGTCTTTGAACTTTCCCAGTGATGCAAAGGTCTTTTTTCTGGTTTACTACAGTTAATTTAGAACTCAGCCAGCAGTATAAATTGTTCAGATTAATTCCTCTGTGCACGTTACTTCACATTTGTCAAAACTGAATTTTGCCTGTCATCTTGTTACCCATTCATTCCACCTTCTTTTTGGTCCCTTTGAAGATCCGCAGAGGCACCTCTGGTCTTGACTGACCTAAATAATTTTTGAGCAGTTTGCAATTCTTGCCTCTCTTCTATTCAACTTTTCTTGCAATATGTGTGTGTGTGTGTCTGTGCGCATGTACATAAACTAAACAACACTTCAGTCAACCAGGATCCATTTGGGAGATTTAGATACATCACTTTAATAGAAGATATGCCTCAATATCTCATAACACTTTGAAAATTTCCTTTTGCTGTAATAAAAGTTGACCACTTGTTCCTACTCTGCTTTCTTTTCTTGGTCATTCTTTCAATTTATGAGTGGATTCTTTCCTCTTCTGTTCCAGACTTGTTTGCAAGAGAATGAGCTGGAGTAAAGTATAATATTTCCTTTACAGACCTGTCATGGCAGAGGGAAAAGCACAGAGCACGCTGGCAGCAGGGACTGTCACCGCTGCTGCTGGAAACGCTCGTTGCTTATTTTTCAGATAAAAGCAAATGCTGCCTTTCTCTGGAGATTCCCCAGATAAACAGACCAAAAATGTGCAGGACACATGTGCAGAGCAAATGTCTTCTTCAAGGATGAGACTTATCCGCAAGAGCGTAACTAGGAAAAAAGTTACAGCCAGCGGGAAGAGGAGTATTGGCAGTACTGGCCACCATGTGAGGTCTCAGGATTAACTGTTAATTTCTCTCTCCACTTAAGGAAAAAAAAACACACATTTAACAGACTGATTTCCAGATGCGCTACAAACATTCTAACTCTTTTTTGAGGTGTATTAGTTAATTGCATTGAAATGATAAGCTGAATTTATTTTAACTATTGGGAAAATTTAAACTTCAAATCCATCAGGCTTTGGCTTTTTGAAAGCGTATGATCCCTTAAAGGCACTAAGATGACAGAGTCAAAGCATCCGTTAAGTCTGGGAGTCCTCTAATAGGTGAGCAACACCCATTGCCTGTGCAGGCATCGCCACGCTGTTTACGAAGGGGAAGGTGGCAGGTTTCCTCCTGCCCGTTCACTTCAGTGAGTGAAGACTGACAATAAAAAAATTCATTTTTAACGACTCAGGTGCGCACAGATGATATTTTAGGTGCTAAAAGCACTGACTCACAATACTGTTCCCTTACATAAAACTAAAATTTTCTCAGGTTGCTTTGGCTACTTTATAATGCAGATCAACCATACTAACCCTTTCCCTTGAAAGGTTAAGGCTGTGCTAGGACGGGAGAAAATGTCCACATTTTTTTATTCTCAGGAGCCAAAAATGCCTGTAGCCCCACGGCAACAAAATCGCCATGAAAGGCAGCCGTAGAGCTCCACGTCGGTGTTGATTACCTCGGAAGTCATTTGCAAGCCTTCGCCCACGTCCCTGTGATGATGCACTCTCCTCACTTTCACTCACCCCCAACTTTTGCTTCTGTTACCCCCAACTTTTACTATTGGATGAATGTTCCCAAAAAATCACCCATCAGAGGGGTACAAACCTCACCTCATTTCCGGCCTGACTATCTGGCCGGCTTTTAAACCTGGAGCAACTGCAAAGGCGTTCGAGGAGCTCCGCAGGTCGCTTCTCCCCGCGCCCGGTGCCGCTCCGTCACGGGCGATGGGGC
>NW_020447530.1:208845-210779 GCF_003343035.1 Apteryx rowi | reverse complement strand
GCTCCGCGGCTGCAGGCGACCCCGGGGCTCCGCCACCGCGCGGCTCCGCGGCTGCAGGCGACCCCGGGGCTCCGCCACCGCGCAGCTCCGCGGCTGCAGGCGACCCCGGGGCTCCGCCACCGCGCGGCTCCGCGGCTGCAGGCGACCCCGGGGCTCCGCCACCGCGCGGCTCCGCGGCTGCAGGCGACCCCGGGGCTCCGCAGAACACAAAAATCACAAATACGTTTTTATCCAGAACTTTTTTGCATCCTTTCCCGTAACTGATTCTTCTTTAGATACTATTGAAATTGCAAATATTGCGACTGAATTTGTGATGTACCTCTGAAGTGATCTCTTGTTACCGAAGCAATGACTCCTTTCAGTCTGTGTAATTAACTCATGCTACTGCTGAAAGTGTCATTTATATAATTTACTCCATACATGGCATAAACTCTTCATGTAAATTAAGACACAACTTTTCCACTGTCTCCACAGTGACAACTTTTGCATGTCATGTAAATATGCTTGCTGTGTTGTAAAGATATACAGGCCATCCAGATTTTGGTAAAAAGTTAACAAAGCCTGAATTATACTTTACACACAGTTTTTACACTCTGAGAACATTGTTTTTAAAGAAATCATGCAGTTCAAAAAKCATATGTGCTAAATATTCAGTATATGAATTAAAATATACTGTTAATGATTATTTATATAGCTAAACGAGGGCAGCAAGATGATCCCAGGAAATCCCAGCCCAAATCAGCTGCTTTTGTTTGGAATTTGAAAGCGTGGCTCAGGGAGGTTGCTGAGCCACCGCRGCGAGCCCAGGCGAGCGTCTCTGCTGAAGCGGGTCCCAGGTGCACTTTGGTAGCCAGAGCAGCACCGAGGGCCACCAGCAGTTCGTGCCTCTCGCACCCTGGCGCTGCAGAGCCTGCCCGTATCAGCAGCCACTAGAAGTGCCTCCAAGGAAACACTGCCCAAAACCCGTATCAGTGGAAGGAAGGAGGAAACCGCCGCAATGAAGCGGTCTGATGATGGCACAAGGACTCCTTGTTGGTGTTAAAGACGCATCTTTGCGTGTTACTGATAGAGGTYGCAAAGTAAATAATGCCAGTAGTGCAGTCCTCTATAAGCAATACCTTGAGTTTTGTCGGGTCTCAATCTTTACACGGTTCTAGAATGCATCTTCAACGAAAAATGGTTTTATATATTTAACCCTCAGATTTTAAGTCATTACTAAAATAAAATAATAAGTCCTGGAAGCAATTTTACTAAAATATTCCAAGAAGTATTGATAATGAAATTCTCAGCTTAAAAATATGTGCTATATTGAAAGGAAAAGAAATCTATCGGAAAGCTTTTAATACAATTGCTGCACATCATCTCTTAATATCTAGTTTCTCTTTGGGGATAGGGGTCTACTGATAAAAGCAGGAGAATTACAACCTCCYACMCRCTGTGGTTCTTCCAATACAAAAGCCTTAGTGTCGTAACACCTTCCTGTCAGCTAGGACAGGCAGAACAGGCGGCTTCATTGTTATCCCATCAAAAACACACGTGCAAATATCCATCCAGACAGCAGTCACAGTGTTCGGAATGGCTATTTATCATGGTTTCTTTCATTTAGAAAATAACTCTACACCACGCTCCTGAGGGTGCGAGGGCTCCTTGCTGCTCCCTGCTAAGTGGATTTGTATGGCGGAGACAGTCCCTCGCTCCCGTTCTTCTCCAGAGAAATCAATTAYGGAGAGCCCTAGATATACATAATATTATTTGCTGATTAAAACACTACAGAAGCAAGGTCGTGGTGGGTCAGGCTCTGAGCAGGTGCAGACTGTAATGAGCGTACAGCCCTGAATCCGCATTCCTGCCCCATCGCTGTAGATGCCCCACAGCCAGCTGTCCTTGCAGCCGCCTGTCCTTGCAGCCGCCTGTCCTTGCAGCTGCTTGTCCTC
>NW_020447530.1:197393-208480 GCF_003343035.1 Apteryx rowi | reverse complement strand
TGTCCTTGCAGCCACATGTCCTTGCAGCCCCCCACAGCCGCCTGTCCTTGCAGCTGCCTGTCCTTGCAGCCGCCTGTCCTTGCAGCCACGTGTCCTTGCAGCGTGGCAGAGCAGCAGTGGGGCAGCCGCACAGGGGCTGAGCTGGTCCAGCTGCGCACAGAAATACACCAGCTTGGGAGAGCTGATCGTGTAAAACATTTAGGAAAAAAAAGACTTCCTTCTTCTTTGTTTGCGTCTGATCCTATTTTCTTCCAGAAACAATTCCAGGAGATTCAGAAGCAGGAGCTAATCTTCCTCTTTAGTAACAGTATTTTTTTGATATGTCACTTAATACCCCTTTCCCCATGCTCAGCCACTTGGAGACAGACAAAAGCCACTTCTAGGTCGCCCTGTCGCCGTGTCTTTACAGCCCAGCGAAGAGGATCTTTGGGAAACACCAGACTCCTGTGCATCCATGCAAGGGGAGTTTGAGGTATTTGGGGTGGGAGCACTGCACACTCTTACTTTCATTTTCACTTTCATACTATAAAAATTAGGTAAATTTTGTGCATCCTGAGGAGAAGGTGAAGTTGGAGGGATGTGAGATGAGTTTAAATACCAAGCTATTAGAAATCAAGGTTCACAGGACATCTGTGAAAATTTGGAGTCTCTGAAAGCAACGTTAGCTTTTCAGTTTAGCTTTGCATTCTGCTCAAACTCTTTGCAAAGCAGGAATATCCTTTATTGATTGTCACAATTGATTTTTTTTTCTTCTTGCAAGCAGTGGATCAATGCTAGAGACTTGGAAACAAGCAGATAGTGTCACCAGAAAACAAATATCTTCAGCTAAAAGCTGAGTAGTGCAAGTTAAAATTCAGAACATGTCTTTGAGCGCTTGGTGTTTGATTGGTTTTCGTTTGGTTGGGGGGGGTCTTTTGTTTTTTTAATTTATGAACTCTCTGAGCTGTGTTCTACTTGACTAGATTGTATAACTGTGTTAGCTTTCAAAAATGAGCAATATGTTAGAAGGGAATATATTTATATTCAAGACATATTCCAAAAAATTGTGGGTAGTGAATGCCATGTTGGAAAATGTGAGTTATAAATATAAATGGAGTATCAAAATGTGTTCATTTTTAACTTGTTTGTTTATTATTTTGCATGTGACATACATTCTAGACGTCTAAATAGGCTCTTTGTGGCAGAGGAAGAGTATTTTGCATCTAGACCCGTCCTTCGCAGTCAGAAATGCCTACGAGAACAATAAGAGGAAGAGTACTTTGTACTGGAGACGTGTGAGAAAAGGGGAGAGTTCATATTTCTGTGATTCACTGCGTTGCATTTTCTATCGCTGTCAATATTTCGGGAGCTGCCAGCTGTGTACAGGTCAGGAACCCCACAAGTACTGATAATTTTGGCACATAAGCTCCTGTTTTTGGAAGTTTGGCTTGAGTAAGTTTGTTTCTCTTGCACTGCCCAGCGATCCTTCTCTCCCAACATTTTCCGCTGCTGAACCGGGGAACGGCCATCCCAGCGCGGCTGCCTGCGGAGGAAGGTGCACAGGGCCGCCGCCGCCGCCGCTGCCGCTCTCCACGCTTACGGGGCAGGGTCCCGTTTCTCCGTTTTAGCCGCTGCCGTTTCTGCCCCAAACAGCCACATCCGTGGCGGCGCGTTCGCCGGCGTGTGGGAATCCAGCGCCATGTCCCCCTCTCGCTGCCTAAATGCAGCTTCCTGCCCTCCCGGATAACCTGCAAAGCACAGCGAATTCCCTGAGCGTCTCCGGCTGGATCTGCCCCTCTGCTTCCATGGGATCACATGTTTTGCAGGGCTTAAAGAGCGGATCTGCTGGAGCCTGGCAGTTAGGGCAGCCCGGAAGAGCCCCGGGAACGGGATCCGCAGGGCTGCCAGGGTCCGGCGAGCACCCGACACCCGGAAAACACAAACATTTGGCCCATTCGCCCGGCTCGGATTGTCCGGTGGAGCCAAGCACGGGAAGGGGCTGTTGCACGTAAGCTGCCCCGGCGGCGCGGGACCAGGGCGTCCCACACCTGCGCCCGGCGTGCAGAGCCGAGCGGGGATGGACGGCAGGCGACGCCGGGGTGCGAGTTCCAAATGCCCCTGTACGAAACGGCAAAAGTCTCGTTTGAATTGAGATTTTTAGGGAAAAGATCGAGAGTGCCACTCCTACTGCCATCTGACTTGTTTGTCCTCTGGGAACTTATCCTGTTCATATCTCTCTGCTCTGCTGTTAAGTCATTGTGGTAGTGTTTCACTGCGCTCCTGGAGCTATTCTAATTGAATTACATCATGAATTTCCTTTAAAAATCTGCACCTAAAATGTGCTTTAATGATGCCTGTCTTTAATGTGATTTTTCTTTTTGAAGAAAAAAACCACCAAAGTGCATTTTCACAGTCCCAGACCGCTCGGGCGTCGTGTGCCGAGGCTGGGAGCCAGCCCGAGTCCCCGCCGCAGCAGCTGTGCGGGGGCAGGAGTCACAGCTGCCACCCCTCGGCCCTGGGACGAGGGTCCTTGTCCCCACCGGGACTCCGATGCCTCCCCGTGCGCGAAGCCCTGGAGCTGGCTCCTCCGCTGCAGGGACGGCAGGCGACCACCGCAGCAGAAATGTTCGTTGTGCACGTGCTAAAAGCCTGGGGGTGGTGGAGGAACCGGGAAATAGGCGGTTCTGCCGCGCGCGAGCACTGGGAACGTGGCTTCCCACCGATGGGGCGGCCGCCGGTGCTGCATCGCCGCGTGCCCCACCGCGGCGGCAGGAAGGACCCGTCTGCGCGGCATCAAGCGGAAACCTGGAGCCTTTTCTGGGGCGGTTTGGGCCCATGCGAGGTGCTGAGAGAGCGGCGTAAAGCTGACAAAAAAAGCGAACTTTGCGGAAGCAATCGGCGTCGCTCCTTCCCAAACCGGGCGCAAGCCGTTATCATCCCCTCGGAGATGCCGCGCTCCGGCACGCGCTCGGCGGCCGCAGCCTGGGGAGGCGACGTGCCGCCCTGCGCCCCCCTCGCAAGCGCTGCCCGCTCCGTTTGCAGCCGGAGCCGAGCGGCAAAACGCCGCGCCTGGCCGACGCCGCCGAAAGGCAGCTGCGACGCGCCCGGCCGCCTCCTCGGGGCGTCCCTCCGCCCGCCGATCGCGGCCAAACCCCCCGGCACGGGCGTCCGAGCCTTTCTAGGTGCTCGCCGGGTGAGAAGTTAACGCTCGGTGGGGGGCAGCCGCCCTTTCCTGAAAACGAAGTCTTTTGCAGATTTCTCCGGGGGTGTTTGGAACAGGGCACGCAAGGGCGGTCGTTGCGATGGCCGCGGACGTTGAAGTGAACAGGGAGATCTTTCGGAAGGAAGAAGCACGCTTCTAGGAGGAGCTTGCACGGAAACCATCTGACACGCGGGACGTCGCCGGGGCGTCGCGGTGCATCGGCCGCCGGGAGCTGGCGTCTGCCGAAATATGCCGCCGGCACCTCGCGCGGTGTGCCCGCTTCCTTCGCCTCCTTCGTACCGTCTCTGTGCCGGATCAGAGCGTCGCGATGCCTGAGGATGCTGCTTCCCCCGTATTCCGCAGGCTGAGGGTGCGCTCTCGGGTCGTCATTGCAGAGGAGGGCTGTGCAGGCGCACGTGTGTGCGTGCGTGTGTGTGTGTGTGCACACGCATGCAGAGGTGCGTGTGTGTGTGTGCACGCGTGCAGAGGTGCGTGTGTGTGTGTGCAGGCATGCAGAGGTGTGTGTGCACACGCGTGCAGAGGTGTGTGTGTGTGCACACGCGTGCAGAGGTGCGTGTGTGTGTGTGCATGCATGCAGAGGTGCGTGTGTGTGTGTGCAGGCGTGCAGAGGTGTGTGTGCACACGCGTGCAGAGGTGTGTGCATGCACACACTGGTGCTAACCTGTTTCTCCCACTGCTGCTGCCGTGGATCAGCGAAACCGTCCTCACGCAACCCACGGTGCTGCCAGCCAGCAGAGGGGTCTCGCGCGCCCCGACGTGCCGACGTTTTCAAAGAAATAATGTAATTATCTACTTTTCCTTGGGAAGTGTTTAATGAGGAATATAATTATATTAAGTAAAGGCTCTAAAATCTGTCCATACATATCCATGTTTAGAAAACATTAACCAAAACACAAATACTACTAGAAGAGCTTCATACCTCTGACTAGCTAATTGGCTTGCTAACTAATTTTTCTTCAGGGCAAAAATTAAAAATGATAGCATTTACTGCTATCAAAGCAACTGATTAAAAAATATTTCCATATTAAACTTGACATTTAATTAGCTTAGCTCTGGTGAGCCGGCACTGTCTGAAATAGAAATCCCTCAAAAGGCTGGATGAAGCCTTTTTATTAATGCTTTTCTGTGATTATATAGTGCATATCTGCAGCCATCCCACATTACTAGAGTAGCAATTATATTATGTTTAATTACACTTACTGAGGTGACAGTAAAACTGTTAGGTAAAAGTGTGAATTTAACTGTTCCAATAAGAAAAAATAATATATTTAGCTTTTCAGAAATGCCCCGCTTTATTCATATTTCGTTAAAACAGGAGGATGCCGGCACCAAATGTGAAGGCTGCAACCCCCTGTGAATTCCCTGCAGTAACTTGCCGAAGAGATCCGACGTGCACGGCAGAGAGCGAGCAGAGGATGGAGCTGTGGGCCTGGAGCGGGAACCGTGCGGGTTTGCCAGCCGGCAGCGGGCAAAGGTACCYGAAAGCCCCGCTGGCACCGAGGGCGCTGGTGGCCGGGGACGTCCCACCGCGGGGCCCTCAGGAAGGTGCCGCAGCCCGGGAGCCKCCAGGCAGCGCGACAGGGAAGGCAACGGGGGTTACCCGGAAAAAATCCGTGATTTCAGTGAAAAACATAACCACTGAGTAAAGTCGCTGGGGGTGAAGTTTATTGCTCTGTTTCAGCCGCCGCCGAAGAGCAGCATCTGGGACACGTAGCGGCGCTTTGTGAGCTCTGGCCCGTCTCCACGTCACCCTGCCCAAGCCCCTCTGGTCAGCTGGAGGCGACGGGGACTTCTGTTTGATGGCGCTGCCATTCCCACGCTGAGCAGCCCATCGAGCTGTCGCAAAGAATCCCGTAATACATTTCACTCTAAAAAAACTTGCTGTTTTCTTACAGTCAGCCCCTGGTCTGGAGACCTGGGTAAGACCAACAGGTAACGCACCAGATGGGGGTTTATTTCACTCTAAAAAATGTGCAGTTTTAAGAGCAGTCAATATCCAGGCATTGCTTCTATTTTAGCTTTTTTTCCTGCAGTTTTGGCGCAATCGCTTCCTGGGATCGTCCCCGCCACGGCAGCTCACGAGCCACTGCCCCGTGCTGTGCCCAGCGAAGGCTGCGAAGCCACACGGTTTGCTTTGCCCACCGCGCTTCGCCTAGCAGGTGCTAGCTCTGCCGACATCCCTCACGGAGGAGATCCAAGGCTTTTACGCCTTCCCGGGCCGTTTATTCCCTTGCTCCTTGGTGCTCCTCGGCCTTGACGACAGACCTGCACGCGCGGTTGTGCCACGCGCTGGATCAGTTAATGACTGGAAAAAACGAAACCAGCAGCTCTTCCTGGGGAGACTGGGCTCCCAAGGTCTCCTGCACGAGCCYGTGCTAGAGCAGGACCCACGGCGCGGGCCGTGCGCCCGTCACGGCAACGGGGAGGAACGGCGGAGGAAACCCTTAGACGGAGCTCATCGCTTGAAAAAGTAAATGGCGGGGCCGTAAGACGCGAGGAAACCAGCAAACCGTCGTGGAAAGGGAGAACGGATTTAAAAACGTCCCGGGGAAAAAAGACGCTCGGCACGTGCTTTTGCTGGGCTCTTCGGCACTAACGGGGAGAGACGGATATCCCTGCTCACCGGGAAGCTGGGCTGAGGTCAGCACCGGCGAGCTCCGAGCGCTGCGGCGGCGCGGCGGGACCTCGGGCGACGCCTCCCCGGGCTCCCTTGGCCGAGACGCGCAGGCACCGAGCCAGGTTTCTGGAGCGCGGGGGAAGAAGCGAGGAGCAGAAATACGCAGCACCCGTTCCCARAGCAGCAAAGAGAGACGGAACCGGAAAAACAGGGACCAGGAATTCTGGAAACGTCATTCCTAGGACCGCGCGCTTTGCCATGCTTTGCTGGGAAGGGGGAAACCTCCAACTTCAACACCCTGCGCCGCGCTGGGCTCCCACGGAGCCCGGGGATGCAGCTAAGAGCACTAGGGAAGCGCCAGCGGACGCCGCCGTCCCGCGGGAGCCAGGGAGGCAGCAGGACCGCGGGACTCGCGCGGCGCCWGGTCCGTCAGCGGAGATGGCCGCAGCTGTGCCCGGCAAACTCCCTTCTTCCACGGAAGCTTTTTAAAAATCGTTTGACTYTGTTTTTGCGAAGAAACACAACTACAGCATATCTAAATAATCCTATTCAACTGAACAGCCAAAAAAAAGTTAAAATAAAATGCCAAAATACAGACCTACTTGCACACCAAGATGAGAGGATGTTTTTGTTTCTTTATGGTGAAATGATTTCTCTGAGATCGGAACAAGACTTTAAGATTAATGTACAGGAGGATAAAGCAGTCTGGAAAAACACAATCTAGCCAGTCTGTGTATATGAAAATATATGTTTAAAAAAAAAGTATATGAAAATGCAGGAACTGACCTTCAGATTTTCCAGTAACAGCTGAAAACAGTTTTGGTAACATTTCTTTGACTACCCTCACTTTTCCCCATTGCTCAGTCTTCCATTGCCTCTGCACAGGCCTGGATTTCACCCTAAATAAACTCATCCCAAATTTTACAGTGAAGCACTTTTCCCTATGCACAGTCAATTCCCTTTTCAAAAGGACCTAGGAAAGAAAACCACGGAACAAAAACCTTTCAAGGTAGTTCTTGCATTTTCCTGTTTATAGCACTGGTTTTATCTTACACTTTCAAAGAGAGCCAGACTTTCTGCTATTAGATCACACAAGCTGACTTTTAATTTTTCATCTGCAGTTCATTTTCTTCTATTTATTCTTCAGTCATCCTGAATGTTGGGGATGTATGTGGGAAACCATTAGAATTAATTAGAATGCATCCTGTGGGGATTCTCATCATGCGTCTGTACAGACATCTATCTCTATATACCACCTATCTTTAGAGGTGGAGGAGCTGTTGGTACCATGTCATACAGTAAGTTACGGTAAATCTCAATGATTTCCATCCAACAGAAGCAAAAAACTTCAGAGCCAGCTCAGAAGGAAATGGTTCTACCCTTTACATGGTGTAGATTTTCCTGATTTATAGGAAACTTAAAGGTATTTGCCAGACCCACTGAATTCCCTTTCTACAATTAAATTTAAGTCTTCTGCATGGTTTCCATATATTAATATTGTCAACAAACTTGGGGTAGAAAGGTTAAGGAATTAATGGAATATGAAAGTTTGTCAGTAGTGATACTGCAAATGTTAAGCTATGCCACTAAAATTGCATTTTGAACAGTTTGAGATTAATGCCATTTGTCGTGAATGTCCTGTCTTAAATGTTAAGTAAAAATATGTTTTCTAGGCATGCATAAAAAGAAGGCTGAGAATGCTCAAAGGTTATTGCTAACTAGATGATGCGAAGGGATTGTCTTTGTCACCTTTCCTTTACAGTTAAAACACTTCTAACTGGACAAGGGTTCTGAAGACAGTTCTTAATCCAAAAATATGCATATATTAAAAAAAATGTACATACAGTATATATTTTATCTATTGTATATATCATATATATMWTATATATAAATATATAGCAGGATATTACATATATAATGTGTGTGTGTGCATGTGCATATATATATACATATGAACATTTATTATATAGTTAATAAAAATATTAATTAATTAATTAATTAAAATATTATATAGTTAATAAAAAATCGGGAAACTTCCTCATGCTCCCTTCCATTTCCTCTGTCTCTGTCTCTATCTCTGCCTCTGTCTCTATATCGGTATTTATCTTGATATCTATTTCTACCTTTCAATTTTAAAATATGTATATTATATATCAAATTAGTAAGAGATAGATGAGGGTGTCAGGAAGATTCCTGTTTTTTTATTAATAGGCGATAAAAACATTATACATTACAGGCTGGAAAGTATACACCTACTAGACCTTCTGCCTTATAAATACATACCCGAAAGTGCCATGAGCTACTAAAGACAAACTGGTGCTGAATCGTGCAGTGTAGCAATGGATTGGAAACAAGACCCGGCTCACGGGAGCAGAGCAAAAACGTGTGTGAGCATAGAGACGCTGACAATTTATAAAATGGAATCTATGGACTTTCTATAATTTGACTTCTGCTAATACTTTTGCAAGGAGTGAATACCCAGCTCTGTTTACTGAGTTTTACTTTTAAAAAACTTTCATGGCTTCCTRTTTTAGGAATAATAAGCCTTTTGGTGGAATGAGCACCGTGTCAGTGCGTCCTGCGTAAGGACGGGAGGACGAAGGCCGGCTGCGATTCTCCGTGACCGGGGCGCCGTGGTCGGTCCCAGGCAGTTCCCGACCTCGGCTGCAGGAATCAGCGTTCCCGCGCCGTGCGACCAGCGGTGCGTCGGCTCCGACGGCGTTTCCGCCCGCCCGGCGGGGCGCGTTCCCACACCGGCACGGTGCCGGCGCGTGGCCGTGGCGGGGAGCACGGCGCCCGCTTCCATCAGGGCTTCGGCTCCCCGCTGCGTCGCCCGCGCCTGCCGACTGCGCCGAGCTGCCGGCGTTCGTTAGCGGAGCACCCAGGCGCTCCCCGGAGGGGGGTCGCGTTAGGGGAATAAGCACATCTGGAATGCTAATAGCTACCTGCTAGAGGGCAGCTAAAAGTTAATCAGAGGAGAGTAGCAAAACTATCCATTTTTAAAAATAACCACTGTCATGCAGGGCAGCGAAGGGGATGGGTCTACGCTGACACCGTCACGGGCTGTTTTCCAGGGCTTAAATATTCCAGCAGTCAATCTGCGGGAAGGCGTCTCGTGCCGGGACACAGGGAGGTTTTTAAAAGCACGTCCCAGTCATGTTTCCTAAGCAAGGCGGCTGCAACACCTGCTTTAAGCAAAGTTAGCAAGCCGTACCCATTACCCGGAACAGCCATCGGAGTTCAGGACCAATATTATCTCACCAGCAGCCAGTGTCACATCTGCAGACTCAAAGAGGAAACGGGATAAAGAAATATTAGCAGATGAGGCAAAGAGCAGTGGAAAGAGATAGGCATTGCTGGGTTTTTTCAGGAGTTTCTATTCTCTCCGAGTGAAACTCGCTCCCTGCAGACGATCAGCGCCAGCCCTGTGCAAGCGGCACCGAATTTCCTTCGCTGCCGCACCGGTGCGGGCCGAGGAGCGGCGGGCGGCTGGGTCGGCAGAGACGCTGCAGGTCTGGTGCCTGGAGGTCCGATGATAACCTTGCGCAGAGGCGCAGGCTTTGCAGCGGCTCGCCAGACCCCTTCGCCTCGCGCGGCCCCTCCGGAGCAGCGCCGTGCTGGGAACGCGGCCCCCGGGCGCTCGGACGCGCCGGGACGGCCCCGGCTCACCAGCTGCACCCGCGCGGAGCCGCCTCGGAGGAGCCGGGCGCCCGCGCCGAGCCGCCGCCAGCGCTGCCGCTCGCAAAACGTTGCTCCTGAACCGATACGTAAAAACTTTCGCAGGAGAAAAATTGACATTATCTTGCAAAGAATGTTTTTGTTTTCCAGTAGGCTGGAAAAATGCAATCAAATATTTGTGTAATGACCTAAAACAGAGTGCTATGATGATTTGTGACACAATAAACTGCAGATAAAAGCGAGTAAATAATGCATCAAATTATGGATCTGTTATTCTTAAGTGAGCTGCTATTTTGCTATATAGTCCTATACTGCCATGGGGAATTAGCTCTTGGCCATCCTTATTTCATGAGCTCTCTTTTCATGCGAAATTAAATTTTGAATTAATGGTACAGAAGGCTAAAACTGGGAGACCAATTTGGAAAAATGTCTCTGGTGACTTTATACCCCTTTTGTCTAGGTGGTTGTCTGCTGACAGGCTGGATTTTCCAGACTTTGTTCCTGTTTGCTGTGGTCTGATAAATGCTTCTTGTCATTACGTAACAGACCATGGAGCCCTCAAAAATTGTTGCTGTGCCTGATCCTCGCGGTGTAGGATAATCACAGTTTCAGCATACGGTTTGTCACCCTAAGATATATAGCACTGTTCTTCTTTTCCCCTTTATGGGGAAACTTTATGGAATGCATGTTGTTCCACCCATTGCAAACTGTTTTAGGGTGAAAAGAATTCTTCAGTCAGGAAACACCTCTAGGGTGCTGGAACCAGGGAAAAACGTGGGGAAAACTCCGTGTGTGGCAGGTTGGAGGCTGGAGCTCGATGCGCAGATCCGGCGGAGCAGCCCCGCTGGTCTTCCCGAGCTCCGGCGAAGCTCTCCCGGGCCGCGCACCGCCGGGTGTCCGGGCTGTCGGGCTTCTTGCGAGCACCGACGCTGTGCCGAGGCCACTGGGACACGYGAGGAAGGTGCTCGCAACCTGCGCCTTGGAGGAGCACGGTGTCCTACCGAAAGTACCTCGGCATGGTTTGTGTTCAGGGTATATCCACGTGTGTTTCATGTATGTATATACATGCATACATATATATATATATATRTACACATATATATGGGGGAGGGCATCATCATCACCATGAGTCTAGACAGAGTGTCCTGAGATGGGCTCAAAACACGAGACAGAACAGTCCCCACCAGGTCCTGCTGTCCTGGTTTGCCCTCTGCTGGGCACGTCCCGCTCAGGCTTTTCAGCTTTTGCTACCAGCTGGAGGGCAAAAGCCTAGCACTTGTAAAACGTGGGAGAGCCGAGATTCCCTTATGGTCTCTTCTGAGAAACAACAAACATCACGAGGCTTTTGAGGAGCTTGTGAGAGGTAAACGGAGGGCAACTCTGCGGCCAGGGAGTCTGGCTGCCCCCTGCCCTGCCACCGCCCGTCCGCCCTTTCTGCCCCCGGCGCTGCCCTCGCACCTCCAGCCCCTGCCCAGCCCCGGCCGCCCGCCCGCAGCGGGGCTGCCGGGATCCTCCGCGTGCTCCTGGCCACGTCCCGCGTGAGCCCGGGCTCTCCAGCTGCATCCTGCACGCTCCCAGCTGCATCCCGTG
>NW_020447530.1:145665-197093 GCF_003343035.1 Apteryx rowi | reverse complement strand
TCCCACGTGCTCCTGGGCTCTCCTGCTGTATCCTGCGTGCTCCTGGGCACATCCTGCACGCTCCTGGGCTCTCCAGCCACATCCTGCATGCTCCCGGCTGCATCCCGTGCGCTCCCAGCTGCTTCCCCCACATGGTCCCAGCTGCATCCCACGCGCTCCTGGGCTCTCCGGCTGCATCCTGTGCGCTCCTGGCTGCATCCCACGTGCTCCCGGCTGCTTCCCCCACATGGTCCCGGCTGCATCCCACGCGCTCCTCTGCTCTGCAGCTGCATCCCGCATGCTCCTGGGCTCTCCAGCCGCACCCCGCGCGCTCCTGGGCTCTCCAGCCGCACGGGCGCTGTGCAGGGCAATTGCCGACAGCACACATGTGTGGCTGGCCCTGAGGGCACATCTGTGCACACAGCTGTCTGCGGGGCCAGGGTTACTGGCTACTCACAACCCAAACCCATCTGCCCTCGGACAGTTCATAATTACTCATTCAACCCAGGTGTTCAAGGAAGAAGAACCCTCTGCCCGTACGGAGCAGCTCGTGCTCATCTGCTTTTGCGGGCTCACAGGCGTTTGACTGGCATAGACACACACGTGCCCCAGGGCCTCCCGCTCTGCAGCTTGTACCTTGTGCGCACCAAGCAATGCTCCCCGGCTGAGATTTCATCCGCAGATCTTTACACGGTGGTTGCACAGCAAAATGCTCATTCAAAACAGGGTAAAAAAGGTGTGCTGTGGCTTTTTGGCTTAAAAGCCAGGACACACGCCAGCTACGTTTGCTGTCAGGGAGCGTTTCTTCCCGCAGTGCATTGGACAACAGAGAAAGTTTAACCATCTCCAGCCGCTACCTCTCCCCTAAAAAGAAAACTGCTTAGCTGAAATAATTGTATGAAAACCATAAATAAGCAGTTACATTCCCTGAAGATTACATTAAACATGGCATTTTAACTCTGTAATTTGCATATGGTTGACTGTTTAGTAAACAAATATCTCCTGAGAGGCCAGTAATTAATCTTTTACATCAAATCTGTTGATTGGTCTTTCTGGGAAGAGTGCTAGATGTTACAAGCAGGTGTGAGTCAAGATATCACTTTCTTTGAAATTTTGGATTAAACATGACAATGAACAAAATTTTAAATGCATTTTTTTAAACTTTGGAGGCATCATATGGTTTAACAAATGATTAATCTGATTTTTATTTCAAAATTAATGTCTTTGGTAGTCATTCTGTGTAAAAGCATTCCAGCAGATTTTTTTTTTTAAATCTGAATTAAACTAAAAGTGGGATCCACCTAGAGGCTGTCGCATTTGTGAGTAATTGTAGACTTAGAGCAAGGAGCCCTGCAGCTGTGACTGCCGCTGCAGAGATTAAGCACGTTCCTGTTATTGGCATCATGCCTCCGAGCCAGCCGTGCCCAACCCCATGCTCCCAGCCCCGCTCCGGCCCCGCACACGCCTCAGCAGCAACACCACATCCGTGCCCTTGCCACCACAGAGGAGCAGCAGCAACCTCTGAGAAGTGCTGCAGGGTGCAAGGAGGAAGGCCTGTGCTGAAGCAGCCAGGTGCAGAGGACACTTTGGGTTGAAATGCTTGCGTTCTTGAGCCAGAAACCTAAGCCTGTGTTTAGGCCCTCTAAGGTGGCACATGATGGGTTGCATGAGATCCACCTGTGATCATATGCCCAAACAGAGATGAGAAAATGCCCACAAATATCCTATCTGAGGTTTTGTATAGGACATGTACCATTCTATAAAAGCAAGGAGAAGGATTTATACTTCACAGTGGAAAAGCAAAGCTGGACCCCAGCGCAATACTCTGGCAAAAAGCTGCTGAAATCCTGGGAGAGGTAAACAAGGAGGAATGTTTGGAGTCTAGAGGTGGTTTTACTTTTCCATGAAAATGACGCAGGAATCCTGTATCTAGTTCGGGAGGCCACATTTCAAAATTAATAGTGAAAAATGGGAGAGAGAGCAGGAAAATATCACTGCAATTACTCATGTATTACAAACAGTGCTTTAGTAGGAGAGATGAACATGTCAATGAACTTGGCTGTCAAAAGGGAGACTGACAGGTGGCTTCATTACAGAAGAACTGCTGTACCGGTTCCAACCAAAAAATTAGCTCAGCCCATATGCTGTCCCAGCACCCACAGCTGTTGGGACGTCACTTGGTCCTGCCCTGCCCATCCCTTCAGTATCTGCTTGTGAACTCGCTGCTCACRAGTTTGTTCTTGCCCGGCACAGATGCTGCGGTGCCTTCAGGGTTACCCCCGTGGGCTGGGGGAAGCCAGGCAGGAGGCTCTGGAGATCCCACCAGCCTCCGAGAAGATGGGCCAGGGAAGGCGCTTTGAAGATGCCAGGGAACTGGCACCATCAGAGCRGTCCTGAATCCAGGATTTCTCACGAGGACACGGCTCAGAAGAAGTACGGCCCATAACTGCCCCGTGGTTCGCCTGATGACGGTTAGCTCCATCTGCGCTGCTTTTACCACAACACGCTACTGTTGGCRCTGCCCTTTGTCTCACAGGGAAAACACATCGAGCCTGCAGAAGTCCCGTGGGTGACTTCACTGCGGGGCCACGGGACACGTTCAAGTCAACTCTACGCCAGTCCAGCCAGTGACCAGCAGCGGTCCCAGTACAGCAGTACAGGCTCTCTTAGCTTGAGCTAAACATTGCTCTTCTCTGATTTCACACAGCATCTACCTGTTTCATCCACAATATACTGGTTTTACTGGAACATCACAACTATAAGAACTCTTGCTTATTTTAGGGGGGAGTTCCTGAATCTCTCTGGATTCATGGGATTATGCCGATTGCAGATGGAGAGCATCTCCCTGCCAAACGGGTGACCCACGGCACCCGCCTTCCCTAAGACTACCCACCCCGATCGCGCTTCTGAGGCAGCGGCATTCCGATCCATGCAGTTTCTCAGTGGGGCTGTGAGATTTTTCCACATAAGACCTGAAGATAAACAAAATTTCATTGTTTAGTAAACTACCAGGAGAAGGGCTCCAGCCTTCCTTTATAGTGTTTGTTAAGCAGCTATTGATTTCCATCACACACCTGTTCACCTCCGCTTCCCACAGGCGCTTAAAGCGCATGGTAGCTCTAGGAATCTGCAGAGAGAAAGACAGGGCAAAAACAACAGCTATTGTCATCCCAGCTCTTCAGGCAGTTAGAAAAGTCTTTAAGATACCATGGAAAGATTACTATTTATAATGAAATAGCTGCCAATGAAGGATGGTTTTCCATCTTTTTCCCCAGAATGATTTTAGACTACGGATGTTTACTACAAATTGGTGGGATAGCTATCTGTGAAAATAAGATAACCCCAAATCTACAGAAAACACTTGCAAAGTTAATTAGAAAAAGAAATGGCCTTTGAGTATTAGCTTAAAAAAGGAAACAGGAAACATAGTGAACTGAAAACTTTACAGTAGTTCAAATACACAAAGGAGCTTCTTCCCTCTTAACAGGGTGGGAGAGGAGAGTAACAGGCTAAGGACTAAGGTGGGTAAAACTRCACCAGGCATTTCCGAGTCAGAATTCTGCGTGATGCAAACAAACAATCATGGAACTGGAGTGAATCACCAAAACCACGGGGCAAGATATCTGTTTTCCAGCAGTAAGTCTACCCCATCCTTCTCAAGGGGGTGCTCGCACTGTCAGCTGAAGTATATACACTTTCTCTTTTCTTCGAAAATCCCCAAGGCATCTGTTTTGTGGACCAGCCCACGAGCAGCAGCAGAAGCACTGCCAGCACAAAGTTGCTCAGGGCGGAGGAAGAGCTGCTCCACAGGGAATCGAGGAAGGAATTTCTCCCCGATTTGCATTCTAAAGGGGGGAATGCAAAGACATCGGGTCGCAGCCCCATTGTGGCAGATTGTGGGCCGTTGTGATGGCTGCAGCTGTGCTTGTACCTGCACTTTAGGAGGGCAGCCTGCCCTTTGGAGCACCGAAGGCTCAAGAAGTGCTAGAAAGCACTGATGGGGGTTGTTTTTCCTAAAGAAACAGCCAGCCCCAGCAGCTCCGCTGGTGCCGCTGAGGAGCCGGGGCTGTGCCTCCCTGGGCTGGCCACGCAGATGGGTCCTCAGGGACGGAGGTGTCCTGCTGGGGGGGTCCTCTGCTAGGCTTGGCATCCGGCTGGCAGCACTGCTGTGGCTTGCTCTGCGAAGTAGGCTAAGGGCCTGCCAGTGATTTCTGGTTAACTTGCTGCAAACTGTCTTCTGCCAGGCCGTGACGTTCCTATAGCCTGTCCTTGAGGTATTTCTCCGGCCCCGCTTTAACGTTTCTGGCTGCCACAGTCTACCGAGAGCCTCGCTTTGTGCGGCTCCTGGGAGCTCCTGCATGTGGAGGGTTATCGGCAGCGTGTGAGAAGTACAGTCTGCTTCTCCTCTACTTTGTCTATATAAAGAGGATCATATCATGAAAATGTGTGCACTAATGAGATGATTCTGATTCAAGAAGCCTGTTCCAGTCCCTTAGGGCACCAGAGAACAGGAATGTGAGAAATCCTATCTGTACTGTGAATAGAGGAGAAAAGGAAAAAATTCTGCTGCCCTTGTGCAAAATACAGGTAAAAGTACAATGAGAAAGTAGAAGGTGCACTACGAATTCCTGCAGAGAAAGACTTCTGTTGTATGTGAATTTAATCACTCTTCAATCTCCATGAGAACTTTTTCAGCAGAACCAGCTGCTGTCTCCATCATGAAGGGGCAATAACAGCAAAGAAAACAAGCTGTCTTCCCGTATTTCCATCAGCTTATTCCTCCCTTACCTGTGGCAAAGGCAGATCAGTGCCGATGCCTCAGCCCTGAGGCACTGCTACAGGCCTTGAGGTGTCTCTGAAAATGATTTAAAAACCCTTCCATTTTGGAAGGGGACAAGCTTCTTCCAGATTACCTGACAAAAAGCTCTGCTGCTTTACGTGCTTCGGTCCATGAACCAACCTGGAGGCTTGTCTTAGTTCAGTTCAAGTGGATCTTTACCYTAAATACAAGCGTAAGCAGTGTTTTGGCTAAAACAGCAAGTGACAAAATACGTGACAACAGTGATATTTTCATTGACGTTTTCCAGTTTCAGATCACACACTTCTGATCCCTTCACGTTTTCAGTGAGCACCCACGTGAGGGACAGCTAGAGCCGGGGCTTTTCYTGGGACTAGCACCCACCTTCCTCGCCTGCAGGCCGAGACCGTGGTCTGCTGGTCCCTGGCAGCTCATTGCGCTTTGCCACGCGCTGCGGCTCAGGAGGAGCAGGGATGACCACCCGCTCATACTGCTCCCGGCTGTCTAAACCTGCCGTGCCGAGTCTTCTGCGGTCTGTGCCCTCTGCCAATGTTTTCTTATGTAACGGCAGGCCCGGTATGTCACCTGCCTATAAAGATGCTTATAACGGTATGTGGAAATTGAAGTCAAGAGAGTTTTTTGTTGACTTTGTYAAGAGAGAGACAAAGCTTCAGGAAACAAGTTAAACCACCTGGAGTATCCTTTACTGAAAGCAAAATTATATACAGCGCCTTAAAAAAAAAAATCTCTGCATAAATACTTCTCTTCTAAATAACTAATCTTTAAAGGCTAGGGAAACAGGGGTAAGTAGAAAAAGAGTTTCCCTTGACCCTTTCTGCTATACATTAGCCACAGTGCCCAAAGGAGGACAGAAAGCATCAGCGAGAGCAAGCAGCAAGAGCGTTGCTTCCCTCTGTCCCGGGCTCTCAGCCTCCTGAAGGACCAGCCAGTGGCAACCTACCACCATCCTCCAAGCGCCCGGGATGCGGCTCCGCGCTGAAAGCAAGTTAAGCAGTCGCTTGCTCTGTGACCCGACCTGATGTCCACAACTCAGCCTTTTTCCACCGTCAGACATTTACTTCCCRTCCTTGCTGTAAGGAAAGGTCTGCAACCAGTGTCAGCACGACGACACTTGTTYAAGGAGCTGGAGGCCCCGAAATGAAACCGCATCAAGCCTCTTCTCTGCTGAGCTAATCACCCTCTATTGGAGGGCGAAGGCCTGCCTGCCGTTAGGGCAGCAAAAYGGACAAGCTCACAACACCCGACAGGGAAGGAGGGACTGTTCAGGTTCTGAGGACAAAACCCTACAACTGTATTTAGATTGTCACTATTTATCCCGAACATTTTACCCAGTATCCAGTTTTACCCAGTAGCTGGCTACCCTCTGAACTCAAATACCCTTTGGTTGCATTGGTTATATACTAGTAAAAGGACCAAAGCCCTCACTGGGGATGGCAGAGGTCGCACTGCCGCGCTGCTCCCGAGCACGCGCAGTCAGCCCATGCAACAAGGCGGTGGGAGACGCTCCGGCTCCGCACCCTGCCTGGTCTGCGGGTCCGCGAGCGAGGCCCTGCCCGGCGCTGTCGGACACCCCGCTGCACAAGGGACCCCTGCGCAGGTGCTGCTAGAGACAAGAACCCTTCTCATACCCCGACGAGCATGGTCCGCTCTGCATGGCCCCTCCGCAGAGCCCTCGGCTCTCGGGAGGAGCAGCCGGACTTTCATCAGCCAGCAGCAGCGCGGAGCCGCCATCCGCTGCGCATCCAGTGCTCGTGCTCACCCCGCGCACCTCCCCGAGCGCCAGGCACCGCGTCCGGGCTTGCACCGGTCGCAGGGCTTGCACCATCAACCTCTCCGACAGGAGACAGACAGTACCTGCCAAGGCAAGAGGATTATTTTTGCCAGCTTTATTGTTTATAGCGTACAACTCACTCATCTGTTGTCACGTCGTACTTGGAGAACTTGTTCTGGTGGCTCAGCAATGTTCTTCCTGCACCATCTGCATGACAAGCAGCTTTGCCTGTCATTTTACCTCCTGCATCCGGAGGGAACGGACACGTTCAAGCAACGCTCTTTTGCTTTGTTCATTATAGCAGCAGTTATAGGCTACATACCCTTGTCGTCTTCCAGTATGCGAAACAGCTGCCGTGGAAGGAAAGGCTCTTCTTGCTGAACCTGCCGCCGGAGACAGCAGCACAGCAACAGCAGTGAAAAGATGGCATCTGCCTTCGATCAGCAAGGCTCGTTGTGCCAAATGGCCCACCTGACCTGTGCAAATGGAGTTTTCATTTTTAATTTCTTTGCTGTTTTACATCACTGAGAAAACCATCTCTGCGTGCTAACTAAACACGATGCTGCGTGTTTCAAGACCAAAGCTGTGCCAACAGCAGACCACGCTGCAGCAGGACACCACTCATCCAAAGGCAGTCGTTGTTGTTGTGTTTGCTGCAGCACTAGAAGCTGCAGGGAAATACACTCGCATATTGTATTCAAAATAATAATCCACCAGATTTGTTCTTCCTAGGGAAGAACTGCCTGTGAAGGGGAGGAGATCGGGAGACAGAGGGAAAGTCCGGTGGCTGGAGGACCAGACACTGCAGAGGAAAGCACACGGATTGCAGCTGACTTCCAGCACCTCCCCCTGCTCCTCGCTGTGGAGTTTCCCTTGGGTCACTCAGCACCGCCTGGCTACGAGCTGCTGGAAGTTTCACCTGCGTGTTCAAAGCAGCTTTTAAAGAGCCCCTGAAACCTCCCTAATCAGAGATAATTACGTGCTCGCACACCGGCAGAATCCTCTTTGGCTAAGCGGGGCTGTGCTCAACCCTGCCAGGAGATGCCGGCTGCCTCTCCGGGCTCCTGTCTGCTGGGCTGAGCTGGAAAATGGATTTTAACAGCAGATTTTGATTCCATTCACCTGAACACCGATCTCTGCTAATTCTGCTGTCTCCATTGGAGTTACAGAAATACAAAGGCGGCATCCAAGAACGGGGTCCAAATATCAGAGAATGTGTAAACTCAAATATTTCCTAATCGGTGTGGAGGAGGTAACCATTCAGGGTTACCGTCCAGGGTTCAAATGCAGCTGCAGTCCTTAAAAAGTGCTCCAGACAGACACTGACTTGTAATTAAAAAAAGCAAATAAAATGATGAGAACCCAAAGTGCTTACAGCAAAATGCTGTAGCAAGCGTACTTCCTGTGGAAGCAAAGCAGTTGTTGTTCATAGCAACTACTAACAGAAAAGGACCTTTTGGAAGAACTTTTTTAAAAAATAACCTAAACTTGACTTATCTATGAAATGTGCTACACTGCAACAAAATGTCCCAGAATGAAAATTGTTCTGAATAATCATTAAAAAAGCAAAGTTTAGATTATATAGTACTATCAGCCTTTGTTTGTTAAATCACAAATTAAACTCCCACCTTATAAAAAAATTTTCATAAATAGAATCAGAACTAGTTCAAATAATAATGTATTGTAACAGAACCTAACTAATTATTTTTAGTTTTCTTGGATATTTCCGTGCTTCCAGGTTTTTCTTTATACCAAAAACCTTTAAATTTTAACAAGTATAATAAAACTATAACTGCACATGAGACTACATCTCCAGAAGTTGGGTTTTTAAGAAAAAATGAATATCCTGAGATTTCTCATTGGAATTGCAAAAATGGCAATACTGACTGTGTTCACTCTGAAAACTGATTTTTTTTTTTTTTTTTTTTTTTGAATGAGAGAGTGACACTAGCAGAGAAAAACCTCTGCATTCTATATTTTCAAGGAGTTGATATACTGGCTCGCATGTAGCTGAAGTCATCCAGGTAGGAAAGACTACTCAGGATTTTTTCATAAGAAAAAGTACTTAGAAAACACTATCATTTATAATTCTAGCATATTACAAATATATTATTTGCATTATTATATTGTATTGTACGTTGTTTGTATTGACTATATTCTACTCATGTTTTCATCATTACAGTTTTCTTGCCTGTTAAGGACTCATGGAATACCCCATGAGACTTCCATAAAGTGTGAACAGCAGAGATGTAGAAACCTTCACTAAATGTAAAATAAACTCATGAAAGGATGTAGGTCCTAGAGCCAAAAAAAATGACTGAATTTTAACTTGAGAGTCTGAGTGAAATCTGTAAGATGTAACATGTGGCACTTGAAAAATAAACCCCAAAGGATTTGGGCATTTGAACTGGCCTGAAAGAGCTTCTTTTCCACTAATACCTACACATTAAGAGCTGTGGTGTAGCACCAGAGAGATGAAGGATGCTATCAGCGCTGAAAAGCTCTTATTAGCACTAGGTAAAACATTCAAAACAGCGATCCCATCAGTCTGTCTTGAAAGAAAGTTATTTTCTGCCTCAGCACCTGGCAACTGATTTAATCACAAACGTGTGAGCAAGATGGGCTCACCTGGCATTTGAGAAATTTCTGAAAAGCAGTAGAAGCTCCAAGCTACCTCTTGCAGTATCCAGCGCTACAGAGAAATCTGGAACAACAACAAAAGACAATATAAACTTTATGGGAAGGAGGTGTGCGAATGAATCCTTATGGTCTTTGAAGATTATCAGTGGAAGAGCTGAATCAAAGGACTGATCAGCTAAATTCAACATAAAGAAGGAACAGTATATAAAGCCGGTTTCAACTCCTTGATTCAGCAGCAAATTAAAGCCCCAAACCCTATGTCTTGAACATTAAATTTCAAGACAAAAGGATAATCCTTCTTATCTAAGGGGTATTTATCAGCCTCTGCCTTCCGACAGTTAAGGCTCCTTGTCCCCACTGCATCACTTGGTGGATCATTCCAAAAATTCGCTTCTCTCTTAAGCAATGGCCTCCCATTTCCCATGTGTAAAAAGACACAATAACCACCTGTTAACTCTGGGTAAAGCAATTAAGCACCTTGCCCCTTTTATTTTCTTCTAAAAGGATAGATTCTTCATTTTCTTCTTAATGAGAGTGACAGTCATGCTCTGACTAGTCCGCTTAAATACATAATTTGGGGATTTGGGTAACAGTGAGCAGAAACAGTGAACACGTGCCTGGGAGGAAAAGCTGCCTCGTGGGAACCACTGCTCCTGAGCACCCTTTCTGCAGGCTTGCAGCAGGAGCAATACCACGGCAGCACCTACCAAGACGTTAATATCAGGTTTCTAGTCTCTGGCTCTACCCAGAGGCAAAACCCAAATGGGTAAACAATAAATCTCACCAAATATTCACCCGTTCATTCATTTTTTTAAGAAACTTGGAACAGCTTAGCTTTCTTGCAAATACATCACTACTAACTACAGTGCAGCTAACAGCTTTATATCATTAAACACAAAACAAAAATGGAACTAATGTCACTTATAGTATAATCCAATTTTCCATGGCAATCTGTTATTCAAATTGATTAGGAACAATATGAAGCAGGGAAATGTGTAATGTCATTAACATCTAGTAGGCTAGCTAACTGAAGCTCCAAAGCAGAGCTGTGTAACACAAGGTTTATAGTACTGTAGTCATCAAAAAATTCCCAGATCAGATGTAGCATGTTTTACGCTAAAGAAGAAACTCCAGACTCTCTGAGGTGTTAATTTAAAGCAGAAATCAGATTCTCTCATTTGAAATCAAAGGCACACATCATATAAGTCCTAAATTTCAGGACAAATCTGAAATTCTTTATGTACCTATCACCAAAGTGAAAGCAAAATACTGGAGGTACTAAATAGTATCTTCAGCAGCTGAGTGGTGATGTTGGCTCCCAGTCTTCAAATAGGTGATTCATTAGTCTCCTGCCTTGTAATTTATCTTTATCTACCATCAGGCAGCTTCTGATATGATCAGTAAGTGTCCTCTTCTGCTGTCCACACAGAAGTGTTCACAGCCTGGCTTTCCATTATTGGGTAAAGCCTGGCTGCTAACAGAAAGCGGCTATAAAAATGGTTGGATTTGGGACTGCTGCAAGCCAGGTATATTTAATCAAAAAGCAAAGTGGTATGCCTTTATGTCTTCCACGTAAATTTTGCAATTTCCTTAGCAGTAAAAGAGGCATCAGGAAACCTGAGAGTCCTTAAAGTTTCAGAGTGGTAGTTCAGGCAGGGATTTGACAAGAGAAACACCCTTTCCTGGATACTGGTTGTGTAGGCACAGGTCCACAAGCAATCTGCATTAAGATGCTTGAAGAAGAAGGGAGCCTTACTAATATTCATGCCAAGAGTAATTGCTGGCTGGATTCCCCAACACCTGACTGTATTTTCATTTTCCTCCTCAAAAAGAAGTCTTGAAAAGACTTGCATAACAGGATGAAGGCATTGCTTTCTCCAGTTACTACACCTGAGACATGTTTTGGATAGTGTTTGAAGTACTCTCCACTATTCCCAAGGTTTTGACCTCATTTTGTCAGCTGAAAAAAGAACAAACAAACAAACAACCACATGAACCACCACCACAAAAAAAAAAAAAAAAAATCACATTATATTGTAAAAAGCTAGAAAAATGCAAGCATTTTATAGTGCAGTTCTTTGCACAGGCTAACACACTGGGACAAGTTGCCATCAGCTCAACTCTTCCATGCTGTAACTCACAGCTTTCAGGAAGGCTGAAACCACCATTTCACAATGGTGCTGGCTAGAGCAGTTATTACTAAAGCACATACTGAACATTAATAAAGGCTTATCTGAATATTTTTGCTAACTAACAGTTAAAGCCAGGCAAGAAGGACAGGTCACTTTTTAGTGGACTGTGCTCTTCGGTAGCAGCTTTGCGCTTTGATGAGGATGCTCCCTCTGAAGTAGCTGTTAGCTACAACCCCTCRCAAGCAAGCAATGCCTTACCGCAGATGGAGCACAGACATGACCCTCGGGGCCACCATAAGGCTGAGGGCAGAGCTTTCCATTCAGACTGGATGTGCTCTGCACCAAATCCCTGCAGGCAAAAGCTCAAGGTGAAGCCTTTAAGGAGTCAGCGTGTCAGGGCTCTGAGGGCATTAGTGGGCTCTGATGGCACTGACCAGCCTCAGCTGGGACCCCACCTGCACCCTCTGCCTGTGGCCCAGAAGCCCCATTTCAGCTCAGGCCTGAGCACCCAGACCTGCCTGAGGCACGTTGTGGGTGCACCTGCCTCCGGTCCTGCCTCTGACCCTGCCTCCTGGATCATATCTGGACCCACGCCGTAGCCCCGTCTCCAGCCCCGTCTCCTGCTCCTGGCTGGACTCCCCACATGGACACTGGACCTGGTTCATCGTCTGCTGCGTCCGGGGCCGTCAATGTACCCTGTCACCAGCACCCGGCTCTGCCCGCAGCGGTCAGACCCTGCAGGAGGGCACCCGGGTCAGCGAGGGACTGCCCGTGCCGGGGCCACCCCGGCTCCTGGCTCAGTGCCTCGCGTGGGGCAGCCCTGCTCTGGTGCTCCCTGGCGGCACGTTTCTGACAGCAGCCGCAGCCCTACGCGGATGCTTCACGGAGAGTGCTGGCGATATGACACCTCTCGCTTGTATTTTCCCAGAATCCAGCTGAGTCCAGCCTAGAGGAGCTTATGAGCCCCAGTTGATCTCTTCTCCGAGTTCTCGTCTAGTCCCGCTTTTGCACCCAGATAAACTTCTTTTTTTCACAATACCCTTGGCAGGGAGCGCCCCAGCCTTATGACTCACTGCAGGAAGAGCTAACTGCCTTTTTTCGTTTTGGAGCCTAGCTCCACCTAGCCTTCTGTGGTGGCTCTGGGTTTTGTACCACAGAAGACCATGAACAGCTCATCCATACTACCTTCTCCATCCACTAAACAACATCCTTCCTAGGGCATCCTTTTGCGGACTGATGCTTCTCAGCCTGCTCCTCTGTTCCTTGTGCAGAAGCCATTGCAAAAATCTGATCACCTTTGTTGCCTTTCTGAGAAGCTTTTCAGCTCAATATATGTTTTTTGAGATGAGGAGACCAGTTACAGACAGTATTGTATATGCATGACTGTATATATGATGACATGGTTAGTATGAAAATGTCTTTAAAAAAAAMCCCACATGACTGCAACAAAAAGCTATCTCTGTGTAGATGCTTTACTGACTGAAGTATCTCTAACTATATGTTAGAAAACTGTGTAAAGGACATCATACATATGGGGATCTTCACTTTCCAAACTACATAAATGTTTAACTTGAAAATAATCATTCCTGATTTATTTAGTACAAGAGCTATAAAAGCCTTTGTTTTAGAATATTTCTAGAATTATTTATGAATATGCCTCTAATATTAAGAGGTAGTCCTATAATTATGCAATATCCAGCATTTTTAGTATTTAATTGCCATGGCAATACAATGTTATTAACATGATTGGCAAAAGAGAAGGGAGCTGTCTACGTGAGAGAAATGCATGGCAAATGGCAGCACCTCCGTCAGAGCCTACAGGGCCTAAAAGGTGGACACTAATGTAGCCCTCCTTGAATGGCCCGCTGTAGCATTTGCAGGACTGTATTTTTCAGCCACTCTAGAGCTGACAAACGTGAAGGTTTCAGGAAGAAATGTTCCAGCGAAGAGGCGTGAACCACTCAGCCTTCCTGCAGGTGCGCCCTGGGGCTGTCAGTGGCATTGCTGTTCCTTTCCCTAAGGGTTTAGGTACCTGGGGAGAGTCCGATTACAAGAACAAAACACAGGTAAGGGCACCTGCGCGTTTTTAGACTTTGGGTTTTATCAGCAACTGAGCAAGGGGTTTTCAGACTCCGATTTTGGCTGCAGGGACCTATGTTTAATTCCCGCTTCAGACATCTCCATCCAYTTTCTGCATCAGATGCGCAGCCCTTGCTGCGCAGAGCAGGGCAATACCCACAGCCTCTTCAGCTCGTCCTGGGCCTTCGCCCTACGGCTGCCACTCCTCATAACTGCAGTGCTCCGCTGGATCCGGTGGCTTGGGACACTGTTGGCCAGGAGCCAGACGAAAGAGAGGATACGACGAAGCCTGTCGATGCCCACGGCCTCAAGAGCACAAGACGAAAGCGAATCTGGTTCTGGCAGCACCTGCCTCTAAACCAAGCAGCAAAAGCAGGCCCAAATCGCAGGGAAAGGAGCGCACTGATTGCACTGATGGGTCKCAGCTCCTTCCAGTCTCGCTTGTGCCTTCTCCCACTGTGCTTCACAGTGGAGGGACAGCAGGACATCTGCTGTCCCTGATACCTGTATGCGCTAGAGGGAGCCTGTCCCAGCTGGCTGTTGCCAGAGGAAACACGTGGCTGTTTGATGATTAGTTCATCTGGAAGCGTTCTGCTTACAAATGAGACTTATGAGCAGTACCAAAACAAAAAGTTGTAGTAATTAAAAAAAAAAAAAAAAAAACACAAAGCAGCAATGAAAACTTACAAAGTCAGGTAGCTCTGTTCATGAAATGCAGGCCACTCTTCTAAAGGTGACTGTCGCACTGTCATGCTATGAAGGTTCGATAGCAACAACTGAGACAGTAATATAATAATCATAATAAAAAATATTTATTTCCTCACACAAGTTCTTGGATTAGTAACATCCATTAAAATAATGCGATTACTAATTTAGAAAGGATAACCCAAAACCATCAATTACTAATTTAGAAAGGATAACCTGAAACCGTCGATTACTGCGTTATTAATTGGAAGCACTGCTTATCCCTACTTGAAAGCTTTCTTGTTCACTCTCCTAGTGAGAGGGCTCTCAACCTCGAGGAGTTACCTTAACCCAGTGTCCCAGGAAAAGGGGAGGGGGGGGAATACTCACGGTCCAGCCGGAGAGGATGGTCAGGTCACGTTCCCGTCCCTGCTCAAACTCTCCTAGCTCCCAAGTCTCTTTTTATGAGGCTGGGGCTCTGGGCAAACACCGCTTTTGCTGACTTTTAGCAAGTTTCGCAATCCCAGGACTGTCTGTTTGTCTGCTTGGGAGGACCCTGCTAGTGAGGCAAGACCACAGGACCTCCGTATCGCTTCTTCCCTCCCTGGGGGTCCGTGCGGATTGCAGGTGGCAAACTTCTTCAGTCTTGTTAATGCTGCCATTCCGCAGCCTTGCGCATGTCAGTCCTTGCGCATATCGGTTGGTAGACKWCTTTAGTCCTGTTGACTTCTCTGTTCAACAGCTTTGCACACAAGATGTGCCTGTCAGTTCTTTTGCATATCAATTGACAAACTTCAGTCCTGTTAACTCCTCACTCCCCGGCACTGACAAATAGATCATGCTTCAAAGGTGCTCAAGAGTTCCTCTGTAGAAAGGGCATTAGCATTAGGAGGTGAAACTGCAAACCAAATGAACCCCTATTACAAAAATATTGCAGTAAAGAAATATATATTTTCCTTTCAAATTAACTGTTGCCCTGCACCCTTTTCTCCTCCTTTAATTGTCACTTGTGGTTTGGCAAGCACAATTATACAACACAATTAAAGACTCCAGATGTGGTGGTGAGTCAGTGAGAGGCATAATTGCAAAACACTGATGATCAATGCTAAATTCTTATAGTCATTTTATTTTTTCTCCAGTCAGTAAAATAGTCCACATGCAGTTGCTCTATCACAGTTATTATTTTGTCCTAGTTTACCTTTGACAAAGAATTATGAGGTAAGTGTTAGTGAACTTAGTGGGGACCAGAATGAATGAAGTGCAAATCACTTCCACTGGCTGTTATTCTCTCTAGCTGTCACGGAGCTGCAGAGCAGCCTGCTCCAGGCACTTGTTCATCTCCTGCTTGCGCTCATACTCGTGTGTGTTTTCTTCCTCGGTGTTTTTCACTGTTAGGCTTTTTGAGATGTTTAAACTTCTTTTAAAGTGTGAAAGAAAGGCCCAATCAAATTCTTCCTGTTGGCAGTTGAAAGCTGCCCAAAAAAATAAATGGGTTTTGAACAGGCTCCGAGCAGCATGTCATTGCATTACACATGATTTCATTTTGGCAGCCCAAGTTTCTTTAGACAGTATTTATTTTTTCAGCCTATAGTATAGGAATATACTACCCAGTTGCAAAAAAAAAAAGTTCCTTTTTTCTTGAGAATAATGCACCTGTCACTTTGCAATATTCATATGAAAAATGAATGTGTACTCTTAACAACTCTATAATGTCAACAACCTAGCAATTAAAATGCAGATTTGCCAGGAAAATAATCCTGCTCCGCAATGAGTTCTCAGCCCAGTTGTTCCCTAGGAACAGGAGTGTCCATCCTTGTCAAAGAGGCGGTAAAATAGGAGTGCGCATTTTAAGGGGATGCGAACTGACGAGTCAACAGCAGCAGGGGCAGAACAGCCGGTGAGACCCTCRSTCCCTGTCCCTGTCCCTGTCCCCTGCCGGCTGCGCGAGGGCTGCGAGCTGCCTGGCTTCAGCTTCTGATATCTCCTGGTGAGGGAGGGCCCGGAAAGKGGGCACACAGAAAGGGAGGAGGAATCCCCCGAYTAGGAAAGGCGGCTAGGTCTGCTCCTCCGGGCTTTCGGAGAGCGCAGGCAAGAGGGAGGAAGGCACCACCGCCCCGTCGCCGACAGGCGCTCGGAGCTGCCCGGCTCCGCTCCCGCTCTGCACCGCGGGGAGGCCGCGGCGCTCGGAGACCCCCCTGTGCAAAACGGCACGAGCCGCGCAGGCCCGCGCCCAAAACCTAGGATGAGGCCCACCTCCGAAGCGGTGACACATCACAGGCGCCCCGGAGCATCCGCGTCCTGAGCCGGGAGACGGGGCTCCCCGGCCGTGGGGACGCCTGCGCCGGACGGGTGTCCCGCAGCGGGGTGTCGGACACCGCGCTCGCCCTCAGCTACCGCGCTGCAGCAAACCCCGCTCCTCCGCCCCGCACTTGCACGGACATAACAGCCGTAAGGATTTCTGAGCCAGGCAATCCTTGCTAAGCATATAATTTTAAGAATTTTTCCTGGTTTAATAACCGTTTCCTTAGATTCCCTGACTAAAGTCTGCATCTGAGTAACAGCTACCGCATGGAAAACATGCACCTTGACGGTACAGAAACACCCATAAGGAACCCGTTATGCCTGAACAGATCCCTTCTGACTTTTCCCTGGTTTCATTGTCACGTATTCATTGCAGGAAGAAAATATTCAAAAAATTAATCATGGATTACAATTTTCCTCCTTAATAAAACTGAGGAAAAGATCTGTTTTTAAGAAACATAGGCTTATTCTCTTATTTGAGGAACCAAAAAGATCTTTACAACTTATTCAAAAGTAAATGCTTAAAATGTATAATGCGACTGAAAATCAGTCCGAGTGAGGCAATGTTCTGAAACTTAGCAGGCCAAGTGCTGCTTTCCGCATTTTTTCTCTATATTAAGGACTCAAAACTGTAGTGTTTACTTGTTTGAGTAATTAATCATTCAAGAAGCCATCCTGATTCAATATACTTTTCCTAAYAGACCTCAGTTTGGGACTATTTGCACGAACTGAGTTGTAGGTTCTCCTTTCCAGTCTGATGCTTAAAACTTCATCTTTCTGATTTTTTTTGTATTATCATGGAACAGTCGGATTTTATCTAACACAAACATGAATCAAAACATGGCCAGAAGACCACAGTTTAGATGTAAGGAAGTTTACATGTAATCTTAGCTCAAAGGTGGGATTATGCTTCTGAAAAGGGCAGGACTGTGCCCTGCCTGCAGCGATCTGCAGCGATTGATGTGATAGCGCAGCTTTTGTTGAGAGCACCGGGAGCCTGGATTCTTTGAAGCCTCGGTGCTAGGTTTTTGCTACGACTTCTCGGCAGTAGCCACGTAAAAAGAGATAAGGACGCCTCCTTATCGGGCCGTTCCTGTGAGAACGAGAGGAGATTTATGCGGTGAAGGTCCTCTGGCTCAGTAAAACAAAAGTCAGCGGTCCCCGAACGAAAGAAGGGGACCACGACGCGCTGAAGACTGGCTGCAGCTAGAGTTTTCCAGACTCTCGAAGGTTTTTCAAAATAGGTTCACAGTGACTCTTTTTATTGGTGGGAAACTGTATTTAATGTCCTTCTTCCTTCAACACTCAAAAGACAGAAGGAAAAATGAGGACAAATCATTGGGCTAGAAAGCAGAGAGTGAAAGTTTTGGTAACAACTGAAGTTTAGACTCAAAACGGAAATGATTATTCTCACTCGCTAGGAACATTCCTGCTGTATTTGCTGAAATAAAATGGTTCTTCAGGATGAAGTGTGTATACCAGACAGAATTTAAGTCATGCGTTCAGCATAAACTCTGGCTTTAGCTATTTAGTTTCTTATTCCTAAAGCCTTATACATCAGATAATGTGTTTTCTTGTGGGTTTGCTTTTTTCCCTTTTGGAAATGACTGTGTTTTAGTCTTAGCAACATTCTTGCGAAGTTCTTGTTCCCTTTTGAATTCTGAGTCCTCTACTGTTTCCCCTGTGCTGTCTGCCGAGGCGTACCTGCAGTCTCCCCTAATCTCAGCRTACGTTTCAGGAAATCGTGTTCTTTTCGATGTCCGTGGCTGGAAGGAGTCCTGCGACTCTGCATTTAGTTGCCTCTACTTCCAATCTGTGCAATTTCCTGTCACTAAACCTTCTGAATTTGCATCGTGGCTGCAGGACGTTGCAGGATTCAGCAGAGATTTTATGTGCAGGCACTGAGGAAGGCTCTTGGCCTTTAGAAGGCCTCCATGCAGTGAACCCGGGTTTTGCCCCCGGCAGCAGTAATGTCAGACCGTTGTGCTGGCACGTTTGTGGAGTTATAAATCTGTCACTGCTCTGTTTTCAAATCTCGTTAAAGGTTACATTTTATTTTCAAGCAAAAGGCCAGTGGTTGCTGTAATAATAAATACAATACATAAATACAGAATCTAGAAATCTGATGCTAGGCAGAAGCACAGATGAAAAAAGCTGCAGGAATACATTCACTGGAAAGCCTGGAACGTCTGGCTAGAGACACATTCAGACAAGCAGCAGGACTCTGAGATTCAAAGCGAGCACTGCGGGATGTGAGCAGCTGCGTTTTGGTATGGATTGGAGCAAAAAAAATGTATTCTGGAGATTTGGCCTCTGCATATCCTATTCATATCCTGCTGCCTGATCTCTCATTCCTTTCACCGCTGGATGAACTGAGCTCACAGAGCACCGGGCAAGACGCGACGGGGTAGCCGCTCTGCCTGCCCTGCGCCCACCCAAAAGGGCCACGGCCGCAAGTCTGTTTTCCAGGGAGAATTAGTGCTGCAAGCTCTGCACCAGGTGCTGAGACGAGGTGCTCCCCCGCTGCGCAGCAGCCGCCGGCGGGGAAGGGCGCGCGCCGCTCGCCCGCTGTCCCAAGCGCTCGTGCATCCGTGGTGCTCGTGCATAGCCGGCGCTGGGCTCAGAGCGGCTCCAGCCCCCGCGGGGCCGTGCACCGTGCCCGGGCAGCTCTGCCATGCGGTGAGGGTCCGACCTGCCGCCGGCGGGCATCCCGGCTGCCGGGCTTCGCCGGCTGGGCTGGTGACTGCTCCGAGTCCCTTTGCCACAACGGCTACGAAGTTCCAGCCAGGCTTCTAGAAAAGGCTCAATCGATGTGTTCTGGAGGAAACTAAAATGTGGATGCAAGACATGCGTTCTGCACTGGGCCGGAGAGTTCATCGTTCCTGCACCCTGCGCATCACGTTAATGAATAGGTAATTATTCACTTGTCAGAATGACTAGTTTAGAACGCTATTAAACTTAAAATCGAACCTTTGGCAGCTCATCAACTTGAACCAGGGCAGGATGTGCAGTTATGGTTTGATGCATCATACAAAAGAGCAAACCACTTAATGAATGTCTACTGTAAGCAGTTTTACATAAAACACAGGTGCAGTAAAGCATACGCAGTTAGTGTGTGTTCCCTGTCAAGCAAAATGCAGACCTGATTTCTCATTGTTGCTAAGCCTGTTCTCTTGCCTTTGATTCTGTCTTGAGCTAAAGTTGAGAGAAAAATTAAGCCTCCTATGTATCATTCATTTATTTACAAAAAAGTCAAAAATAGTCCCACTAATTGCATTGGACTAAATTGAGTGTATATGTACAAATATATATATAATATGCATTTCTAGTCTTAATAATAAACATTGGTTTTGGGTGATAACCTGACTGGGCTTTCTACCGAGCTGGAAAACAGTTTGAACTGTGCCCTTCGCTTCATTGTCCATTCAGGGAAGCAGGGATGTCCTGACGATGTTTATATGTCTTTCTGCTCAAGCTTAGGAACCTGGCCCTGCTGTTAAATAAACTTCTACTTTGTGGAGAACAAGAGCAGTTTTGTAGCTCACGAACCCTCCATCCAGACACAGACTAGGAGCTTGCACAGCACTGGAAAAACTATTCACTGTTCACTGCTGCAGGAGAAGAGAAAAGGATTTAAGCTGCAATCCTAAAATGTATTTGCATGCAGAATTCCTGCTGGAACGCCGCTAGGCTGAGCAGGGATGGGCTCGCGCTCGAAGCCTGCAGAAGGGAGACGGCACAGGCCACCGTCTGCCGAGCAGCTGTCATCGGACCGCCAGGCCTGACCAAATGCAGCAGCCCTTTGTCAGGAATTCTGAAAAAAAATAAAATATTTTGAATAGGTATAAATCATTTCATCTTAACATATGTTAAACATACACGGTGAAGCATTTGAAGGCAAAGGCAGCCTTTCTTAATGCTTCAATAATGTTGTTGTGGTTCTTCAAAACAAAACATTTCAAATATTGGGTTAATTTCAACACCTAGGAAAAAGGGTTTTAAGGTGAATGTAGATAAATAGCAGGATAGACTAACGTGGGAGACTTTAGAATCTCTACCGCAGGGTTCTTCAATGTTTTAATACAGTTTACTGTTTAATAAAGTTTAAATGAAATTTTAAAGGTTAAATACAAAATTTGTCACGAATGGACCAAATTCTGCTGGTACAATTTTTTCTATCTCTGGGTTTTTAGCTTCTTCAATCTTAGTTTTGTATGCTGCATCTCACTGATGTAGAGTGAATTAATGAAATGTTAAATATATGCTGTTTTACTGAATTCATTTTTATTTATTTTAGTATTTAATTTATAGACTGAGACTTCTCTCTCTGGGTTTCTGGTTGCAAACTGTCATTCCTCAATGATAGCAAACAGAATATGATTTCTTCACCATAAAATATTTTTTCTAATTTCTCTTCATTTTCTTGGTATAACTTTTGGTCTTGCATTTTTAAAATGACAATTAATTAGGTATCCTGACTTCTTTGAAATGCAGTTCTTCTAGGAACATTGATTTTGTTTTCTTCTTTTTTTTTTGAGTCAATTGAATGTTACGATGTATTATGCTGTTATTTATTCGGGCTCCCACTGAACACTTCCTTAATTTGTTTCCCTCTTTTAAGTTGCAGAGCTAATTTGACAATTGGTGACTTAAAGTAATGACGTGAAGCACTGTTAAAGATGGGTAACGAGCTGAAATTAAGTCAAAGTTAACTAATATAGTTTACTCTCTTTCAATAAATATTTCGTGTCCACCTGTTTCCTATCTCCGACAACTTGGGCTCGGGAAGAAAGGTGCCAAAGGCAGTAGCCTTGCTGAGGAAAGACCTGTGCTGTCTCCTGGGCCATCTTACGCAGAGGGAGGATTTCACCGCGGTGTCGCAATGCCCACCCCGTCTCTCTGAAGAGCTTTGCCTTTCTGGCTGCGAATGCCGGGGCTGACCCCAGTGATGTGCCAGCAGAGGACACACGGGCATTCCCTGGGCATGGCCCTTTCTGCAGGACCTCTTCCTCACAGCGAGTCGTGGTGAGCCCCACACGGTCTTGCAGGTCCATCCATGGCACAGGCAAGGGCTGAAGCCGTGAAGGAGGGTCGGTGCTTCCTGACAGAAGACCTGCTCCAGTCCTGCTCCAGGACGTGCATGGTTTGCCTGGACCAGGGGTGGGACAGGTAACCCAGCACGGCTGCCAGCAACCTGAGCATGCCGAGGCAGGGTGGAGGCGGCACTCTCTGCTCCCCTTTCCAGACCCCGGAGATGGGCTCAGTGGATAGCTCATTTTTTTCACTCCTTACTTACCACCCTCAGGTTAGATGATAAAAGCTTGTCTCCACGCCCAGGAAGGAGCGTAGAGGCACAAGGGCAGGCGGGGAGCCCCAGTAACTCAGCCCGGGATGGAGACACCTGCCCTGGCTCCTCCGGGGCTGTCCCAGGAGAGCCACCAGCCCCTTGTCTGGGCGTGAAACCCACCAAGGAGGCAACGGCAGCAGGTCTCAGGAGCACCTCACAGGCTGAGGGGTGACTGCCAAAGGGTATGGGACTCGTTATGGGATGCAGGCGAAGAGCATTTGGGGATTGCACAGACTTCTTATGGGATGCTTAAGGGAGGAACCAAAGGAACCAAAAGGAAGGGATCAAAGTGGTTTGAGCAGGCGTAAGCGTGGGAAAATAGAAGGATAAGGGGGTAAAAAAAAAAGGAGCCAGTCACCTGTAAACAGGTCGCTGCTTAGTGCACTTGTCAGGCCGCGTCCTGTGCCTGATCAGCACAGTCCTATCTTCTTATCAAACTCCATTTCTAACTGCTTTGCTGGGTGGGGGGCTGTCCGTTCTGGTTGCATGTGTGTGTGTGTGGAGGTCTAAGCGCTGGCAGCTGGAGCGGGACCACAGGTCATGGGGACCCATGTGTCTCTCATGCCAGCAACGGGAGAGAGCGAGAGTATGTAAGTCAGCATGTGACTGCTAGTGAATATCACGCCAGAGCAGCCAGAGAGCAGGTCAAGGGTTTGGGAGCCAGGCCTCCGTGTCCGAGGGTGAGGCACCTGCAGGATTYGGCTACTGCAGGGACCGGGGGAGTCCCGGTCAGCTGCTGGGGAGGCCGTGGGGTCCAGACCCCACTGGTCAGCCGGGAGGCCCACACGCGTGCGCACGTGTGTCTCCGTACAGGAGGCGGCGGGGGAGAGCAAGGATCCGGGACCAACTACTGGATGGACCGTGCGTCTCAGCCCGGTCACTGGAGGGATCCGCAATGCACGCGTGCATCGGTGCGTGTGTGCTGGCGTACGTAAGGGGGCTGCATCAGCAGCTGCAGCGTGGCTCTGGGCTTCAGCGACCGCATGCCCAGTTGCCAGCAGCTGGGAGAGCAGGGATCCGGGACCAGCTACTGGTCACACTTTGTGCCTAAGCCCAGCTACTGGAGGGAGCTGTATTTTATATACGTATACAGGATGCATATATTTCCCACTAATGGACCTTTATCCAGATCAGCCAGAGAGGGGAGCAGGACGAGGCCATGGGTGCTGGGTGTGTTTGCATGAGTGCAGACTGCTTCTGCCGGTGTTGATCTGTGTGGGTGGCCGTGCACGTGTGTACRTGTGTGTTGTACATGCGTGTTTGCGCGTGTGCCCGCCAGGAACGCACACTCAGCTCTGCTGCTGGTCGGACCTGGGGATACGGAGCTGCGGCCGCCTCGCCTCCTTTCGGCTCCCAGGTTTGGCAGCCCCTGCCAACCACAACAGTTCAGCTTGTTCACCAGTTCCTGAACTTTCCTTCGTGATATGCTTAAAGCCACCCCTCTGCCAATGTYCTCTCCTGCTCACTCCGGGTGTTCTCCTAACGGAGACATCACCCCACGTATCTGTAAGAGGCAGGCATTCTTGTTCACAAGCCTCTTGTTCCGCATCCCAAAAAAACAAAGCCTGTCAGGGTCCCATCGTTGCCACAGCTGAGACTTCAGTGCCTAATCACTTATCTATTTCTATCTATTTTTATTTCTATTTACTTTGCTCACAGGACTGGAAGTAATCTCCACTGAAATCACTGAAAGAGAGCAGAAATGGAGGAAATAGCAAAATCCCGGCTGGTTCATGCAGCGTTGTCTCTTGTTCACATCTGCATCTTCGTTAAGGCAGGAGCTGCCAGAGAACTCGGCACCCCTGCCCAGGCTCTCGCTCGCTTCCTCGCCGGTGTCCCGGTGAGACGGTGCACAGCCGACGGCGCGCGCTTGGTGCCCTTACAGAGCCCTGTTCTCGGCTGTTGGCTCTGTAGCGTGCAGATCTTTATCGAACGCATCCCTGCAGCTCCTTGGCACGGGAGGCTCGGCAGCTAATTCAGGAGCACCAGACAAAAAGCTGATAGTCTGGAAGATTTCTGGTCCCTTGCTGCTTTGCTGTCAGGTTCTGCCATTTCCCGCTTCTCTACAGATCCTTCCCCCATGATATTTGAATGTGATTCTTGTTTCCTCTTTGTCAGGACGCTCTCTCTTCTCTGGGATGCTACTGAAGGCTTAAAGAATATTAGAATAGAATATTTTTCAGAATTAGAATATTTTTCACTCATCTGCTTTCATAGTTGAGCTCTCTCAGAGACCTGACTTCCTAGGTCGTGCGGTGAGCAGGGCTCTCTGCTAGACTCTGCATCTGAAAGGGTAYGTATCTGTACTCAGACCCAAAAGGGCAAAGCGGTGGTGTATCAGCCTGTCTATCTGACAGGTGCAGTGTTTAAAATTTCCAGATACAAGTATTTCATTAACCTCTTCACGTACTAGTCTCTCTTCACATCTGTTACGTGTTCTTACTGCTTTTCCTAGAATTCAATATATGTTCTCCTTAGAGGAGGAATCATGGGCTTTTTATGCTTTTCCAGTTCTAGAATACTGTGGACCTCATTGGAAAAAAGCTGGTAAATTATATTTATCATCTTATTAGCCTTTTACAGTATGGTTAAAGTTTTTGCTGATTGCTGTTTATCTTGGTTTTTGCTCAGACACTGTACCAGATTTCAGTAATTAAAGAAGTTAACATCATCTGCATGGATGTACTGTAGCAGATAGGAAATTATATTGAAGGTTTTTATGCTAATTGTTCAATTTCTTTATTCCTCTTCATCTCCCTGATCTCTTTCTGCTCCTGCATTCATTTTTATAGCATTCTAGTGGGTCTGTAGCAATAACAGTCAGCTGTGTTATGTAAGAATATGAATAATCTGATAGTGCAGTGATTTCAAGCCTGTCCTGCGCTGTTTGACTTTCAAAACCTAAATGTTGAACAATTGAAAAGTAGAATGATTAGACAATGAACTGACTTGAAATGAAACAGTGGATGAGTCACTCCCAAAAGATGGAGATAAAGGAGTGAAGGAGACTGCGGGAATGATAAAATCCAAAGCCATAAGGCAGGCAGAGTTCACCAAGCATTACAGCAGATAGAAATTCTTATACTGCTTCTCCAGTTCATTTAGAGCAGCGAGGCTCAGCTCATCCAGACCTACAACAGGGCAGACAGAAGGCTCATACTGCCATCCAATGTGTATGGGGAGAGCACCAAGCCTGGAGGAATATCTCCAGCCCTACCAGAGGGCAGACAGCAAGTCTTTGCACAAGCCCRTTCCCTCATTCTGCAAACTTTCCCATGCCCCGCACCACACTGGATGCACACCCGACGTCAGCAAGGACCTGGCTGAGTGTGTTTTTACCAGAACGTAGTCGTGCACGCAGGGAAGGAGCGGTAGCAGGCTTCAAACACAGCAGGGAGCTGCAGCTTTCCGCAAGCTCCCTTTGTAGTCCCATAGTCTTCCCATCACTTCAGCTACATAGGACAGCAGTGAACTGGCTTTGGTGCACTGTTGCCTCGGGCAAACGGCGGGGAAACGGCACGGCGGTGCCAGGGTGGRTCGGGCGGTCTGGCTGCAGTGCGGAGGAGCGCTGACTGCAGGGGTGGCTCCCGCACGCCGCTTGTGGCGTTGAACCTCCGGAGGCCTGAGAAAGGGTTTGGGACACGGGAAGGTCCAGCCAGCAGGGTGAACCCAGAACCTCAGTTAGCACACAGCCGGAGACTGTGTCCTGAGAAAGCAGAGGACACTGAGCTGGCAGTCGTGTCCTTACATTGCACGTGGTGCGCTAGCATGACTTAGGGCTTGCCTTCATTAGCGACTCCCTCCTGAATATGTCACTGCTAACCTGGCTCGGAAATCTGGKATCAAGAGAAAGAGATCCAGGTATTATGACACTGTTGTGTTGGGGGCAGGAGGGTAGGCCAGGGACCTTTGCTCATGCCTTGACAGGCCATGCTGCCTGCTCTTCCACAGGTGACTCTGCCCACGGTTAGCCCCATGCCACATCTACACCACCCTCCCTGCCCCATCCCCGCTATGGTGTATCTGACGCAGTCGAGTACCAGATCTCTGGCAGCCACGGCAACACCTTCTCTGTGACACAAACTGCTGGGTGAAATCCTTAGTGGAGCCATGATACCAAGGACTCTTTCTGGGGAAGGCAGCAAGTGCAACACAGGTCCTGTAGACCACTGCAAAACGAACGTAGGCTACCCCGTGCTCCAGGAACGATAGCTGCTCGGGACCAGGGGGCATCCTGCCCAGCCCGGGATGCTGTGATCAGGAGGTCGGTAGGAATCAGGAGGTAATATCTCCATCTCTGGTACTGTGAGACCGATATTGGATTGCTTGACTCAAACCCGACCTCTATATTTATTAAAATGATATCAGAAAAACTAAAAAGATCACAAATAAATATTCAAGATCTAGAGAAAATACCTTGAACTAGGCAACTTAATGAGCTCAGTAATCCTAATTTAGTTTAAAACACAAATAAATAAAAGTTGGACATGAAAGTCACTTACAAGGTATAAAAATCTTGGTCAGCAGAGAACACTGGAACTAAGCGATTTCTCATCCAGTACAGAAATATGGGACAGGATTCTCAAGCTGTAGATTAAAGCCAAATACATTCAGAGGAGCAAGCAGGCACAGCACCAAATGCTGTGTGTCAATCTTCTGAAATTTAATATGCTAACTTCTTACCTAATTAGACGGTAGAATCAAATGTTAATTGCTAATTAGCAATACAACATCCGTGAAAAGCACACAGTACTTTCATCGGTGTGAACGTCCCTCCCCTTTACATACACATGCTCAGTGGTGAGCTTGTTCTCATGACACAGACAGCAAAGAGGATTTCCAGCTGGGCACGATCAGCAGAGCCTCCCTCTCAAAGGCAAGTATCGCCAGCTCCCGAACAGCCGCGCGCCGCGCTCCACCTCTCCCGCCCTCCCTCTCCCACGCGGGTTGTGCTGGGCCCAGCCTCTTCCCGCGGACTGCGCAGGGCAAATACCCGGCTCCGCACTCCAAGCAGCTCTTGGCTCCCTGCAGAATTATCTTTTCATCCCCTATTTTCCCTCCCTTCCTTAGCGCTGCTGTAGCTGGATGAAATGTTTGACGGCTTCAAGGCTGCTGAATATTTTGCCCAAAGCGCTAAATCAGCTTGTAATTGTTTCCCTGACTGGCACGCTCTGTGCATGGCCTCTGAGGACGTTTTAGGGAGACAAAGTCTGCTGTCAGGACTACCTTTCCTCRCGGATAAAAGCATACCTTTTCCACCTTGTGAGAAGGAAGCTTGCTCACTTTTCTCAAGTACCTTTCAGCAAAGGGGTACAGAAAGCAACCGCTTTAATTACCCCRGACAAATCATAAGGGAAGTCTTGGAGAAAAAAAGCAATAGTTGCCTCATCGTTGCTATGCTGGAGATTTCATAGGAAGAGAAAAGCTTAATTTATCTTTGTTGGGGAAATATTTCTTACTATCTTGGTCTCCCCAACGATTGCAGGTTTCAAATTTCAATCTCTACCAAAATTCCATTATCAAAAAAATTGGCAGCATCTGCATGAAAAAGAGTATGTTGCTTATGTAAAAGTCTAGTAGAATTTAATAGGAAATGACAGTGTTATGAAAGAGTTTTGTTTTAAAGAGTACAGTTGTTAATAGATAATTACATCTCTGCGGTGTAAATCTTAACAGAGCTGTAAAAGAAAAAAATCTTTCTTTATTCATATCTGCAAAGTGCTCCCTTTCAGCAGCCAGCTGGTCAGTCACATAACTCCATCTTTATTTCTAAATGGATGTTGATCTTTGCAGGTGTCCTGAAGGACATTGCTATGCGAAAATGATTCTTGGCCCAAAAGAAGTTTAAAACCAATTCTTTTCTTCAATTAAGCACAAAAGACTAGCCTTGCTAAAAGGAATAAGAAAATCCTCATTACGAACAAAATGAGAAATTTGTTTGCATAACTTAGTTCTTTTTTTTCCATTCACACCTTTCTACAGATGTTATGTCCACCTGTCTCACTGATTTTTATTTCAGTAGTGTTCTCTCTCATATAAGATTTTCTTGATTATTCATCTGTACAAACAAAAATTATTGGAGAAAAAACTATATTCTTGGAAACTGTAGGTTCATGTGATATTCATGCTATACCACTTGGATATTTTTCAGGATGACTTTACGACAGTTCGGATGTACTAAATTGATTCTACATCATCCAAATCTCTCCCTAAAGTAAATGTTTTTCGCTACACAGCCATTTCTTTTACAACACAGCTTTTCTCAATATTATATGCCCTTTTATCCCTTACTCAATTACAGCAAATTTTTACTCCTCCTCCATCTTCCCAAGTGGCAGAAAGAATATTTAACCTGTCCTTAAGGAGACAGCTCTCCAAGCTGAATACTTTCTGTCCAGCCATCCAAGCCCTAGCTTTAACAGCAGCACAAAGCACGATTCTGGGCCATAATTCATTGCGCTATTGCACTGAGGAGCCAGGGTTGGGAAGGCTGAACATCTTAATTAGCTTTCAATGTCTTCTGTTTTGAAAGGAGTGAATTGTGCTACAATGCTATTAAGCTCTCTGAATGCCATGCTAAAAAACTTTATGACAAGAAGTGTGTTTCTAACAAGGGAATTCGGTTAGTTGKTTTTTTGGTTTTTTTTTTAAGATAATATAGACAGTGGTAGGTAGCAGGGAAATTATATTGATACACATGAATAAGAAGCTAAATAACCATACAAAGAAAAATGCAGAGAGGAAAGATCTTTCTTTAATACCTTGTTAAGAAATATAGATTAGTTCTACAGTTAAAAAGCTATGAGGAGCTTAATTTTGCTGCAAACTAAGGAATTTCTAGGGACTGTAAGTGGAGTGCCTTTTTTGCCTTTCCGAACACAGGCGTGGAGCTGGCCTGAGAACACTGCAGCTGTTCATATGACGGACCACAGATCCCAGCGTCTCCCATTGCATCCTTTAGTCAGTGTGGCTTTGTGGAAATGTGGCTTCAGGCCTGCCCCAAGTCAGACTCCATGTGCATTGCAGGGAATTGAAG
The DNA here is from genome assembly GCF_003343035.1 of Apteryx rowi. NCBI lineage: Eukaryota > Metazoa > Chordata > Aves > Apterygiformes > Apterygidae > Apteryx > Apteryx rowi. The sequence goes on along the minus strand of NW_020447530.1, from coordinate 168,305 downwards.
CTGGACAAAATGGTGCTTCCAGTAAGTTCAACACAGGTCTCTGGACTGCACAAGGCTTTTTTTCACACTGTGGGGTTTGCAAAGGTACTGTAAATGGCATTCACAGATTCCAGCTAAACTCAGAACTAGCTGGCCATTTCTGCACGTCTCTGGATAGCACACCAAGGATCACCCCATTTTGGCTGTTCTACCTTGTTCATGCCCACATGCAGATACTTCCAAATCCTCCCAGGCTTTTTCAAGCTATGCAAAGGGGATTGCCTTCAGTCATGACACCTATCCGACATGACACTTTGATTTGTGTCTGTATATTTCCAAAGCCTTTGGCGTATTGACAACCTTCTTTTCCCTCAGGATGTAAGCAAGGCCACCATGGTAGTTGCTCTACAAAAACCCTGCAAAGGAGTGAGAAACAATGGTCCAGTATCACCATTTCATCAGAGCTTCCCTGTGAGAGCTGACCAAAAGAGGACAGCTGGTCTGACCTGAGGAGTGCCATGGTGGTAGAGAAGGAGACCCAGAAACATTTGCTGGATGAGGATGGTGTTAAACTTGTTTCCTCTGTCTTGGTCAGCTTCTTGAAAGATGATCCTAATTCAAGCACTGGTCTCTCAGAAGTCTTCTCTCTTCCTAGCCAATGAAGACTGGCCAGGATACGACTTGCACAAYACACAATGAAAGTCAGTTTGGGTGCAGGCAGAAGGGACTGCTGGCCGTGGAGAGGCATTGGATATGACTGGAGTTGGAGGCAGCAGCTTGCAGCTGTGCTTGCCTACTTAGGAGCAGCTATTCCATCCCAGCTAGGCACTGCTGAACTGCATCCTGACATGCTCAGTGACCTGAGAGTAAGACCTGCTTGCAATGACCAGGTGGGGCTGCATGCGCTCTTGCCATACTGGGCTAGTATTGCAGCCCAAGTAAAGTACCGGGGCAGAGCATGCACGGCCAGGAAGGAGACCGGCTGCAAAAAAGAAAGGGCAAAGCAGCACAGAGAGCACTGCAAAACCAGTTTCCTCCATGCTTGTGCTTGTATCTGTTCCCATATGTCACATTTTCCAGTTTTGGATCATTCTAACTTCCCTTTTCTGGACTTTTTATGTTGAGCCACATCCTTCTCAAAGCGGAGTGCTCAAAACTTAACACACAGCTTGATACTTGTGTGGTCCGACCCCACACATCACTCTCTGGTATGCACCACACCACAGGAGGAGAAATGCATTTCAAGGCCCAAACTTAGCACAGGAAAGCTGCAGAGAATGACCAGGCTCCGTTCCATTGCCCTGGGACATGGCAGGAGTGTCCCAGCACTGGGACAGGCAAGTGTCTCACCGCAGAGCCAGAGGAGCTAGAAACAGTCCTCCCTCAGAGCAAATGGGGTCGAGGGGGCTTTCACCTCCATCAACCGTCATGTCCAATGCCTTGCCACAGCCGTACTAGGACTCTTGTTCCCAAGCTATTGCTATGAGTAGTGCGGTACTCCTCCTCAAAACAGGAAGACAGGAGAGACAGGTACTACCAAGAGGACCAAAGCTTCCTCATCCTCCCATTGCCACATCAGCAGAGCGAAAGAATGACGTCCCATGCCTCACATATGGTACCTTTTATTTTAATACATCTGGTTTGTGTGTTTATTTTTGTTGCGCCATCATATTCCTATTGATTATGTTCAGTCGTAATTCACTGTAGACCCCATAACTCTGTTCTCACTTGTGACTGTGTAGTTGATTATTCCTACCCAAACATATAACTCTACATTTGACCTTATCTAATTTTATCTTGCATTGCTGCAGGACCCCCCAAGTTGACATATCATGGCACTTTGCTGTGTGCACTCTTTTAAGTACACAGCCCTATTTCACTCCTCTGGGACCTCCACAGACATCCTCTGAGTGCTCAACAAGAGCTGAAATCAGCTCTGATGTTGCCTCAGCTATGCCTAGAAGATATCAGAGAGATTCTATAATCACCTGCTGGTTTGAAAAACATCTGATTTTCATAAGTAGTCCCTAGCCTGTTCTTTTTCTACTTCAGTCTTCATCCTTATACCTTTTTGTTGCTGACTTTGTGCTAGCCCTCTGAATCCATTTAACATTTTCAGTGAATAATGAGGCAAAAAAAAGTTTTATGGACTTTACCAGCTTCAAGCAATTCTGCTACAGAACAATTATGAATCACTGAAGCGTACAAAGTAAATCAAGAGAGACTCACAGCCTACAGTGAGTCTCATATGGCTTTGAAATCTGAGCTTTGAAAATACAGTGAGAATCACTCCAAGCTAGGAAAGTCTCCATTTTTATAAAACAGTTTGAGAACATGTGCAAGCAGATGCCTCCTGAGACTCAGCTGCTGTAAAACTTTCCRACGAATCCCAGGTCAACCATGCCTTTAGAAATAAGTATCCTTGTCTGCATTTCCAGGGGGTTGAGAACATATCCATGGAGTATCCAGTGCTGAGCTTCTATGCTCAGACATTTTTCTTTGTACATATCTCCCAGGGATTCTGAAAGTCRTACATCAGCAGAATTTCCGTGTTTGATACTGAGTGTAGACAGAGAAAATGAGAGAAGACCACAGTATGGTGCAGCTTTCCTCACACCAAAGGAAAACAGACAAACATGCATCCAAAAGACTCAGAAAGATCATTGATTTATCCTGGGAAAAGAGCACAACTGAATGTGAATTTAGAAGCATCCATGGGGCAACACTGACCACGCTGCCCTAAGGAATTAAAGTTCTATGTAATATTTAAATGCAAAGAAATCTCATATCACAACTCCATAGTCAAGAAGACATGAATGTTGTTCACTGTAATCAAAAAGGTAATGCCAGAACAAGGATAAAAATCAGAGTCAAATTTGTTCAGCAGTTCACAGTGCTGAGGGATTTATGCTGTTTCAGCTTCTGCATTATGGGAGTGCAAGACATCTGTAATAAACACTAGCACTAACTTACAATGATGGATATGTAAGATGAAGGGAGAACATGGCCAAGATGCACTAAAGCAAGTACTTTAGCTAAATGACATTTAAAAAGTTCGTATTATACAACTGTAATGGCATAAGCCCCTAAAACTAGCAAATGGGAGAAGTGTCAACGGGAAGGTGATCTAGAAGAAAACACTACAAAATTCTCCTGTATTATTAATATGTTGTATGTAGTTGCTATAGACACCCAAAGGCAAGTTAGAGATTGCATTTCAGTACGTATAGAGTGAATACTTTTTATGATATGAATTATACGGTGTTGTGACAGGTTGGGAACGTAGACTTAGAGGAGTCACTAATTAAGCAGTACAATGGCAATTCAAACTCAGTAGGTACCCAGGTAAAGTGAAATAGCTGATCTTCTGCATTGTATACTGTGTCTTAGATGTCAATCTCTGGGAGCTCTGAGTCTTCACAGTAAGCTATAGCATCAAATCCAAAGGAGAGAAGCTCTGATAAATGTTCACAAAAGGCAGTTGAAACAGAACAGGGAGTATTTTGTGGAAAAGCACATAAGGACTGTAGCTTCCCAAGAGAAAACAACTCCTCTTTGAGGGAAGGACAGGTGCCTCCAGGTAGCAAAAATACAAGAACAGTTGAGTATTACCACAAAGTCACAGAATCATCTAGGTGGGACGGGAACTCAGGATGTCTCTGTCTCAGCCCACTGCTCAAAGCAGGACCAGCTGTAGGGTCAGACCAGGTTGCTCAGGGCTTTACCTCATCGGATCTTGAAAACCTCTTAAGACAGAGATCCCACGACACCTCAGGGCCCTGTGCTGCTGCCAGGGTGTGCTAGAGTAGCAGCATCCCAGGACTACTTTTGGGCAGTTTCATAGCTGGGGCATGTTTCTTACTGCAGTACAGCAGTCATTTTGGTTGCCAGTAGTGTCAAGTGTCAGAACATGGACAGCAGTGTCCCTTGCGAGATACCTATCGATGCCTTTGCAAGGAGTAGCTATCAGCACCTCTGACGCTGCAGAAGCCAAACTCTTACTGTGATGCCCAGCTTATGTTACGGTACACACAGCTCCACATACAACAGCAAATTTACATTTGCAACCTAGCAAGACTAATTTGTACAAAAAAGTCTCATGGCTGTGTATGATGCAACTAGTGCTTTCTATTCTCATTTTGATTATTTAAAGTAAAGCTAGAGCTAAATGTGGCTTCATCCTTTATTAATGCTGTGTTTTAGAGAACAATGTTCGCAGGCATGGAAAACACCACTGGAAAACAGAGAATTTGAGAATGGCTAGAAATGAATCCATCTTAGTCTAAGATGTCAGTGCATGGTAAGATAATGAATGTTGGACAGATTCTCCAGCAGATGATCTAGGGCAACATTTTTTAATGAAGGATAGGTTAAACTTTAAAAAAACCCACAAGCATCTTTCWCTTACAAGCAGACAAAAATTAGACAAAAACTGAATTTTCACCTCTTGCTTTTATTTCTCAACATTTTGTTTCTTTCTTTGCTGGCTCATGGGAAGAATTGTAGAATAAGCTTTTAAAATTCATTTGCTGATCTTACAGACTACCTTTTTATGTCTTAAAGACTGACCTAGTTTATAGACTGTGGTTTTAGGAATGCTGTTGTGAGAGATGATTCTGTAACATACTTTTAATTATGTGTATAACGCTGTTGTGAAAAATCTCAGAAAACAATTCCTGGTTGCAGCTAGAGTTTGGAATCTTGGAATTGCTTTTTATCTATTTTAACAATAACACTTGCCAAGGTTTGCCATATAACAGCAACAGCACTGCTTCCAGTGGCAGATTCCCAGATGAAGATTAACATTGAGATACACAGTCAAGCTCAAAGACATAGAAGAGAATCCTGGAAAAATTAAAATGTGTAAGTTATCCTTCACTGTTTCACCAAATACAAACTGAAGCACCAGTAAGTCCTTGAGGCTTAAAAACGAAGCCCCTTGTCACCATGGGCCCAGCTGTCCTTCCTTACACAGCCATTTTACCCGAAGATCCTTCAGAGTATCGTCACCATTACACCACTGTAACTACAGTAGTATTGGCTGGGATGACTTTACGTATGTTCACTGCCAAACATTAGTGCTGTCTCAGTAGCCCGTCTTTCAAGTGTCTGTGCAACTGTGCTGTGCAGGGCCTGCTCTGAAAAGCGCTATTAACGCATGGTTGTTAGCCACTAAGTAGAGTAGATTAATTGACAGAGAACATTAAATTGAGACACAGTGAGCACTTCTCTGTGTGAATTTGATCTTTGGGAATGCGGGAAGTCAAAAATGACTTCAGGAAGTTATTCTTATTTCTATGGGAGAGGTGAAACAGAATGTGGCTCCCTGACTTCAATGGGAACAAGAGGGGATTTTTCTGTAGCTAATAATTTTTTTATCGTATGAGAGGTATGACAGAATATACATTCTGGAATATAACAAATAAAGAAATCATATATTATCTACAGCTCAGTAAGTTAAATGCTTTTAAACATGCATACTTAGATTTGTTTGGTACTAGCAACCAAGCTGCTCCTAGGGAGTCATTCATTTGTAGATTTTCACAGTCTGAGGAAGGATTTACCAAGTGGTCTGGCTTCTCTGATAGCTCAGTCTAAAGACCTTTGTGTATTGATTCCTGCACAGGGTCAAAACTTTGCATAAAACAGGAGTGCAGCTTTTAGAGGAGTTATCCCAACCTGTTCTAAAACCTCAAGGGCTGGGGGACTGCAAAGTCCTGGATGTACCATAACAGTGGTTTATTACTCCCATTCTCATATTATTCCCAGGTCCTGTCTGATTTCTGTAATTCTTTGCATATGTCTTCTTTGCAGATGACCTCTCTTTATAACTGCATTATCTCTAAGCTGTCTACCACTATTTGAAAGAAGCAAAGAGATGTCCCAAACCCTTTCTGTGGCACAGCTGAAAACTTCATCCATAAAGCTGCTGCATTAAAAAATGTGAAGAGATAGCAGTTAGGAGGAAGAAAGCTCAATACTGAAGAAGGGAAAAGATTCTCAAAGAGAGGACAAAGCTAAAAGTGTGCTCAAGAAGCAGGACRGATTGGCCTGAACACGCAGCCAAACTCTGTGGAGTGAGAGGATTAACTGATTTCGGAAACCAAACTGGGGTCTCTGTATACAAGACACATCTTCATCCATTTCTTCTGTGGTGAAGATAACTGTGGCTTGATCATTAGTGTGACCTCTGTAATGAAGGTTAAAATTCAAGGTGGTACCAGAGGGAAAAAACACGAGTTAACAGCTGCTGAGCCAGCCAGTGATACCAAACTTTGCACAGGTGTGAATCCATGGGTGGGGATGACTTTACATATCTCAGCAGGGACTGGATTTTTTAATTTTTCACAGCTCTGTGTTACAGTGTGTAAATATGAGAGTTTATTTCTGTGTTTTTCTCAGTATTGCATCACTTTATTCACATCTGGGTACACCACATACTTTTTCACTTCAGTGGATATACTACAGAGAAGATGAAATACTTGTCATTATCTGTTAGGAAGTTTTACCTTTTTGTTCCTGTGTTTTCCATGGTACTCTGTTTCACTGACTCACTCATTGTTTTGAAGATAATTTCTTCTCCTAAAAGTTTTGACCTTTTCAAGAGTTAATAAGGCATTTGCAGCTTCCATATAGTGTAGCTAAATAGAATTATCAGGTTTTTTTCAGTACAAATAGAATTCCAGGTCAGGCTAGTGACCTTCACAAGAAAATATTTGCCCTTTCATAGACCTTTTTACCTAAATTTAAACATATAAACAAGGTAACAGTTTATTTTCTAAAACTTAATTTACCATAAAAGTACATCAGCATAAACAGAGTTAGCGGATACTTAATCTGACACCCTCCAAAAATGTAGGCTGTGTTTTCACTCAGATTTACTTCAGGTGGCAGGGCCTCATGGCAGACACACGCAACACTCTGCGTAGCAGCAGGCTGAGGAGCAGTGAAGGGTGAAGTGTGGAGGAAGGAAATCGCTTTCAGCAGTAATGGTGACTGTGAGTCTATTGGACCTTGCAGTGATTTGCAGCCTACCAGATATATTTACCGCCAAAGTGTAGAGAGGACAGCAGTATTCATTTGGAGCTACACTGAAACGGCATGTGGAGTCCTACGGACGGACCTTGTTGCGTGCCTCTTGCTCCAGGTTCCCACAGCAGACCGTCAGAGGGCAGCCACCAAAGCTGTGCTCGCAGCACAGTCCTGAAGAAGTGCACGCAGATTACGCTCATTGGCTGCATGGTTGCTAAAGTAGAGGTCAAAACTGGAAGGCAACATCAGTGGCCCGTCCTTCAGCTAGTGAGACACAGCCTGGCAACTGAGCCAAAGCCGTACTCTACAAAAATCTGCAAGAATCACCTTCAGCTATCCCTCAGGCCACCAAGCAAGCCTTTGCTGGCATCTCCCAAAGGGCACAGGACATCCCACCAGGTTGCCTTAAGGACTGCAGTGTCTCCAGCTGCATGCCAGCTTCCCCCATGGTAGTACCTGGCTGCTTTGCCTCTTCTTTCTCAGACAGCCATGGGCAGGTCAAGGCTGCTGCAGGCTTTTGCTTTCAGGCACAGACCTCACTCTGCGCTTGGCCACAAGACTCTGAGGAAACTGTCCTTCAGGATGCAAAGCTGACAGGGGCCCATCCCACCACAAAGCTTTGCATCTAAAACCCTTAAACTTCCTTTAGCTCTGTACACATCCACCAGTTGAGGACAAATATCCTACACAGACACAACAGATTTGCTGCCTACCTTTCCATGAAGAGCAATACAGAATTTACATGAGGCATTTCTGGGAACAATAATACCACCTCTGACTAAAGAGAAGCATCCAAAAATGTTAATACTATTTTAAAATATTGCTTTGCCACAGTTATAGCACACAACTTAGTCTTGTGGGATATTCTTTGAGGCAGGCAAAGAAGACTCTGCCTGAAGAATGTGAATGAATCCAGGGGGTATTCATCTTAAAACAATGCATTGATTATCACAAGTCTTTCACCCGGCATTAAAAACAGTGCAAATAAAGACAAGGCAACAAAAGTTCTCTCTTGCATAAAACAGTCATCTGCCTTTGTAAAGAAAGTAATTCTCTTTTATGTTAAAGTTTTTAATCATTTTTTGCAAGCATTGAAACATCAAAATAATGACAAGATCAAGATCTGTCTCATCTGTTATTACTCATCTTAGGAGGTACAAAGTTTCTTGTGCCTTGCAATGCTGTGACAGTTGTRGTTTCCTTTACCCAGCTGAGCAAATTACATTCACAGATAAGTGGCAACAGCTCCCAGTTCCTCCTAAGTCCATCCCGGTTGAGCATTCCCAACCCTTTCAGTTGCTGATGCCCTTAAGGATATTAAGAATGCATTCAAATGTGCAAGAAAGACAAGCCATGTATTGTTTTGTTCTCTGTACATTTCTTAGTGAATATTCATTGCATTCATCATTTTACACACGCGAGAAGTGCATTCATCCCTTAATGAGGTTCAGACTAATTTATCTGACAAAAATAAAAGAGAGTAACAATAACAAAGGTGTTTGCAGTCTCTTAACAATGATAGTGCTAATGAAGCTTTAAAATGAAGGACAAGATTAATTCCCTAAACTTTTAAGTCAGTATGGAGGAAAATGTAGCAGTCAGAGAAAAGAGAGAAGCTATTTGCCAGGAAAAAAAGAACAAAAAAGAAAAATTTGGAAAAAAGCCATTTTCCTCCTGAAAACAGAAACACTAGCAAAACTGTAGGTCGCAAAGTGACCTCTTTTTAAAAGTCTGATTCTGATTCTAGTTCATCCTTTGTCCAGTAAGAAAATGACTTCATCAGGGGTTTAAAATGCATTTTGTTGTCCTCTCCTGTCACCATTATGATGGCAATGCTATGTGGAAGTCCAATGGGTTTTTTTCCTTATTTTTTTCAGTCCTTTCAAAACAATGAGGAGTCTTTATGATACTCCAAGAGGAGTCTTCACAGCACTCCAAGGAAATCTTCCCAGGGCAATGTTTCCATATTTAACATCAGACGATATTTTAATAAATATTTTTAATAAAGGGTCACAGAACATTAATGGAGGTGAGGATGTATGATACACAAACAGCAAAATGTCCTGTGTGTCAGAGGTGATTGTCCTGCTTTCTGCCAAGCTGTTTTACTTAACTATGGAAATACCTGTGGTACTACAGTTCGTTCCATGCAGGAGTTCCTCAAAAGCAGTGTGAGCTGCAAAAAATTTGCTCTCTCCCTTAAGGTTGAGCCGTACTTTTTTTTTGAAAGGMGTTTCCTCTGCCCGTGTAGTAAGCTAGTCACAAATGGGTGAGTTCCAAAGCAGAAATCATGCAGTTGTGAGTAGCGTGGGATGTGCTTGAACTAACGAGCGCTGCTTGTCATAAACTGGTGTCTGCCTGCAAATGGTCGTGCGGATGAATGCTGGTGCCTCAAAGCCGAGTCTGCCCGGAAGGGTGAGTTGCTCGCTTTAGTGTCCGTGCCAGAAGGGAGGGCGACTGTGAAGTCTGTCACCTTCTCTGTCCCAGGGTGGTTTCTCTGTGCGTGTACAACAAAGTGCAATTAGAATACAGGCAGACTCTGTGGCGCCCACTCCTCTTGTCCGTCCTTCTTCAGGCTGAATATTATGTCTCCTCCTCCTCAAATCAGGCCAGGCTTCCTGACTGTTAGCCAGCTTGGCTTTTGAAGCCCTCTCTACCAGGGGTGACTGACTGGGATGGTGGGGAGGGGGGGGATATTTAACATTCACATGCTCCTTCCCATTGAGCTGTTTCAGCACCTCCCTCCTCAGAAAGGGTTTGGTTTCAATAGCTCGCTTTAAACATCATAAAACATATGAGTTACACAAAAGCTCTGCTCATTTTATAGTTAGAATGTATGGCATTTTTTCAGATAGCAGGATCCTATTGGAAAGCCCCCATTTTGTCACTTTTTCCATGAAAAAGTCATTTTAGGTGAAATAGTTGTTTGTTTTTGTGGGAAATTTTTGTCCTGTAAAAAAAAAAGATCCTCACAAAGATTGCAGCATCATGTATGATTCATCAGTCTTGGCTCACCAGCAGCTCTTGATCAGAACATGAGCAGTACGAACACCAAACAGCTGTATTTTGAGGGAGGCTGATGTAAGAACAGAAGTGAGACAAGGAGCAGCAAGGCCCCTGTGTGTAAGTCAAGCCCTATAACACATGTAACAGTGCTCCCGCGAGCTTTGCAGGTGCAAACCAGCCTATATTGTACGTTCTGCAGCACAGCCTATGCTTGCAATGTCAGCAGGATTGCTCTCAGAGGTGCTCAGTGACCAGATGTTAGCATGGGTGGTAGAAATGACTTTGAGCTTGCATAATTAGCATCCAGGCTTGATCGCCTGGAGGGTTTTGGTGTCGTTGCAGCTTTTCTGTCAGGACTGAAATGTCGCCAGAGGAATCCCTCAAACAACAGGTACATCAGCATCGTTGTGAGCCCACTGGTCAAAGTCACAGTTTATAATGAGGCCTGATGACTCCGTTACGGTGGTCACGGACAGCTATGTAGGCCTGCAGCTGCTTACTGCCCATGTCACAAAGTGTAGCTCCTTGCAGCACGTGAGCTGGCTTGATGCTTCTGCAAAGCCAATCTTCCACTCGTGTAATTTTCCTGTTGAAGGCAGCTGTTCATATGACGTCTGCCTTTCTTTCCTCATCGCAGTGGTTCATTGCAGCCTGTTTGTAGCCAAAAGCCCCAGAGAGCTGGCCAGTGAACTGGCTTTGGCAGAGAGCATCGTGCAGCGCTCTCTTTCGCCGTGATACATCTCACTCTGTGGACATTTCTTGTCTGTTCCTGCAGACTGTACTTCTGGCTCATCACAGCTGATCCTGAATAATTCATCTCATTCACTAAACATATGCATGACAAAATCACAGCAATGGTCACATATATCTTAAAACACTATCACTTTTCTAAAATAATTTAATTATAATAAAAAGAAGTCTTAATATAATGGTAGTTTAAAGTTTTTGATAAACTCCGGTAAAATGTGTGTTCATGTTCACCTGCCAGTTACAGTTTATATGAGGCAATGTACAGATTTATAGAAATTATAAAGAATCTAGCAATTATGAGTGTGATGTGCATACAAGTGTTGAGAATTAAATTGTTCCTTCCACAGAGTGTTCATCAATCAGTCTAAATTTTTAAAACTTCCTGTAATTTTATGCAATTTGTAATGTAGTGAAGAAGCTGAGAAAATAAGTCCAGTGACTCAGAAATGCAGTGTTCACGACTGTAAACTTATACAGTTACCTGTTCTTGCCACAGTTACCTCCCACTCCTTGTACCTTTGCTTGCCCTCTACAGCAGGGCAAGATTCACCTATTAAAAATGAATTTATTGCTAGAAACACCATTTGCTGTTCTCCTATAAGAGTTCATTCCTTGAGTAATCACCTTTGGCAGTGCTAATGGATTTCCTTTTAGTTAAAAACATTTTATTTTCATTAGAAATGCATTAGCATTCTTCACAATTTAAATCTTTCAAATTCCTATCAGGATGTCAAAAAAAATTTTTTGAGTATGGCAATTTGTAGCTTTTTATAGTCTCTGTTCATTCATCTTTGTAAATTAAGTCTCCGTCAGTGCAGTAGTTTTGTGACAATATTTCCCTGTGTGCCAGCATTTATCTGCTCAAAGTTTGGTTTGTTTAGAGTATTTTACCCCAAGGAGGATAAGACAAGTTCACAGTTTATTTATCATTTCACTAAAGCTCTATTTACCTGAAGAGTGTGAAGTTATTTTCAAAAAGCTCATTCAAATGCAAGCGGATTGACTTTGTCAGGGTATGCTACTGGGACCTCCATCTACCCTTTAAGTTTCAAAYTTCATTTAGAGATTTTCTACAAAGAACAGATTAATTGCTTATACTAAATGAGAAAATAAATTATTTGCCTTTACTTCGAGTCAAAATTTAGTTTTTGCAGCTATGCTAGCAATTCTGCTGACAGTACTGCTCTGTCTGTTTGGTTAATGCCATTTCATCTCGTTTAGTTTATTACACGTTTTTGCAATGTGTACCTTGCAATAACAGCAATGTAATAGACTGCTTTTGCAGTCCTAACACAAGCCTGTCCTTTCCTGTCCTTCCTTTTTTTCCAAGTCATTCAAAAATGTCACCTTCCAAGAAGAGATTTCCTAGTTTCTGGGTGTTTGTTATATTGGTGTAAAGGAAAATAAAAACAAAACTATTCACTAGTTATGCTCATGCACAGTACAAGAAAGGCAAGTTTAATTTTTGACAGTTTCCCTGTCTGTCCAAAATTACTTGTGGTCTTTGCTTTTGTTTTAAAGATTTTGAAGAATCATGGGTCATCTGTTCTGTAGTGTAAAAATAATAACAAACATAGATAAAAATAATATGCATTCAATTATACCTGTGTGCCTTGTTAAAAGAAGAAAACTACCAATATTATCTTTGCCTCTGTAGCATATCGGCCAACACTTCTGCAAAGTTAACTTAAAAGTTTTTCAAAACTTTTTTTGCCATAGTGCTTACAAATAACAGGGCAAAGACAGTTCAGTTGCTCTGCTGAAACAGTTGTTTTTCCTGCTAATTATTGCCGGGCTGATTTCTTGCTCTCCCATTCTGATTTGACTGTGTCCATCACTTGTTTTATACTTGGGTATATTTATACTCCACAAACCTAAACTCACCTTATTGTCCTCTGTTTGGACAGTACTTATTACAGCAAGGCTCCAGTGTACTACAGGAAGTACAAGAATTGCTCTACAGATTCTTAATCCAAACCCTGTAAAGTGGCCTCTGTTCCAAGATATAGGCTTTATTAATTCTGGGAACGATCACCCTGGGAAATTCCTTTCCAAAGTGTTATCTATACCATTGGTTTTGTCTCTAGTTAAGGAAGCAGACATAATTGCTTTTTAAAACAATATATGTCTGCTTAGTGCTAAGACTGCCTTTTAAAACGTACTTCAAACAAAATTATGCCTTTGCCACAATAAGAATAACTTTTTGCTTACTGAAGTCAATTTTTAAGAACATTTGCTTCATATGCCTTCTCTTACAGCTTGTATCAGCACATGAGCAGAATCCCTCAGGATGTCATAAATATGTTATTTCCCTAGGTGCTGAATCTTACATTTAGACAGACAAGTTAACTGAAAGTTGTATAAAATTACAAGTGGGCAGAGAGCTCCCTTTAGACTCTCATCTGAGAAGGCTGATGTGTTTTGCTTGTTTTATCAAGTGTTTAAAATGCTTTTGTGCCTTTGAAAACAACAAAACGGCATCTGTATTGTCTTTGTTAGTTTGTTTTTTGTCAGCAGCCTATGAATAATTAACACAAGTGCATGGAAGAAACCTGCTCCCCTATTGCCACTTTTTGTTCTTAAAGAGGGGCTAATTCTACACGGTGTGTCAGGGCATGCTGTAGGGAGCAGGTTGCGACAACCTCTGGAAAACTCTTGGAGCAGATCCTTCTATTTACTGTATCCTCAGATCCCTAAATGCCTATTACAATTCCTAGGAAACTAATTTCAAAAGCATAAAGAAAATCCACACTGAAAAAAGCACAATTTCCCATTTTTTACCTTTCCTTTGACAAAAACCAGCCCGTTTCCCAAAACAGCATTTGTACATTAATAACAAAATTTATATATTTATAACACATACTCTTATATAAGCTAAGTACATGTATAAAATTATAATATATTTATATAATTTATAACAGCACTTTAATAACAAAATGTAAAATGCAAAACAACCTTAGGAGTCAGGACAGGATTCTTCCTCCCTCTGCTAGCATTCTGAACGAGAAATGAGASGCTGATGGTCTCTTGACACTTTCTGTCTAAAATAATGAGTCTCGAACTCCTTTCTGCTCTGTAGCAGGGCATTAACTTTCCGATCTAACTGTAATGATGGGAAGGTTCTGCACGTGGTGGTTAGCATGTGGAGGTGCTTCAGATGAGGTCATATTTCCGGGGCTATTTTTCTAAAGCAAGTAGTGGCAGTCCTTGCATTTCATATCCCCATTAGCATCTTAGATGTGTCTAAAAGTTGATCCCTTTGAGAAAACAAACAATCTCTCATTAAAACACTGAGGTGTTTTTCAGTCTCGCTTCTTCTATCTTAATCTCCAAACCCAGAAGAGAACTTTTAAACAATGTACATAGGTCCCCTAAGGATGCAGAAAGCATGTGGTCAGCTGTAACTGACCCATACCAAATAGTGTAGCTAGGAATGAGATTAAGTCTCTCTCCAGGAAAGGATAAAGGTGCTCTAAGTGATAACAAGGTTTCACGGTAGGAACTGCAGCCATCCAGCTTTGTGTGAAGCCAACAGCCTGTGAAAGGCTTGACTAAAACTGAGCTCCTTTCTTCCCTGCGGACCTGAGTTATGCTAACACAAGGGAGCTTTGAACAGGACAGCACTCAAGGAGTTTGTTTTCTGGAGATGGTGCTCCTAAGATTGGGTGAGGTGTGAGACTTCTGGATATTGAATATCCCAGCATGAAAACCATGGCAGTCTGGGGCAGTGATATGCATGTGTCTGTGTGCTGTGGTGACACTGAACTCCGTGTGGACCGTGCAGCAGCAGTGCAACCAGTGGATGCCTTCTCCCCAAGTGTGCTCTCAACAGGGACCCGACAGATCTCTGTCTCCCTCCTGGTTGGCTGTGTGACCCTGCATGTGTGACCCTGCTGGGCTCTGTACACACCCTGGGCGTGAAACAGGGAGGAAGTGTACAGAAAAATAGCTTTGGGGCCATCTCAAGTGTTGCAGAGTGAGCAGCCATGTGATACTTTGGAATTTCACATTATCATTGTTGTGTTGAATTGCCAGGCCACCATGGCTCATAAATCCATTGAACAGCTGCTGCTGCCCAGGAAAAATTCCCCCATGTGTGATGCAGGTGTCCCATGTTCTCACAGTGAGCTTTGCAGTAGGGTCCAGCAAAAGTTTTTGCTTGGAATTGTTAAATAGATCTTCCTCCTCCACTGTGCCTGCTACTGCCACTGACTTCTTCTGTATGTGGCTAAAGCAGTGGCAGCGAGGCCACATCTCATTTCACCCACTACTTCACTGGGACCTGCTCCAGCTAATGATCCTGATATTAGATGCTGATGCATATCTCATGCATTTGCCACACTCAAAGCTTCCAGATATGTACTGTTTCTGAAGAAGCAGAAAGTTTTATAGTGGCCTGAAAAAGCTGTCCTTGAAACTGTTTTGTCCATTCCTGCCAAAYGCCAGCATTGGTGTACTGGGCAAACATCTAACCAATGTCAGAAAAAGAAAGAAGAATCTTTCTGAGTATCTGAATTGCCCCTTCTTGTATACTTTCAAGTTATTTGTGTGGAAAAAGCTGCAAATAGTTTTGGAAGATAGTAAGCTGTGCCAGAAGAGCACAGAATACAGTTGTAAAGTTATATTTACAGTACATTTTAACTATATCTGCTCACTAGTTTTCTTTTGTTTCCCCAGTGAACAGCTTATTGAAATGAATCTCCCATTAACTTTCAGGTAGTGTTTTGCCAGAATAATTGTTGACTAAACGTAAGAGATCTTCTTGAGGTCATCTTGATTCTGTGATGGAATGACTGGCCTGGTGGATGAAGGGAGAGCAGTGGATGTTGTCTACCTTGACTTCAGCAAGGCTTTCGACACTGTCTCCCGTAACATCCTCACAGGCAAGCTYGGGAAGTGTGGGCTAGATGAGTAGAAGTGGCTGAATGGCAGAGCTCAGAGTTGTGATCAGTGGCACAGAGTCTAGTTGGAGGCCTGTAGCTAGCGGTGTCCCCCAGGGGTCAATACTGGCTCCAGGCTTGTTCAGCTTCTTCCTCAATGATCTGGATGAAGGSACAGAGYGCACCCTCAGCAAGTTTGCTGATGATACMAAACTGGGAGGAGTGGCTGATACGCCAGAGGGCTGTGCTGCCATTCAGAGAGACCTGGACAGGCTGGAGAGGTGGGCAGAGAGGAACYTCATGAAGTTCAACAAAGGCAAGTGCAGGGTCCTGCACCTGGGGAGGAATAACCCCATGCASCAGTACAGGTTGGGGGTTGACCTGCTGGAAAGCAGCTCTGCGGAGAAGGACCTGGGAGTGCTGGTGGACRCCAAGTTAAGCATGAGGCAGCAATGTGCCCTTGTGGCCAAGAAGGCCAATGGTGTCCTGGGGTGCATGAGGAAGAGTGTTGCCAGCAGGTCGAGGGAGGTGATCCTCCACCTCTACTCAGCCCTGCTGAGGCCACATCTGGAGTACTGTGTCCAGTTCTGGGTTCTCCAATACAGGAGAGGAATAGAGCTACTGGAGCAAGTCCAGCGGAGGGCTATGAAGATGATTAAGGAACTGGAGCATCTCTCCTATGAGGAAAGGCTGAGAGAGTGGGGCCTGTTCAGCCTGGAGAAGAGAAGACTGAGGGGGGATCTTATCAATGTATACAAATATCTTAAGGGAGGGTGTCAAGAGGATGGAGCCAGACTCTTTTCAGTGGTGCCCAGCAACAGGACAAGATGCAATGGGCACAAACTGAAACACAGGAAGTTCCGTCTGAACATGAGGAAAAACTTCTTCCCTGTGAGGGTGACAGAGCACTGGACCAGGTTGCCCAGAGAGGCTGTGGACTCTCCTTCCTTGGAGATATTCAAAACCCTCCTGGACACGATACTGTACAACGTGCTCTAGGTGACCCTGCTTGAGCAGGGGGGGGTTGGACTAGATGATCTTCAGAGGTCCCTTCCAACCTCAACCATTCTGTGATTCTGTGATCTGTGATCTTCATTTTGAATTTCTTAATTTTACAGACATCAAGCATTTCCTGTCATCACTTCTGTTTAAAGATGTGATTAGTGTCTTCTGTTAAACACTTTTGCCTTAAAAAAATCAAAAGAAAAGTGTCGACAATGATTTTTCATTAAGTCACATGAATGGATGCAGAATTAAGGGTTAGTCCGAAGAACATATTTTTAGGGATCACCACAGCTGTTACTAGACAGTTCCTGTGGCAAAGATTCCCATGCTGCTTTGAGCAAGGAATGCTTGGAAGATTTACACTCCTGTACAGGGAGAAGAATAGTTTTCTTTGTCATGGTACCTGGAGCTCTTTAACTGAAAATGCTGTAGAAAGGGGATTTTGGATGAGAAATTCCATCTATCTGAATATTATGAAAGAGTATGTTGACCTCCACTCAATAGGTCTGATTACTACCTTTCACAAAATCAAATTTCTGCATGTAAGTTATCAATCAACAAATATTTACAGAATGCCAGTGAGCAGATCACAGGAGATTTGCAGCCTTTTGGACCGTCCTTTGGCAGTGGTAAGAAACAATGGAGGATAACAGAATAACAAAGAACAATCCTTGTTTTCTGCCTTACTCTAGTCCATGACTCCCATCTAGTGCCAGTTGCCAGGCCCTCTACTAAAGTGTAAACAGTATGATTAAGGCCTGGACTCTGAATTTTGGGTTTTGATATCTTTATAAAGTACCTAAACAGACATTTTTTTGTGCAGTCAATTCCATATTCAGATTTGATGAAAAACATGGTACTGCCAATAAATTTCCTTCAAGATTTGTCATTTCAGCCAAAGACCTTGATCTTCTTAGATCAAGACCACTTGACTCCACACCTGTATTATCATTCTGATTCCCTTTATTCATGCAGTTTGTCAGGTAGTAAAGCAGCACACCATTGATATATTGCTGGACAAAGGATAACCAGTGCTGGAATATCAGATTTACTTCTAACCAGAATCCAAAGTTAATAGCTCTCACTTCATTTTTATATGTCACAAATCCTTCTAGAGAATATTAAGTTTGCTAATTGGCTATAAGGCATGCATATATTTGATACACATGGCAGTCAATATCCTGATCAGTTTTGGCACATGCACCTTTTTATAGTGACTCTACCTGCTGAATCACCTTTTCTGTGTCACTGTATATACAGCTACTTGAAAACTCACCTTGGGTTAAGTGAATTATAGACCATCTTCTGCTGGCTTGTCAACCTTAATGGTACCCAATATTGACAGCATTACTTGTCCCAGTAGGGTGCCCCAGAAGGAGCCAGCAATTTCCTTGCTACTTGTGATGTTTATCTCTTTATGAAATGTTAGGCCTATATCTCTGGCATTTATATACATTGAAATCCATGTATGTTGTGAAAGCCCTTCAGCCAAGGCACAAAAACAATAGCGTATTCCTGCCAGTGCCGTTCAAGGCAGACTAAGTTCTGAAGTTTGAGTACCTTCAACAACTTGTCCACGAGGAAGCAAAAATACTGAAGATATTTAGAAATAACTAAGAGTTATTACACTGTCTAGGTTTAGGTTATCTGACAACTGTTTCATCATAAGGAAAAGGATGAAAAATCTATGATGAATAAATGATTAACTAGAGAACCAAAGAGTATCATGCAAACTCCTTTTTTTCCCCTACATTCCCACAGGCCCTAAAAAAAGAATGTGTCTGAGACTAGAGGGTAGCTAATCAGTGCAAACTCTTACTAAATATTCATATACAAAGTGTAGAAACAAAATTCATTCACCATGAACCATTAGCATATTTACTCATGTGGCTGACATGGAAATCTACTTTCATTACTGTCACAGTCCAGCCACTCAAAGTATAGCCTGACACTAGCAGGAAATAACATTCATGTGAGAAAGTTTATCCATTTTTCTACTTTTTGAGGCTGGCAAAGTAGTCATCAAAAACATTTAAAACTTTTTTGTTAGTTTGCAGGTTTTGGTGAAGGAGACCATATAAATTTTAATACGTTACTACCAGATCAAAATTAAATAACTAAAGTGCYTCTCTGACTCCTACGAACTTTCTCAGCTACTTTGTTTGAGATCTGTAAATCATCTTAAATCAAACAGGCCAGATTCAGCTTTTTTTATTCTCCCATTCAGGACTGAGTAATGTTTATAGGACTTTTAAAAATTTGTATTTATAATGACCTGAGATAATTCTTAAACACTTTAGCAAAACGAAACACAGAATATAAATATGGCAGGTGGGCAGCTATATTTGTGTTGGCCCTCTGTTTGGAAGGGGGCTTTCTACGCTTGCAGCAAACCACATTCTTTGCTGCTCTTTGAAGTAATTCTACATTTGTTGAGCTGATAGAGAAACTGAAATAGATGGTTTGCATGATCTAACTTCAGCCTTTCCACACAGCTGCAACAAGCTACTGTGAATCCTAAGCTGACATGCTTATCAAGAATTATCAGTCTTCCTTTTAGGCTATTTTAGAAAGACCAGTGATGTTTGAGCTGCTGACTGGGAACTTTGTCAGAAACCTGTGGTAGAAAGTGCGATTTTAGTTCTCAGCACCATTTATTGGAGATGTTAATGGAGGAAAGAACAGAGTGCAATTTGTAGCTACGCTGGACAGACTCAGAAAAGGAAAGCATGGGTTCCATGCAGAAGACTGAGGAAAAGGAAGAAAAAAAGACTCATTTTAGTTCTTTGTCATCATTTTAGATTTATGGATCAACACAATAACTTTTCCAGTAAAAGTGTGAGCTTCTGTACAGCCCATTTAACCTGAGGACGCAGGTTCACTTGTCTTAGCTACCTTTCAAAGAACATGTTGCAGTAGCCCATGAAGTACCATGTGAAAACTGCTACTCTAGAGACTTATATGGAAAGGCTGTAGGAATTGAGTAAGAGGTAATTTTCTGTGAGAGGAATCAGGCTGGTCTAGTTGGTTTTATTTCAATATACTTGCAATATATCAATACAATGACAATATTTTCATCAGTGGAAAGGATGCAATCAACAGATCACCAAAAAAAATACACCATAAAATGAATAATCTGCTTACTGACACCAAGTCTTAAAGAATGAGTTCATAAATTTGGTATGGATTTAATTAAAAGTGATCTCATAATGTAGCAATGAAGCAGATTGCACAAGCTCATCTTTCTGGTTATGTATTTTCCAGATTTTGTTTTGTAAGTCCTTGTTCCTGCTAATAAATTGTATTTTCTAATTATTTTTTAAATAAATTCAGAATAGTTTTATGACAAAATGGCTGTCACCAAGAACTTGTAATATCCTAGCTTTATGTGTTTGCTTTTAATGAAGGTATGAATTTGATAATTAGAAAGATTTTGATTACCACAAAATGATCAGTAAATTTCCACAGCAATAATAGTTGGAATTAACTTACTTTTTAAAGAAATCTCAAGCCTGTATGTTTTTTTACGCTATTATAAATATCCATTATCTGAAATGGAGTTCACAAAATAGCTTATCATGAAGGTTTTATAATGGTTATATTGCAAACCATATTAATTATTATGAAAACAATTAACCTATTTCTGTAAAGCCGTAGACCACAATCAAGGGAATTCGAAGGGCCCATGCAAAAAGAGGCACAGTGTAAATTTTTATTTCCCAAAAGGAAGCTGGTTATTCTATTAGAAAATCCTTTCAACTAAAGCATAAAACATAAAACATAAATGGCAATGGTTCTGTAATTTGTTGGTATAAGTATTCACTGGGCTTCTTCCACAGCTCAGATTGTAGAAGTAGGTTGTAGTGCTTCTCTGTAAAGTAATTTCTAAGCAAGAGCTTAAAAAAATCTTCAAGTGTTGTTTATAGATGTGCTTCAGGTGTTCATTCTTAGAACGGAGATTGACAAAGCAGCACTAAACTGAAATTGTAGCATTTCTGTCTGTCCTGGTATTGGCAAATTACATTGCTCATGTAATGGTGTATAGGTTTCTGGCCTATATTGTATTGCAGTAGCCAGGCTACCATGTTCTCATGCGTCCACCATGGTAGATTTGATTAAAATCACAAAGGCTTTGTCTGTATTAGTAAATTAAACAGTGCCAGGGAACATTCCCAGGATCTCAATCATTTATACTATTTAATTGCAACAACAGCTCTTTGAATGGTTTTCACCTCTGAGATTTAACACTGTCCCAAATAATTCCTGGGTATAGTTCAGGAGTTAGCATCGATCAGGGAGCTGTCAGGCAGCAGCCACCCTGCTTCAGGTGAGAGATTTTAGTATCATAGAAGAGGTAATTTTGTGCCTCGGTATATGAGGACACTCCCAATCATGTTTAATTTACTGCTATAGAGTTAGTTAAAGTGGTCAGTGGCTTTGACATGTTGACATGAAGGTGCCTGTCTGGATGGTCAGAATGGGCCTGTGGGCACAGTGATGAGGCAGTACTCCTTCACTGTTCCTGAGCAGAAGTTGAAAGTACAAAATAGAGCCTTTTTTCTTCCTGTCTGGTACATGCCATTATTGTTAAGAAGTCCTTGGTCTTAGGGTAAATTGCTTCCTTAGCACATATGCGTTCTACTTTGGGCTGGGTTCACAGGGATAACTGGCAGCACAGCAAGTAACTGCAATTTCTGTACTCTGTGCTAGTAATGGGTCAGTGAAGGAGACATACCCTTGTTGGTGGGGACCCATATTTTTTCCTTAATATAGGATGGAAATTTGCAATTGTAGGGAACAAAAAGAGTAATCGAACTGAACACTAGCATTAAACTCACAGATACGGTCATTTTCCTGTCTTTATTTATTGCTTTTCTTGATACAACCAGCAAGAAGAAATTGTTTTCCCTTTCACAGGGGCTTTTAAAGCAAAACCAAATATTGAAAGTGATGTTGTTATGAGAAGAATTAATATTTAATGGGGGATGTTCTCTTCTGAACTTTGCTGTACAACTGTTTGGCATTTTTTCCGTGTTTTGCTGTGTCATTGAATGCTCCTTAATATAATTGCAGAGTAGACTATCAAAGTACTTCTAAACAATACCAGACAAGAAAACATACTTTCCTATTTTCTTACCCAATGTTCATAAATAGACTGTCTACAATCTCAAGTCTAAATTATTGTTGTTCATTTACACCAAAGTTGATAGAGCATTTAAACCTAAAATGCAGAAATAGGAAATTCCAGCCTCCTGATATCTTAGCTGTGCTGTCGCAAAGATTTAAAATTGGCAGTATGTTTAATTTTTTTGAAGTTTGGCATGTTAACATCCAGGAAAAAACTGTTTATCTCTTTGTAGTAGGATTATCTCTTAGTTCATCATGTATATTGTCAGCTCAAGCTGAGCAGTGCCTGCTCTGAGGCAGCCCTATCCGAGCAATGCCCCAGGAAATGAGTTAGCCGGCAGAAGGAGGGAGACAAACAAGTGTCACATACTGCTCTTCTCATCCCTGGGTCCCACAAGCACCCATGAGCTGAGGCATCTGTGTACTGCCTACGGGCTGGGGTACCTACGTAGCACCCCATGAGCTGAGGTATGCTGGTACTACCCCTACACTGAGGTACTCCGGCACCACTCCACGAGCTGAGGTAGCCAGGCAAGGCCCCTGTGCTGGGGTGCTCAGTTACCGTCCTTGTGCTGAGGTGCCTGGGTGCCACCTCTCTGCCGAGGCGCCTGGTTACTGTCCAGTGAGCCAAGGCACCGGGGTATCGCCCCCACCACCGAGAGACCCAGGCAATCCAGGCATTGCGGAGGCATTGTGGAGGTACCGCAGCACTGCCCCCACACGAAGGTACCGCAGCACTGACCCCACACAGGGGTACCACAGCGGTGCCCCCACACGGGGTTACCGCAGCACTGACCCACACAGAGGTACCGCAGCACTGACCCCACACAGAGGTACCGCAGCACTGACCCCACACGGAGG
>NW_020447530.1:0-144935 GCF_003343035.1 Apteryx rowi | reverse complement strand
GCTGCGGGGCGCCGCCGCCTCAGGCGCCCGCCCGGGCTGCGCGGGTTTCCGCGGGCGAGCGCTGCCCCCGAGCGGCCCGGGCTGCGTCTCGGCAGGCAGCGCCGTGACTGTCAGCACGGATTCACCAAGGGGAAATCGTGCTTAGCCACTGACAGCCTTCTGAGATGGGGCGACTGGCTGGGCGGATGAGGGGAGAGCAGTGGCTGTTGTCTGCCTTGACTGCAGCGAGGCTTTCGACACGGCCTCCCACAACATCCTCACGGGCAAGCTCGGGAAGTGTGGGCTAGGTGAGCGGACAGTGAGGTGGATTGAGAACTGGCTGAGATATCAAGGAAAGGCTATACCAGCCCTGAATTCTGACAGGGGTCTTTTCCCTGAGAGATTTCTGGGCAGCAACATCCATTAGTTTGCCAGTCTTGTTTTAACTCTCTCTGCTGCAATGGGAGTTTTCCTTTACGATTGTCCGCTGCCCTTCTACAGTATTTTCCCCTGGGTTAGCTGGCGATTGCATCATGGAATCACAGAATAGTTGTGGCTGGCAGGRACCTCTGGGGTCTCCTGGTTGAACACTGTGCTCGGAACAGGTCCACACAGGGCACAAGGCTGACTCCTGTTTAACTGGTCCACCAGGACCCTCTGGCTGTTTTCTGCAAAGCTGCTTTCTTGCCGGTCGGTCCCAGACTGTCTTCTTGCACGGGGTTATTCAATTTCAGATACAGGACTCTGCATTTGCTTTTGTTGAACTTCAGTCAGATTCAAACTTAGAACTGGATCAAGTTCAAACTGAGAACAAATCAGTGAATATTTCTCTTCAGTGTTGTACAGGGAAGTGCTTGGATCAGAGTAGGGTTTGAGGTAGTCTCATGCGCTAGATGAATGTTCCAGCTCCTGGGCTATTCAGTGACAGTTGTGAGGGAGAGGGAAGCAGCTGTGCCTCTGAACTTTGCTTGATTTCTCTTTATTCTGTTTTCTCAAAATGATTCGATATGAATTTGCAAATATCTTCTGATTAACTCAAGCTGCCTTTTTTGAAGAGAAAATTATTTACAAAACAAAGCCCCAAACAGCCCTTTCCAAACTGTAGCTGTCCCAGCAGTAACAATGTGGGGGAAATTTTTCCCTATGTGGGGAAAAATCCCAGAGGTGAGTGATGGTCCTATTGGTGTTACTGTCTTCTCAGTGACCGGAGGGGCAGACCACCTGCAGCAGCATTAGATCCTGTGCAGGACACAGCTCAGACATGGAGCATTCTGTAGACATGCTGGTAATGAGTGGGAAGGAGGCACATGGGCCCTGGAAAGKGCAAGGCCACCAGTTTTACCCTGATATGCTTCATCTTGTGCCTTATGCTGCCCCTTGCTGTCTTATTAAGGGCATGCACCTAGCATGTGTGGGAATATTGCTTTTAAGCAGCCTGAAAGTATTTTCAATACTTAGGCCTCTCTTTTCTGTTTCCTGTTGAAACAACTGGGCAATTATCACAAAACAGCTAGCAATATTGCTCAAACCAGTAATGGTAGTGATAAAGGACATAGAGAGATGCAGTAGTAACAATAAACAAGGAACAACACTTTAATGCTATATCTGTTTGGGAAAATTAATTGTAGGTAATATCAAGAAGGGATTATTGGGTTGGGGGAGGGAGAGCTCAGGAGCATCACTGATCATCTCATGTGCTGGACCTTGGAAAGGAGGAAGTGGCCTAGGTGATGGATAGGCCCTATCTTCACTGTAGATGCTTCCAGCCCTGCCACAGGTGGAACAAGGCCATCACCACAGTTCAGGCAGATTCTCTCCACACAGGACCAGCCCAGTGATTCTTGTGCCTCTCATGATGGATACAGCACTAACAACARACCTTCACCTTTTGTTGTGAGGAATTAGTAAATCCTCAGAGAATCAATGTCAAGGGAGTTTTGGTAATGCATTCTTAATTTGCAGCATTTGTTGGTTAAAGTTTGACACGATACACTGTCCATGTTGAGTGTCTTATACTATCTTATCTTTGTCACAGTAATGTTTCTCTCTCCAGTTGTTCGTTATGCTACTTAGTTCCCTTTCCCTTTATTTACTTTCACTTCCTTAGAAAATAGACAGCATGTTCTCATTTTCACAATCAACTTTTCTTTAGGTACTACTGTTCCTACCTATCTCATTTTAAAATAACTATTAATTATATCTGTTTCATCAGAGGATATTTAGTGGGTTCAGAAAGCAATTGTATGTCTCTCAATTCAGAAGTTCAAAGAAATCTTGACAAAACAAATAAACAAAAAAGCAACTCAGCATCGTAAGTGTAACTTGTAATTCTCCATGCCTTCTCCAGTTCTCCCTGGGAAAATAATGTAAAACTAGATTACACCTGTAGTGAGCAAAAAGCATTTCCACAAGGTAAACAGACAAGATGTTTGGGACGAGAAGGATCACAGAAGAGTATTCCCCTCTATACTGTGTGATATCTGTGTGATAAGTTTCAGTCAGGGAAGGCTTGAAGGGCAGTGTGCAAAGGCAAAGAAAGATGGCTTTAGGTTTTCATGAAGAAGCTGTGATGAGTTCCATGTCTGGTTCCTTCCTTACATGAGCAGAGGGAAGAACATTTAACCCTCAGTTTTCATTTGCCAGTTGGTCTGTGCCTGGGCAGGCCCCATGCCTGCATCCCTCTCCTTTTTGTTCTGCTCATTCCTGTGTTATTCACATTCTCTTGGTGCTTCATGCTCTGTGTGGTATCAGACTCTTCAGCTGTGCGTTGATAGTCATCTGAGAGGTCACCTTTCCTTCTTCTTTTTTCCATTACTGATGAGATTGTTTTAAAGGCTCATTTGTTCTATTTTTTTTAATAAAGGCCTGATCAGGATGGCTGTGCAGTCTGCTATTAACAGTCTGAGTGCTATCATTGAACTGTGGTTTATTCTGAGTGTGTTTTTAAACACTGTTGCTTGAATGTTGTATCCAATTACTATGACAATGGATATTAGATAAGCATATGAACAAGTTAATGACACACAGAGAGGAAGGGAGAGTTGGGATTCATTTGTGATTAGATGTGTGCTTGCACTGAAAGTGTGGAATGATGTCTGTCATCCAATGCGAATACACAAGGGATCTGAACTTTGCAAGGATGGATGAGAATGGGCTATGCTGGAAATGAAAAAGGACCAAGATGAACCAACTTCTTCTGAAAAACGAGAGCAAGCTAAAGACTGGGCTGATTCTTGAGGTGAAGGATGGGAGTTGGCTTCCTTGGGGCTCCAGGAAGCAAAGAAATTCTTCCAGGTTTGTCCTTTTTTACTCAGAATTAATGTGTGTGTTTTCAGTACAACAACAGCCAGCAGAGGTCTTACCAAAAGAAATTTAGGACAAAGTTGAGAAATGCAGAATAAGCATACTGTTCCTGACTAGAGATGATCTACATGGCGTAAAGTTATCTTGTTCTAGGACCAACCTAGTATCCTTTTGGTTTCTGTTGTTTTGGTCCAGACTTTTTATAACTTGTTTGAGAAGCAGCTTTTTTCATTCTTTGCAATAGAAAAGAACACACACTAGAGGTCAGACTGCTGAAAATCTGTGTGGTGTTCAGCCTACAGTAAATAATGAGTGAATAACTCAAAACTCTGTATCACACTGAAAAGGCAAGGTATTATCTAAACAGGTATTAATAATAAGGTAATACATGGGAAATAGATGCTCAGTTGTCTAACCATTTGGATGGATGTTTTGCTAGTAATCTTTGAAACATAGCTAAAACACAAATGTTTTCRAGAGCTTGATGCAGCCAAGAATCATTGTTAGGGTTGATTTCAGGTTAACGTGACTGCTCTGTAATAAGTGTAATCCACATCAACTTACAGCAGAGCTCCTGGAGTATGAAGTATTGGTGTGATGGAGATTCAGGAGCCTAGGGATGTGGGGCCTTCATCTGAGTCATTCTGTATTCCGATGTAAAAATCAAGCATGTTTGCCTGCGACAGAAATCACCAGATATGTCTAGCTCTCCCTTATAAACTGGAACTTCTCTCTCTGCAAAAGCAGCTCTTACCCAGTTGTCTGTCTTGATCCTGTAAAACTTCCCAGATCCAGTATCTTGACCATGAGGGGCTGGAAAAAAAGGGTAATATTTAGCGTTAGAAATCCAACAGTTGACCTTTGTAATCT
The DNA here is from genome assembly GCF_003343035.1 of Apteryx rowi. NCBI lineage: Eukaryota > Metazoa > Chordata > Aves > Apterygiformes > Apterygidae > Apteryx > Apteryx rowi. Next base: position 140,783 of record NW_020447530.1, on the reverse strand, counting down.
GTAGGTTTCTGGTCCTATATGTTTTGGGTTAGCACATCAGATAATCACAGACTTTTATATGTACTGAAGATGGCATCATTTGTATTAGTTTTTAAAATGTGTTAGCTACCATTTTTCCATTCCACCATCATTTGGATGTTATGTTTCTGATATTAAGAGAACAGAGATGTACACAAGTTAGGCACACTTGCATTGTTTAAATCTCCCTTAGGGTTCTTGAAAATTTGTTTTGTTTTGTTTGTTTTTGTTTACAGCATGTTGTGTCAGGATCTTGTGTGATGTGGTTTAAAGGTAGTAATTCTCACAATTCTACTCTGACGCATATTTAATATGAAAACACTGGGTAGGGCCCCTTCCTGAGCATTTTGGTCAAGTCTGCTGCTACTGTAAATGCTCCAGGAGAGATGCAAATTTGTTAAAACCTGATGAAACTGTATATCTCTTATGGCAAATCTTCGGGTGTCTCTGATGATGCTAGGATTTAGGTCTCTATATTCTGTTTTAAAATGCAATAATTAAACTGCTACTGTCTAATAACAACTACAATATATTCAACTTCAAAACCCTTCCTACATCCACAAAAGATGTGTGTTCTTCAAAATGGGGAACATAGGCAAAGATGAAGCTGTCTGTTAAAAAGGGCAGCCCAAAGAATAAAATACTGACAGGCAGGATGTAGCTGGTTTAAAAAGGTTCAGAGTAAATGGATACCAAGACAAGATAAAAGAAAAGAGCATAAGCTCTGATCAGTTACRTGTAAAACCATAATGTCAAAAATTTGTTTCTCAGCAGTCTTTGTTAAGATTTTCTTTGTTAAGAATTGCAAACTAGTAATAAGTCTTTAGACTGACAGATGATCAAGACATTCTAGAAGCACTCACAGAAGTTAAGGCTGTAGCAGAAAAATTAAATGAATCCTCTGCATCAGTGTTCTTGTGTAGCATTTCCCACCCCAGAGCGTTTCCTTACAGAGGAACAGGAGGAGGAGCTGCTTCAAACTGAAATGTCAGTAGAATATGTGTTGGAACAAACTGGTAGGTTCAAGAGTAGCAGATCATAAGGACCAACCAGTGTTGGATACCAGAGACTGCAAGGACTCCAATATGAACTTGCCAAAGCATTGTGTAACCTATTACTTAAGCAGCCTTAGTACCAAAGGAGTGGAAGGTAACAGATTTGACAAAGTTGCAAAAATGAGAGATGCAGGGCAGTGCAAGTCCACAGGTCTGATATTTGTAGCAGACAAATTGGTAGAAACAGTGATAAATAAGAGATGTGGATGGCATGCAGGTAAATATGATATATTGGTGAAAATGAACCTCGCTTTTGTAGATGAAAGACATTCCTCACAAATCATTGAACTCTTTTAAAGTGACAGCAAAAAGGGAAAAGCATGCTGATTAGTTAATGTACTTACGTTTCTCACCAAAATTTAATAAAGTCCCTCATCAACAATGCATACCTTAATAAAAAGCATTTTTTAAATTGTTTATTCAAATTAAGAGTAAATGGCCAATTTTCAAAATGAAAAGGAATAACCAGAGAGGCCTGTGGGAATCTCAGACTCTGGTGTTTAAATATGAATAAATGGGATGGAAAAAGAGTGAGGTGACATAGTTTCCTGGTTGCCCAAAAGTATTCAGAGTAGTAAAAAGAAAAACTGACTGCGGAAAGTTGTGGAAGGTCTCATGATACTAAATGACCAGGTAATTAAATGGCAGTACATGTAAAGTAATACACATGGAAAAAATAGTCCTTACTATGAATATACAGCAAAGTTCTTTTAAATTATCTATAGCCATTAAGGAGAGACCGTGGAGAATGTGGGTTAGATCTCTGCTCCAGCTGGATGGTGTCTGAGGAGTTATTAGAGAAGAATTGAAACAAGGCAGAAAAAGCTTACTATGATTGCTTATGTTTTGCATACTATATTACAGCTTTTGTCTCCTCTTTTCAGATGTAGAACTAGGAAGACTATGGAGGGGATGAGAGGAGTTGGATGGCTTTCGTAAAAGGGAAGATAGACAGGGAATATATGGAAGATGCCAAGCCATGAATGGCATTAAGGAAATAAGTAAGGAGCAATAGTCACCTTTCCTCATGATGCAAGGGGCTGGCTGTCCCATCAGAGAAAACAGACAGCAGTTTGGAAGACACGACACAGCCCATAGTTAAACAGTATACCTCATTACCACAGGGAGCTGTGCATGTCAAAAGGATAAGCGTATTCAAAAACTGATTAGACAAAGAAGAGAGGTCCATCAAGACAGATTAAATATAGTGTTGAAAGCACTAATTTTGGCTCAGGAATTCCCATCCCCTAGATGGCTGGCAGCTGTGCCTACCTGTATACATATGTGAATGCATCCATATAGTTGTATGTTAGCATGCTCCTTCCCGGAGCATCTGCTACTTGCTCGCACCAGATAGACTGCAAGAGTAGTTGGATGTTGTGCCCAGCTCATAGGAACGTTCTTATATCACATTCCTGTGGGAGGTAAGAACTGGACCATGCCAGTCTATGATTCACTGCCATTATGAACAGCTGTGAGTCTCCCTCTCTTTAGGCACTTTAATCACATTGACACCTTACCTGCCCTTTTGCTAAGCTACCCTGTTTGCTAACACTGTTTGCCCAGGCAAGGGCAGCAAGCAGGGGTGCATGGCCTACATACACATTCCTATATATTCACAAGATTCGTCTTTCTGACTTGGTCAGAAGGGAAGAATTAGCACAAGAAAGCCTCTTATTGGTTCATTAAAATGTGATTTCTTTTGATACCAATAAATTATTAAATTCTCTTTTGCTTATGTCATTGGTAGACAAATTAGCATCAAATAACAATAAAATGGTACAAACAGTTCAATGTCAGATTTAAGTATGAAGCAGCTTCCGGGCATAGCTTCTTGTGCTCAGCTTTGAAGCAAGCAGTGAAATAGGAAAAATAAATGCTAAAGTGCAGGTTTATTTCAGTTTACTGTCATTGTTGTGGCTCAGGGAGTCCAAAGGAATTTTTTTTATTCCTCATTGTTCTTTTCTGTCTTACTGTGGAGGTGCCAGGGGTAGTGACAGGTTCCAACATTTTCCTCCATGCTTGCTCTGTGGTCCCCTCTTTTGCTCTGCCTACCTTTACTTGATTGCTCTTTTCAGCTCCTCTTTTCTATTTGTTAAGAACAGAAATAGAGCCGTCTTCCAAATTTGCCATCATTTCTAATTGTGCTCAAAAGGTATCCAATATATATCATAATTTAGGGGAGAATGGTGGAAGAAGAGAAAAAGTGCTAGCAATATAGAAGGAAGGAGCATCACATGAATATTGTTTGCTTCTGTTTTATGGTAATAACCTGAAACCACTGTTGCTTAAAGATAAATTAGTTATTATCTCATTCTGTCTGAATAATCTCTGTTGGGATCTAATGAGTAGCTTTGCTGTCAGCGTTTCAAAAAAAAAATCTCAGAAAGGACATAAGGAGTGAAGCTGAATGATTTCTTCGCTCACTTACTGAGGGCTTTCCAGTCTCTTTTCAGGAGCACAGAGCCTGGAGCTTGTCTTTATAAGAGATACGCAGATTTTCTGGGGATATCAGTGTGAACTACTGACTCCTGAGCATCATATAGTAGCACACTTCCTCTTCCCCACATAGCAATTACTGCCCAGAGTAGAGCTAATGGCAAGGTAGTGCAATAGTGTTTCTATTTAACAGCTATGACTTAGGAGGATTCCTAGCGTACCTGAACACATCAGTAAGTTAAACTCAGGGCCCTGTGATTCAAGAGAGCATCTCACAGAAATGAAGAAGACACCTTACCTTGCTCTACTTGGTAATAACAAAAATACCCAGTAGAAACAGACCAATGGTCCACTACATCAGTGTTCAGGCTCTGATCATGGCTGGACATGAATGCTGCTTAAGACAGTGTAAAGTGTCAGCCGTTGTGCACTGCCTGCTTAGGTGGTTACAGTAGTACGTTCTGGTCTTGGACTCTGTGCATCTGAGTCCCCTTGTTCATCCACTTTTGTGAGTCTTGCACAGCACAGAAACACCTACCTTGACCTAGTGATAAGCATGACGGTTTCAGCTCTACATTGAGACATGGGCTGCAGCCATATATCACATTTCARCACTTCAGCTGGACAACAGTAAGGCTTAGGTGGCCATTTTCCCTTGATGTGCAAATAACCAAGTGGATTGAGGTAAGAAGAGAGGAAAGATCTATCTCCTTCTGCAGCAGGGGAATTGTCAGTGCTTGGCTGCAGCTGGTGATGAGATGCTAAGAGCATAAGCAATTGTCCTTAAGTACTTTGTGCTGTGCGTTTGGGGCTGGTAAGGAAAGAAGCTGCTACAAATCCCCACCCCCAAGCCAAGTCAGTTTGATTGGCACTTTAGGGATTTTCACTTGCTCGTGTATCAGTTTACGGATCACCAACTGGGAACACTCCAGCTTGCTTCACTTAATTAACTCCTAGGCATTTTCAGAGGCTTCAGGCACTGGTAGAACTGAAGCCTTTCCTGATCTCAGTTGCTGGCACTCTAGTGTCCCAAAGCCTGAAATGCTTTAGCCCAGTAAAAGGCTTCTGGAGCTCATACAAGGCACTTATTTGAGATTTTCTCACGCTATGATATATGAGGCTGTCGTGAGAACACTTGCAGAAGATCTGGTTGGGAGTCAGGTGCCTGGCAGAGTACGTGACAGCAGCCCCCGTGTGTGAACCTACATACTGACTGAATTCCCATCAGGGCCAGGCAAGCATATTCCGTTTTGTCAGCAATGTCTAGCTGCTTCCCGGACAGTAGTTTCTCAACATTAGCACAGCTGAGATAAGGGAATAGTTCTAGCAGATTTAAGGGGCCCTTAGAATACMACGAGTGGAGTCCCACCTGGGCGTCCGACCYGYGYCTCCAGCAGCCTCCCATCAGCAGSCCCTCTGCGCGGTTCCCGGGGCTCCCCACGCAGCTTGGAGTGCAAGTCCTTTATAAAATCTACCCTGTTTAACCCTTCATGAACCTTGAGTGTCTCTCTGCACAGTATCCAACCCTCCCTTTCCTGCCTTGTGGTCACAGAGGCCAAATTAAATAAGCTGATAATCTCTTCTGCTGTTCATTTATAAACTTTGTAAACTGCTTTAACTCATCTTCGTCTCTCTAAAGAGATTAAAACCTGACATACAAGAATGAATATACTTTCGAAAATTCTTATTAATGCTTGGTCATATCCTTAAATATTCTTCATATAGTAGCCAATTATATTTTGAATCCCATACAGTTTTTGACCTCATGAACTTCCTAAGACAATAATTTCCCCAGTCTAGTCATATGTTGCATAATGCAGTTCCTTGTATTCATTTTAAACTCTTTCCTTTGTTCGCTGACTGTCCCTCATCTTTCTGTTATGAGACTGGGAGAACACAGTTTCACTAATTATCTCCTCCAGATGGCTCTTTATTTTATATATACCTGTCGTTTCTGATCCTATTTCTCTCCTTCCTACAGTAATAGCGCCATGAGATACTTGATCAAAGTTAGCATATGCTAACAGATATCTTGTGGAGGCAGGTGCTGCTGAGTATAGGTTCAAGATCTACTCCTACTTTTACCCTGTTTTCTTCCTATTTACACAGATCAAATGTGCTATTCTTTTTCTTTCAAGAGAGATAGGCCCAGCTGAAAATGTTAGAATCAGAGGATGCATCAAAGAATGAAAAACAATATTTTTTTCTGTGTGCTGCACTGTTCATAGAGCAGGATTTGCAAGTTAGCCTGAACTTTAACCTTCTCAACTTTCACTATTAATCCTAAGAGAACTGCCAAAAATGCTGTAGTAATACTACTTCAGCTAGGAGTATCTCTGTTTTGGCTTTTTATGGAAGAAAAGATGCTGGACAGAGAAAAGACTCTCTTGCCAATTCCTCTATTAGCATAAAAAGCCTAAAAAGAGTTATGTTTATTTTGGGGTCCAAAACATTCCAAGTGACTCATGACTGTGGGATTTTTGTTTGAATATTTGAATTTTTCTTTGTAAGGTGCTCAAAAAATTTATTTTTTAAAAGCCAGGAGATTTGGGGGGAAAAAGGTGGGTTTTTTGCAATATGATTTACTTCAGAATTCCTCTACATTCAGGATACTCTTGCTTTAATTTACCCTTAAGGCTGTTTTTGGAAACAGCATTTTGCAATGATTAGGGATAGMGCATGCAAACTGTCTTGAAATTTTAAGACTATATCTTAAGATTCTTGTTGAGACTTGTGATAAGAAATTGGTAAGAACTGGGTCTTTTTTCTTTTTTTTTGCTTTAATTATTTTGAAGGAAAGAAAATAACTTTTTCCTTCATTTTGTTATATTGCAAGAGTACCCTTACATATTTGCCAGCATCTGGAGTTCAGGACCAAGCTTTTTCACGGCTTCCTATTCTGTAGTATCTAGATGGCACAGAAAAACACAACATACATCATTTTTCTCCTCCTAATGAAAAGGCCCATTTTTAAATTTGTTCGGGCTCTTTTGTCACAGAGACCCATTAAAGAGCTTAGGCCCATCCTGACATTCCAGTAGTAATTCCTCCTTTATCCTGTTGGTGAATTGGTCCTCAAAGATGCAAGAATCCTATTTCTAGGCAGCCTTACAGGCTGAGCAGTGTCCAGGCTCCCAGAAGCAGTTGTATTCAATGGGAGAATGAAAGGGGCAAATGTGATTCCTTCGTTTTGTGTGTTTAATCTGAAAACCACCTCTTATCAAAACTGAATAGAGTACTTGTGCACATCAGTTCCAGAAGGCAATTTGTTGTCTCTGTAAATTTATGTGAAAGAAATATTGTCCTGTCAATTGACATGAAAGAAGAAATCACTGAAGAAGTTTCTAGCCCAGCGTTGGCCAGGACATGACTTACACATCACAACTCATTCATGCACTTTTTTCTCTCTCAGACAGCTGCAAGTCAGTGAGCTGAGTACTTGAGACAGCAACTCCTGTCTTGTCTCTAGGTAACATGTGAAAACTCCTTTCCTTTCTGTTATTTTACATCTTTGTGATTATTTATACCCGGTTACCTGTAGTGCATTCAGAACAGTCTGTTCTTATCTCTGCCGTCTCTAACAGTATAATATCCAGGAAGTTCAGGCATGAACTGCAGCCCTGTGCTGCTACATGCTGTACAAGTGCAAACCAGAAAGGACTCTGCTCAAAATCCTAAACATAGACCTCGAATATGAGAATAAGGCAAGTGGAAGGTACAGACAGACGGGAAAACAAGGAAACAGTGGGGATGGAAATGGGAGAGTTTACGTCTTATCTGCATTGTGCTGACAGTGATAAGTTAGAGAGACAGCCATGTTCCCTTTCCCTCTGTGTTTTGACATTGTGTTGTATTAAAATCAGTCCACTGGCTATTCTTTGACTCTTATGGCTTGACTCTTCCACTCCTAAGTTGACATGGACTACAACTAAAGATTTGCTTCATGAGAAAGGCTCAGTCACTAGTGTGAAGTCCACAGAGATAAGAGTCACAAACCTCTCTCCTACCAGACGTGCAGGTGCACAGTCTGAAGGGAATGTTGTGCAATATAGGGCCATTTGCAGAGCAAGGTATCCCTAGCACTTTCTCCAAGGCATGTATGCTGTAGGCCCACCTCTGGATCCCAGTGGTGACCTAGATGGTCATGTGAATTGCCAGGGCAGGTACTGGTGGCCTTTGAAAGGGCACAGCTCAGATACCCTCATCGCACATATCGTCAGTGCCATAAGTGCACTAATAAGCTTTAATGGTCATGACCAGTCTCACCCGGGGCCTCCACCTACAACCCCTGTCCTGGAGCCCATTTAAGCTCAGGCCTGGGCCTTCAGTCCTTGCCTGAGCTATGCTGGAGGAGTGCTGGTCTCCAGCTCAGTCACAGCCATGCCCCTGCCTGCCCATGGACCCTGATGACCCAGACTCTAACCCACAGACTGACTTCTCAGCTTGACCTTAGGCCTGCCTGGTTAGCATGGACCTGCCTGGCAGTCATTGGACCTGATTCTAACCCTGACGTGTGGATTGACTTCCCAGCTTGACCTTGAATCTGCCTCATTACCTCAAACTGCCTGATGATCTGGACTTTTGGTGGAACTTGGCCATGATCTCTGGGCCTGCCCTGCTTGCTTGCCTCACTTGGGTACTGTAGGACTGGGCCCTGGCTGGTGAGGCCCCTGCCCTCGTGGGAGATGGTATTGCGCTTGACTCCCAATTCCCCATCTCTTAGGGAACAGTCAGTCCTTGCTTCCCCCCCAGACATGCACAAAAGCTTCTATTGCAAAGTTTGTACTCAGCTTCCAACCCATCTCAGGAAGTGTGATCGGGGATATCTGAAAAGGGCTACCAGTCTACTCCCGATGGGTGGAAGTCTCATTCCCAAGACATTGCACTTTACACTTGCAACCCGCTAGAAGAACAGGTCAGAGAAGATATGGAATGGCAAATGGAATGGACCTTCTCAAAGCAGAGACTCTGAAAAGTCAAAAATCATTTTATTGTCAAATGCAAACAAACTCTAAGAAAATACAAATAAAAAGCAAACTGGAAGCCAGCTTATAGCTAAAAACAGTCCCAAGGACTATCCAAATTGAGAGATAATAGTATGGAAAACATTTGCAAATATGCCAAGTTGTGATTCTTGGGTAAGCATGAGTAGAGTTGTTCCAGAACACAGAGACGCAACCTGCCCCCTGCCACCATTCTTTTCCTCAATTGGTGGGGTTATGAAGAAAGCACAGAATCTATGGAACAAGTGTGCTAGGAAACTCTCCATGTTATGCTCTACAACTGGTGATACTCAGTGCTCTCTGTTTCAGCCTCCTGCTTGAAGAGAAACTGTCATCAGATCAGCCATGGCTTTGTCTCAAAATCGAGAATGCAGTCTATAAAACTCAAAATGGGGCATTTATTCTGTTTTCTAACCTGTTAGATTATATATAATTGCTCTTAAAATGTTGACCAAAACAGTAAGTTCATGGATTGTGAACCCTAACATTTTTGGGTTTAATATTCAAGACCAGCTTTCCTACCAGGCAAAAATATATTGGAAAAGAGAGTAAACAAATTTCATGTTTCATGGATTTCTCCATAATTCTCCTTGCCACATTTGCAAATGTTCTGTGTTTGTAGTCAAACATGGATACTTTCCATGTGATGATATCCACCTGATGGCTCCTGTGATTCAGTTATAATGCTAAGCATATGACAATTGTTGCTATGGTGACAGACTGATAGCATAAATGCATAATTATGACTTCAGTCCACGACCAAGATGAAGGAGAATTTGGGTTTCAAAGGAGAAAGATTTCATTCACAGATTTACTAACAAAAACCTTCAAGGTTAAGGTTGCTAGGAAAATTGTACACTTTCCARAATAATGAGCCTGGGAAAGCTTTCCAACAGGCAGAGCCATTCCTTGATATGTAGCACAGCCAAAGAAGCCCACAAATGTACACCCTGGCCAAATGTTCTCACTTTGCCCTTCTTCCTGCCCCTCAGCCCACTGCAGTCAACCCTCAAGCCTCCCCCTCCAAAGCTGGGGGAGTTAACCCAACACATCTTTCAGAAAACAGAGTTGTCTCTATTGCACATATTAGCAGGGAGCATTTCACTGAAGGGGAAAAAAATTGCAGAGCAAATTTCATGAATGCCCTTTCCATATTGAGGTGGGGGAATGTGCCCTGGGCCATCTCGCTGCCAGTGACCAGGCCTTGTGTGACGGTGTGACTGACCAGTAAACCCCTACGATGGAAGAAGGCTCAGAGGAGCTGGGCAAGGGCAACGTGCCTATGAAACTTTGGGAATAATGTTGGGTGGGACTGACGCACAGCTGTTGCACAGAAAGCTGACTTTATCTCAACGCAAAGGGGGCTGGAGGGTGGCCTTCGTTTTAGATAAACAGCTATGTCAGTTGAGTGAATCAAATGACTGCATCACAGTTGAGCGGATCAACTGGTGTAAACGCTTCTCCCTGAGTTCATCAAAATGTGTGAACGTCTCCCTGAGTTAGCCAGACCAGCCTGGGGGGGACTGCATACATGCCTCAGCCCAACACAGAGTATAAAAACCGAACAACTAACAAAAGAATTTTGAAGAGAGCAATGAGTGGAGCTGGTTTCAACCCACATATTCCTTCCTGGCAGTTGGGGATGCTCAGTGAGCTGTGACTGCAGTGCTGTGCCTGCAGAGCACAGCTCTTCTTCCCCTCACGTGCTCCTGCAGCCTTCTCGCGTGAACCCCAGCTCATCGCCATGTGGCACAGCCACAGCACCACATGCTCCCCCTATCCCGTACCCAGCAACGGCTGGGATGGAAAGGGGCAGTACCAGCGGGTTGCTCTAGGTGCCCGGGGTTGGCAGATTAGCTTTTGCAGAGCTTTCATCACTGACCCAATCAGACCGTGAAGACTGCTAGCTGACTCCAACTCCATCACACCTGGAATCAGTATTACAGATAGACTGGTGTTGTGAGGCTTCCTTTCTTCCTTCCCATCCTTCTCCACCATTCACACTTCCCCTCCCCCACAGGATATTTTGGAGGGCAATTAGTTGGAAAATATTTTGACAAATGTTTTGGAAGGAAAACTGTATGTGTTCTTTCTAAGACTGGTTTCCTTACTCTTCACTGCCTGCAGCAAAGTGAAAGCGTGAGTGTAATGGCCAGCAGATGAAGCCTTTAGACAGCAAGGGCCACTGCAGCGGTGCGTGCTCTGTGATGTACTGAACGCACCTTTGAAACGAATGACCCTGCAGCACAGTAAATCTGTGCATTTGTTTTACAGAAGTAAATAACAGCTATGAATCTCCTTCTCTGGACCATATTTTACTGAAGCCATAAAATGCTGGGACACAGACTGCTTCACAGCAAGTGTACTTCAAAACGTAAGGTAAAATCCAAGTATCCCCCTTACCACAAAGCCAGAGCCCCGGAGCGCTGCTCTGCCAGGCTGCTGCAGTGCAGGATTGCCATCTGCAGGGCAGCCTGGCATCAGCCTCGCCTGGTGTTTGGCAGGCTCCAGACCAGCCTCCTGGGCACCCTTGTATATCCTCCATCTGAAAGTGAGAGCAGTGTCACTGCCATGAGAGAAACCGTTCCAAAAATCCATATACCCAAACTACACCTGCAGTACAAAAAGACCTGTTGGTCCAGGGAGTCACAAAATTAGCAGCCAGCCTGACACACGGGAATTGCAGTTATCTATTTCCTAAATATGGTTCTAAACCTTTCAGCACCTTGCATAGTTTGTGCACATGTTCCTGAACAGACAGCAGGGAGATCACAGAATCACGCAGAATCACAGAACAGTTGAGATTGGAAGGGACCTCTGGAGATCATCTAGTCCAACCCCCCCACTTCTCAAGCAGGGTCACCTACAGCACGTTGCACAGGATCACATCCACGTGGGTTTTGAATATCTCCAAGGATGGAGACAACCAGGGCAACCTGGTCCAGTGCTCTGTCAACCTCGCAGGAAAGAAGTTTTTCCTCATGTTCAGATGGAGCTTCCTGTGTGTCTGTGCCCGTTGCCTCACGTCCTGTCGCTGGGCACCACTGAAAAGAGTCTGGCCCCATCCTCTTGACACCCTCCCTTCAGATATTTGTACACATTGATAAGATCCCCCCTCAGTCTGCCACCCCTAGGCACAGCTCGATACATTCCGATTGCTCGCTCACATAAAGAGCAACTCCACCACCTCACCTTCCTGGCCTGTCTTTCTGAAAAAGCACGTAGCCACCCATGACAGCACTCCAGTCATGTGAGCTATCCCACCGTGTCTCTGTAATTGCAATGAGATCATGGCCCTGCGACCGCACACAGATCTCTAGTTCTTCCTGTTTATTCCCCATGCTGCGTGCGTTGGTGTACAGGCATTTCAGAGAGGTGATCGAGCGTGCAGGTTTCCCAGGAGGGGTGCAAGAGGCTCCTCCATAGTCATGTCCCGTATGCATTTCCCCAGCTGCATGCACCCACTGGAGGCATCCCGACTTGAGCCACATTTTGCCAACCACCCTGTCTCTATAACTCTCCCCTTCCCCCATCTTTCCTAGTCTAAAGCCCTCCTTACCAGGTTGGCCAACCTGTTAGCAAAGACACGCATGCCCCGCTTAGTGAGGTGGATCCCATCTCTCCCCAGCAGTTGTCAATCTTCAAACAGGGTCCCATGGTCGCAGAAGCCAAAACACTGTCGCCAACACCAGTGGCACAACCTGTTGTTAACTTGGAAAATCCGTCTATTCCTCCTCCTATCCATCCCCTTCACTGGCAGGATTGAGGAGAAAATGACCTGGGCTCCCAGACCCTTGACCACCATCCCCAGAGCTCTGAAATCCTGTTTGATGGTTTCCAATTTGCCCTTGGTGTCATTAGTGCCCACACGGAAGAGCAGCAGAGGGTAATAGTCCCACACGTGGACAAGCCTTGGCAGTCTTTCCATGACATCTCATATTCGAGCCCCTGGCAGGTAACAAACCTCTCTAGACAAGATATCAGGTCAGCAGATAGGTGTCATTAGTTGAATAGTTACACAGCCAGTATTGGACTCAGTATCAAAAACTAATCAACAGCAGCATAAACACAGTGTAAAAAATCATTAGAAAATGTTGAAATCCTTGATGAAACAATGACCAGGTCTTCCCTTTTTTTCCTTCCTCTCTCCCTTCCTACCATAAATCAATCAAACAATCTCAGGGAGAAAGCCAGAAAAAAAATTATAGTGTCACACCAAATGATGGATTTGGTGCAGTTCTCCTTCTCCTATTGTTTCAAAAAAAAAATCACCCTGATTTGCTTTCACAACTAGTCCCACCTCTTTACCTGGCCCTAACCTTACAGACACAAATATTCCAAAGCGGATCTAGCCAAGACAATCCTCAAGCAACTACTCTGGAAAAGAGATCCTAACATAAAAAAAAGAAAAAAAAGAAAAAAAATCTTATTGTGGGGAAAGACAGCTCCCTTAACTTTACACCAGTGTGCACATCATCAAAATAACCTCAACTGAGAGTAGTGGCTGAAAGGTTAATGCCTCACTACTCCTTGATATGAAGATTTCAGCCTTTTGCTTCTCTCATTCTACCCAGCTCTTTTTCACTGATATTTGTGAAAACATGACGTGAAATAACCTCAGCTATCCTGAAGCTGTCAGTACATAAGAATTGTTGTAGAAATTGGCAAGACCATTTGCAAACTCCGTTCTGTGAAAYGATCCATAGTGCAGAGGGGCACATTATTACAAATTTCTCCTTTGTCTGGCAGCATTGCACTGTAACCTTGCTGTAATGAAACGGGACGTGCACCACCATTTCTGGAATTGCAAGACAGTGAACACTGCCTTTTCCTCACAGTCTGCTTTTGGCAGAGGGAACTGAGCTATATACCAGAAAGGTGTTCAGATGAAAGTTTGATGTCACATTAGCTGTACTCGAGCTGCAATTGCACCCCTTGCCTTCCTAGAGTTTCTGATGCAGAAGCTCTTCCTATGGTTCTATAGCTCTGCTACAGTGGGTGGTAAAGGGGGGAAACACATATTTTTGTATATTTTGACATCAAAATTGCCATTAAAGCCCTGTGAAGTCAGAGCCACACAACCCTTGAGAGTAGAATTTGCAACTGCACACCGGATTTCAAGGATCAGTTTACAATTGCCATGCTAGCCATCCCAGTCGACAGACCAGTATACTTGGTGGTAAAGCACCAGGTACAGCTCAGCAGGCCATTGCACACCTTCTTTACAGTACAAATCTCTAATGTTGCAGATTCCTATATGGCACACACAAGTATCAATGGTCAGCATCAGCTATGATCATCTGTGGAACTGGTCAGGTGCATATTGGATCACATGCAGAAACACATTCATAGATTTATACGAACACCATTAGCATATCTAATACTGAAAATAGGCTTTTCATTTTTTTAGGTTCAGTAAGTATTACTTGAGTGCATAGGCCTGTTTCAGTGGAAAATGCAGGTAAGCATACCAAAGAAACAGGAAATGCTTAAGGAAAAGAGACAGCTGATGCAGATTCCACAGGAATCCATAAAATCATGAATGATCTGGAGATCTGTATTTTTTGTTGTTCAAGAATAAGATTGAGATAATCAGGAAGCAGCTTCAAAACGTGCAAAAGGATGTACTTCTTCACATAGATATAATTAAATCGTGAAGCATGTTGCCAGAGGATGAGATAGAGGCCAGAAGTTAAAATGCGTCTAGATTAGTGAGACACATAGAGGATAAGCCCTCAGGGCTGCGAGTGGTGATCCAGACATCATCTTCACTTCAGGCAAGCACTCAGCTGCCAGATTCAAGAGCCTGGGAGGCCAGGCAGCGAAAGAGTCCTGTACCTCACTTTTCTTRCTCACCTCTCCAAGCATCTGCTCCTTTTTTTTATTCTTGATATGGGTGGGCCTGAACTCCTCCTGAGCAAAGGCCAAGGATGGAACTGAGGAGACAAGCAAGGAGACACAGAGCCATGTATATGAAGTGATTAGGAAGGGAATAGGTTTAAAAACAATTTGTGCAGGCGAACACCTAGCACAACCCCAAGTAGCACACGTTGCTCCTGGAGTGTACTGGGGATTTCCTGTTTTGTCTCCAGAGGGGCTCTGGTCAGACACATGAGGACACAAGGCTCAGAAAGAGACCACAAAGGTGCCTTCTTATCAAGATTGTCTAGGGGCTTTAAACAACCAGTTTGGCTGGTGCATAGGAAGGTAGGGGAAGTGGACCTACTGCACTGAAAGGCTGTGGATGGGGTGATTGAGGGGAACTGCAGAGCCAGAGCCCAAAAAGGAGTTTCTGAAGAAACCAGGAGAGGAACTACAGTTGGGAGCAGGTGTAGTGGATGTGCACAAAGGTCTCCGGCCCACCACGGAGAGGAGGCACAGAGAAACGTCACTGATGCTGCCTGCTTGTGCTCGGCCACAGCGCTGAGCGCCTGGTGTGTGTAGGAGGTTGAGTGAGTAACACCCAGCATCKGGTGAGCTAGTGAGGGAGAGGTGCCTTTGGCTGCAGCAGGGATCAGGGGTGACAGCAGTAGCAGTAAGAGTTGAAATACTTACCAATCTCCCAGCAACTTTGGTCTGTCTTTTATTTCCCTGTGACACTACTCTCTGTAGGTTACTCTCAAACAGAGGTTTCAGTGCTCAGCAAGCCACAAGAATTATGATCTTGAAATAGCTCTGTCAAACCACTTCTAAAAAATGTGTTTCTGGCTGAACAGCACACCTAAAAACATAGAGAAGTTTACAGACAGAACTTAGATACTTTCCAAAACTTGTATAGCCAAGAGCTTACGCATATAAGACGTATGCAAAGCACTTCCCTAGACAGTGAAAGGCCTTTGAGGGAGAGGAAAGTGCAATGCCCTGAGTGTTGGAAAGACAAGCAACAAATGCCAGTGGCCTCATTCCACCAGAACAGCGTGTTGAGGGACAGCGGCTGTTTCTGACTGTTGGCACGTTCGGCTGCGGTGACTGCCTTGAACACCTTGTGTTTGCTCCCTGGGCTCTGGTGGTTGGCACATCAGGCCCTGAGGCTGGATATCAAGGGAAGCGTCTGTTCCCCACTTGGGATCAGAAAGATCTCCTTTCTGTCTGACCCTCTCTCCTACTTGCAGGGCGCTGCTAGAGCAAGCCTGTTTGGCTCATTTTTCCTGCCTGGTCCCTTTCATTAAATGCACTTGTAAGCACAGCATCACAGTCCCACGGTGGTGAGAAACCTATCGCTAGGCAACCCGAAACTTCACCGTGGAGTTCCAGTTCCTCTCTGATGAGGACAACAAGAAAATTGACAGGATCATGACATCAGTGGGTTTCTAAGTTTCTTTTATATTTACTTTTTATTGGCACCTGCAGTGTGAAGAGAGTTGAGAGAAATGAGGCCAGGAGAAATTCCGGAATGTGGCAAAGAGGAGATGGACAGTAAAAAACACTCCACGAAGAAATAATGAGAACAGCAAGAAGTGCCAGAACAGAGGACGAAGATGAAAGAAGCAGTAACTGCACTATAGCAGTGACAGGAAAAGAACTGAGTATGGTGTAGCATCTGCATAGAAGTCAACATTCCACAAAAAGAAAAGACAGACAAACACAAAGGATATGAACACAGCAATAACAATACCAAATTCAAGAACAAATTATGTGGAAGGAAATTATGCATCCCAAAGGGAAAAAAAAACATTAAAAACTGGGAGGAACATCAGCAGGGACTGGCAACGTTTCTACTTTGCATCTCACAGCTTTTGTGCATGTTTCAGTTACATGAACCTCCTCGTCTTGCTCGAGATTTGCTGGCACTAAGGTACTGGGCATATGTTTGATCTGTACTGCCTATAAGTCAGTTATGTGCAGAAAGCCCGGCTTTATGCAGCACTGAGGTCCAAAGACACCATAGCTACCTCACATTCTCACCTGTGTCACACAGGCTGCTAAATTTCCCCAAGACATCTAGGCCCCGAGCTGCTCTAATCCTCTGCTTCAGCCTCATCGTTTTGTCTAAACTTCATCCCCACTTTTTCTCCCATGTAGCACAGCCAGCTGTGAGCAGTGCCCTGCAGCGGCCCCTGCGTGGTGACGCGGTCAGAGCGGCCGGCTGATGCCGGAGGAGCCGCGTCCGGGCACCCGTGGGACTGGCCTCCCATCAGCGCTGGCGAGCAGCAGCCATTCGTCACGTCCTTCGTCTCCTGACTACCTGGGGCATACCATAAAACAGGAAACATTCCTCAAAAGAGGCAACCGAAGTAGGCTAAGAGCAGAACAAGACAGCTCAGCACAGTTTTTCAAGACAGTTATTAATCACAACGAAGATAAGGTGAATTGGACAGGCGGAGAGTGCCATAAACTGGAAAACCTGAAGCACTGTACTACAGCGAGTTGCCAGAGCCATTCATTTTCTGTCAGATCATGTCAGACCAAAGGCAAACTCCTGCTGACAGCTATGAAAATGCTGCTGCTTYTTTTTTTTCCAGAGCCTATTTTTTGAAAGAGCTAGAGCGATGCATCTGCTTAGCATGAGTCTGCTGAGCCTTGCTCTCCACTTGCAGTGCCCAGGCGCAGCGCCGGGGGGGTCTGGGGCCAGGCCGTGTGCAGCCTGTGAAGCACGTGCTAGTCAGGCCATGGCAACTCCCCACCGTGTTCGTTGCACTCATGAGAGCTGATCCTCAAGCTCCTCAGCAGAGCTGTCTTTCCTAGTAAGAAGGAAATGACTGCAAACTTCCGAGGAAAAATAAACAAACAAGCATAATCCCCAAATGTCCTGCATTTTCTTTGGCTGAACTCCCAAGCAATCCCATTTTCCATAATTAGCAGGCATTAACCCTTTCATGATCACTTCCAACTCATTGCTTATTTCTCTTGGTCCATTAAAGTTCTTCGCTAGGAGCTTCAGTCCCCCTTCAGCCATGAGAGCCCCTTCCAAATGCTCGGAGACAACAGAAGGGTTTCTGAGTTCCCAGTGCCAAATTCTGCTGCTCCCAGCTTGAGTACTGTGCCAGAAAAGCGCTTTAGCCCAAGGATATAGGGAAGCTTTTGCAGTTCATTGCTTAGAGACTTTGGGATGAAGTGCCAGTAAAGACGACCCCTTTCTGCCTCTGAATGAACTGTTTGCTCAGGGGTCCAGCCAACGCCCTCCCCGCGGCTTCTCTCCACGTGCTCGGCTCAGACAGGCAGGACACACCGGTGTGAGCTCAGCCCTGTTCACAACAGGCATAACCCCACCAGCTGTGCGTGAGGAAGGGGCGGGATGCTGCTTCTCTGATGCCTCTCTCAGGGGGAGAGGGGTGCTGCCAGCCCTCTGCTCAGCGGGGAAGCAGGACCATCCTGGAGACAGGTTGCAGATGGCACTGGGTTACGTTTTCTCACAACTTTGGACTGTTTTCCCAATGTCTTGGATCTCAGAGCTGCAGAGCTGTGTAAATCACAGATACCTAAAGATATTCACAAGCTGACCTACCTCACTGCAAAGTAAATATTGACATATGCATTTTTTTGGCATCCCCAGAGCTCCCACAGAAATATGAAGGGCCATCAAGCTGGAGGATGGGGCTCAAAGAAATGGCAAGTTGGCATGCAAGTGAAAAAGCAAGTGATCTGCTTGTGCCAAGGCMTCAGTGGCTACGTTAATGCATGTAACAAATTAAATGCTCGCAAGTACCCAAGGCTSACATGCCTTCTGAAGCATCCTGGGGTTTTATTCATGACCGAAGAGGCTGGTAGTGGTGCTTCATGCAGTGAAAACAAAGAGCAGGAACTCATTTAATTTGCATAGGACTTGACTCCAAGAATTTCCGTGAATGTTTCCGTCAGGGAGCTGCAAGGGCAGGCTGCTCCGCAGGGGACAGGGAGAAGGGCCTGGAGCGGCACCCGGCAAGGCAGTGCCCTCACCAGCCGGGCGCAGCGCCAGTTCCCTGTTGGCAGAGCTGGCCAGGGAGGGAACCGGGGTCAGCCAGGGCTCTCCAGCGAAGCCAATGACGTCAAGCGCTATCCCGGCTGGAGCTGACGCGAGGGGAGCTCCCCAGCCAGGGCTATACCCAAACCCCTGTTCCTTCTCAGCCTGCACGAAAGTGGCCTACAGCACTTCATGAAAAACGAGAAGCAGCGGTGAGGAAAGATCTCGCATTTGAAGCAGAGCCAGAACTTCAAAAGAGTGTGACAGAACAGTTTAACCTTTTACTCTGCAAAACACTAACTAAGGTATGAAAAATACTTGTTAAACTGTATATAAATCCTCACAAACAACTTTTTTTTAAAGTTACAACAACTGGAAAACTTCCTGAATACACTCCCCTGCCTTAAAGCTGATGTTGAGTCACAGCATCTTTCTCTAAGATGAAGTGTCAGGTTCATCCGTTTCAGACACCTTTGTTGGCTGGGAGAAATTATTGCAATCTCATTTAAAAAGYCCCACTTTGGCCCTGGAGAGGCACCCTTTTGGGTGTCTATTCTAGCTCTATTCTATGTCGTCACATTCAATTAAAATAGCTAGGACTTTTTAGGGCTTAATAGTTTTTCATCATTCTATGGTTCAAATGAAAAGTAGAAATCTTAGGAACAAAACAGAAAATTTTATGATCATAAGTAATTAATCTCATAAATATTTATGAGATATCCATGGGTATCAAAGGCAAATGTGCAGAGCACAAACTAGAGAATATTGCAGGGATATAATGCTACTATTTCCATAGTAGCATTGCCTGCTTAAGTGCTGGGGCTGCAGTGACCCAGCAGCTGCAGCCACRGAGACAAGTCCAGGAAAGTATCATTTCAGCTGTATGTGTTTTAATTGTATTGTTAATATTCATCAATATCTCATTTTGCACCTGGACCTGAAAATCTTTCCATCTGTGCTTGTTCCAGCACCACTAAGTTGTTTGGCAACTCATCCCTTTTACGTTACTATGCGTGTTGTCCATCCATCCTCCACGAAATGACGATTGAGATCCCACGCTCCTTGATGCAGTCCCTGCTCCTCTGTGCTCCAGCTGGCAGCTGGCAGGCATGCACCTCCTCCCTGGCAAGCCCCACCGCACAGCTGCTGTTGAAGTCAGAGCGTACATTGCTGTAGAAGATATAAAGGCTTTTTCGTTCTTTTAACACAAGACTGTGTGTTCAGGAAACACAATGCACTGATTTCTTAAATGTTCAGGTTTACTCTGCACCCCAGTATATTCTGAGATATATCTTCCCTAGCTGCTATTAAAACCCACAGAGAGAAGCATCGGGTTTTCTCCCTTTTTGTCACTATCAGCCTACGCATGCAAACTTCTGTTGGAACAATCTGCTTTACTTGAACAACCCATTTGCTCCATCACTTTGCACATTAATTGGGTAATAAACAACATCTAGCGAGCAAACCAGCACTCACATCCCCGACCTCCTCTGCAATGCAGGCCGCCACTGCAGCTGACCCTTCCTCCGTTTGCCGCAGGCCTGGTGGAGGCCGCTACGAGTCTCTGTCACCTTTGGTTCTCCGCTGCACATGCATTAAATCTGGGTGGATTTGCAGAAATGGGAACAGGGCTGCTCGCTGCATGCTAGGCACAATGGCAAGCCTGGCTCTTGCATCTCAAGCTGACAGTGTTAGTTCTTGATTCTGAGTTGCAGTAGGTGGTTTGAGACATCTAGAGGGCTGGATTTCAGCCGAACCCTTTCAGCCTCGTTATTTGTTTTGTGTTAATGAATACATTCTCTCTCTTTTTCCTGTTTTGTATAGAGGGTAAAGAAGATAACACTTATGTAGACAAACAGCATGGCATTTACATATATAGTCAAAAATAATTCATTTTGCAGTCAATATTAATTGAGCGGATATCCTGAATATAGATAATATACATAATTGAATAATTTATAAATGCATATAGTTGTCATTGGTAACAATAAGGATGTTTGTCTATGAATATTTATACAGTATCATTAGGTATAGTGAGAATAATGCACAGGTTAAGCTATGAATGTTAATGATAGAGTTTAATAATTAATTTCTAAGGTCTTAATAAATGTGAGGTTAACCTTGAAATTTCATCATACCTATAGTGCTTAATCTGATAATACATATTTTTCTTTATACAGCATAATATGGGTTATGGGCTAATCACTATTTCCTAGGGCATCCACTGATTTTTATTGACATTTGCTAAAGGAGGGTTTAAAATGCAGATATAATTAATTAAATGCTGACTATTGAAATGTCTAAATTACAATAGTATTTCTATAAGATAAAGTTACTATACCATGTTCAAAAATATGTATCTTTTGGAATTTTGTTTGCAAATCAATCCACTCTAGATAAGTTTAATGYGGTCTATTTTCTTCTTTATTTCGTGAGGAATAATGAAGTATTAACTTTGTCTATTTTTTACTCTTTGTAATGAGCTGCATCTCCTGCATTTATCAAAGCAGTAACAGTCAGGGATGCTTAGGCTGTGTCCTTGTGGGTAGAGCAGGAAGAGGTCTACAGACAGCAACGGTCACCAGCAAATCAGATTATTCCTACAGCTGAAAGACACGTCTCTGCGGGGGCCGCGGGGCACCGCTCCGGGTCTGCTCCCGTCTCGTGCGTCCAGCGTTTCCCCCGGGCATCAGCGTGCCGTGGGGCGGCCCCGTGGCAGGGACCGCAGCGTGGTGCGCCCACGCTTCACCCACGGGGCGTCGTGCCGTGCGAGAGCAGCCCCTTGAAAATGCTCGTAGTTATTCCAGAGAAGAGCACGCCAGGGACGTTAACTTCTCCAGACAGTTTGTATGAATCGTATAACGGTGTCGGCTCAGCTGTATGGCAAATGCTCCAGGCTGCTCCACTGCGCGCTACAGCRTTCCTGCTTCCTTTGGCCCGACAGGTGGACTTCACTTCTGTTCTAAATTTCAGTATTTAATTTCTGGCATCTCTAGCTGCAGTTCTRGAAGTGCCTTCTCATTATAGAGGGTAGAAAGAAGGTTTTGTTTTTCTGTCTTGTTGTTATTATGTATTAGTGATTTTTTAACTTAAAAGTGTGCTGAATGGCTTTATTTCAGCATCTGGAGATATTATAAACTGGTTATTTGCACGCTTGCTTTTGAAATTTGGTGCTTCTTTGGAGAAGTAGGGAATAACTATCAGCTTAGATAGTAAGTTTTTTTTTTCCTAACCAAATAAAAATATAAGGTGAATTTTTACTTAATCTTTTAAGAATTTTTTACTTTCTGACTCTATACGCAGGTAGCCAACCTGTGCTAATACAAGCTGCACAGCAACAGAGCCTTCATGGGTTTTCACATTCCAGAGCAAGTTCTTTTTCTTATGAAAAAATARTATCTGCAGATTCTCAGCTCTGGACATTAGTGATTTCAGCATCTAGAAGTTGCAGTCATAAAATATGTTTTAGAAAAGCATTGTTTCTGTTTCACCCCCTATTTTGTGAGTGTTTCTTTTAAAAAATGAGCAGAAACATAGGGAGACATAGTACAAGCCTTACCCTACATTGCAACAAATCACTAAAATTCAGGTAAATTCTATGAATTTATTTCAAAGTAGAAAATATTGGGGGGAGGGGTGTTCAAACTCTGGGAACTAAAATTAAGCCTGCTTTGTATTAGTTGAAAAGCTATTGGTTATTTGTAAGCTTTTCAAGTCTTGAATCAGTTCACTATTTTGTTACAAGTGGTGATAAGACTTCCGGAGAACTAAAGCTAAGAAAATAAACAGAGAGAGTAGAGAATCTAAGGACTAAAGCTTCTTTACATCGTGGTCCTTCCCCATAATTCAGTATTTCATAACCTTTTTTACTGCTACTGCTATTGTAAGTCAGAGACAACTGGCCTTTCTTGCRTACTTAGCACTGATAAGTGTGCTAACAAATGTATTTCCAGTATATGGTAGTTTTGGTTTTGTTTCTTTAATGGGCCGAATGATGGTTTCTGTTTACTGACTAGGAGAAGAGGGCAACAGCAATATCATTTCTTTGAAGTAAGAGTTTTGGACACAGTGTAACTTTTGGAATATCTGCCGTGTTCCTGAAGTTTGGCTTCTACGCTGTGATAAACATACATAACAATGCACATGAGTCCTAGCAAATCTGCCCTTTAATTTTAGGTATTTGAGAGCAAAAAAAGTGTATTCACATGAATATGTTAAGCCAAAACAGAAGTAAGCCAGGGCACCCAGCCTGAAGTTGATGAATTTGTCTTTTAGCACAATAGTTCAAAGCTGAAGTACGCATGCCTTTAGGAAAAAAAATCATTTGTCTTCCTGAAGTTCAGTGATTTCCAACTGAGAAGCTCTTTCTTAAGTGAGCAGCGACAACATAGAATTATTTGCTTCAGYGATGAAAGGTTACCCAGAACAGTCAGAGATCTCTTCAGCAGAAGATGCTGAAATAGTTCAGAAGAAGAGCTGTCAGCTTGTCCCACTGCAGTGTTTTTCGACATCCCTGTTTGACTTGGAAGGACTTGTAAAAGTTCTTCGTTCTGCAGTTGTTCCTGAAACAACCAGAGTTTATTTGCAAACGCAGACACAATTTTCACATGTCAGGCAACAGCTTTAATAGTGTTTGCAGCCCATATTACTTTCATCCAAATGAAAAAACCTATATCCCAGAAACACCACACCTAAAAGCCGTGATGGCTTCTTGGTTCAGAGCATTTTGTGTTTTCTTTAACAAACAGTTTTATGCCTTGAACAGTTATTAAAATATGTAATTTACTTCGTGAAAGTTGTTATACAGAGATGTGAAAGCACTGCACAGGGGGATTATCCTCACTGAGCTCTTTGATCAGGCTTTTGGATTGTCTGTGGTTAAATGCATGCATATGAATATAGCTGATACTTTTCTGAATAGTTTTCTTAATACAGCCTACACTTAGCTGTTTTGATACCAGTAATTCACAATTTAATAGTGCGGTGAAGTATCCAAAATTCAAGAAAGCAAGTGTCAGCTCTGCAAAATTCCACTGCTCCACCGTATTTTCACAGATACTATTCACGGGTTGTCTCCAAAATCAAACCCAGATTTCCTCCCCCCCACCCAAAAGGCCTGTGATTTAGCAGAGGTGCAGTGAATATGCACATCTGGGCGACGCAAGAGGAGGCGAACACGATGTCCCTCCCGGCAGTCAGTCAAAGGGAAGCTAAGCCCAAAGCCTCCTCTGCCCAGCGGCCCTTTTACCTCTGATCTGCCCTGGCCCGCTTGTCCCTCAGCCCCTCGTGAGATGGGACTTGGACCTCGGCCTCTGCTTCCGTGTGGAGCATGCRACAACCTCCATTACCTGAGGGCTTATTTCCAAGAAACTGTAAATGTAAAGGGATGCAGATGATCTAAAAAGGAGGGTTTATGTGTGAAAACACGATACTGATCCTCAGCCACGCTCGCTGGATACTTCTGGCCCCTCCACTGCCCCGTGCCGCTCCCAGGCTTCTGCTCCTTCGTTCCCACTTCTGGTTTCTGCCAGCCCCCAGGTGCTTCCCCCGCCTGCGCTAATCCCCGCCAGCCTCAGCCTCAGGAGCCGCGTTCCGGCAAAGGGGTGCCGCTGGCCTCAGCGCAAGCGGCAGGCGTTTTCGGGTGCAGGACGCGGAAACCTCACAGCGCGCGTGGCCTTCCCTGCCCGGAGCCGCGGGAGGAGAGGGGCGCCGGGGGAGCACGAGGAGCGGGGCGGCGGGACGGCGGGACGGCAGGAGGAGCGCCGGGCGAAGGAACGTCAGGGCGCCACGACGATCGTTTTTGTTTTACTTGCTTCAAACTGACGAACGAAGCGCCTGAACCCGGTTAACAAGAGGTGGACTCTGTTGCCTGCCTTCAAGACAGCCGTGTTCAGACCCACTAAAGCCTTGAAAGCGGAGGAACAAGGACTCGAGAAGTTCAGATTCTCCTCCCAGAATGTGCAAACCCAGAGCTGCGTTTCACAGCACCCGGGCGCGTTGCGTATACCCGACCCGTGCAGAAGCTCCCCACCCTCGACTATCAATACAACCGCATTAGTTCATCTGTATCCAGAAATATATATTGCCTCGGCTCCTTCCCCTGCCCAGACCGTGCCCAGAGCTGTTCCTGCGGGTTTCTGCTTAGACCGCTTCACCTGGTCACAGGCCTCCTAACCCTGCCGTAGCCAGYACTCCTAAGTCTGGCCTTGGGTTGTCTTAAGGACACATTTCTTTTTCTCACGTTTGACTGTAGCTTAGTTTAATGTTAAAAACTACTAGGCAGTTGCAACATTTATTTAGCCCAGACACGTCATCTAATACGAATCCGCAGCCTCTGTCGCACCATGGATCCTCGGCACACCACGGCCCAGAGCAGGCTGCAAGTGTTGTGTGGAGACCAGACACCCTTCTGTCCTGCAGCAACCATAGCGATTAGGCTTTTGTTATTTCATTTGTTCTGCAAACCCTGTTTAAATTTTGGCACAAGGACAGGAGGTTCTCTGTGACCAGATGTTACTGTTTGCCTGTTTTAAAATAAATAATCATACCTAATTTATTTCTTCTGTTTGTGGGACAGAATGTGGACATGTTCTGGCAYGGGAGGATGCTCAGGCAGACAGAAGACATGATCCATTTCCAGTACATGTACAATAGATACATTTTGGAACATCTTGAGCAACAGGATTTCAAAATAAGATAATCACGGAATCACAGAATCATAGAATGGTTGAGGCTGGAAGGGACCTCTGGAGATCATCTAGTCCAACCCCCTGCTCAAGCAGGGTCACCTACAGCACATTGCGTAGGACCGTGTCCAGGTGGCTTTTGAATATCTCCAAGGATGGAGACCCCACAACCTCTCTGGGCAACCTGTTCCAGTGCTCGGTCACCCTCACAGGGAAGAAGTTTTTCCTCATGTTCAGATGGAMCTTCCTGTGTTTCAGTTTGTGCCCGTTGCCTCGCGTCCTGTCACCGGGCACCACTGAAAAGAGTCTGGTCCCACCCTCTTGACACCCTCCCTTCAGATACTTGTACACGTTGATAAGATCTCCTCTCAGCCTTCTCTTCTCCAAGCTAAACAGGCCCAGCTCTCTCAGCCTTTCCTCATAAGAGAGATGCTCCAGTTCCCTAATCATCTTTGTAGCC
The DNA here is from genome assembly GCF_003343035.1 of Apteryx rowi. Taxonomy (NCBI): domain Eukaryota; kingdom Metazoa; phylum Chordata; class Aves; order Apterygiformes; family Apterygidae; genus Apteryx; species Apteryx rowi. Next base: position 115,242 of record NW_020447530.1, on the reverse strand, counting down.
CTCTTCTGCTGGACTCTCTCCAGTAGTTCCCTGTCTCTCTTGCACTGGGGAGCCCAGAACTGGACACAGTAAATAATAGTTTATATCCTGAAAATGTGAAGATCAGAATGCAGGTAACAGCAAAGAATAGGATAAAATGTCCGGCTTTTGAAAGAAAACCACAGTATGCTATGAGAGAGTGAACTCTCAGTTGGTGGAAGAGGACCGGCTGCCCATACAATTATCCATTAACTCCCCGGACTGATGGACATAGCCCTTCTCACGAACCCAAAGCCAGACGCTTGCTGGGGAGGATGAGGCAGTGCCCGTGCTGTCGCTGGAGTCACGATGGGAAGGAAAATTCACAGGGAGGGAAGATCCCAAATTTGGAAAGTGTTGTGGCAGGACAGACACCGCCTCCGTTTCTGGGCTTCCTGAAAATCAGGGGTATATAGAAAATGGTGGGAGTTACTCTGAGTGCCGCTGACAATAACGAAATATGAGTAATAATGAAAAGTTGCTATCCTTAGTCTGGCTTCACCTCCTGCAGCCGTGGTTGACACCCATTGCATCAATGTCTTCACAAGCTCAGAGAGATGATAAACCTTTAATAATTTTTTTCTGAGAGGAAGTACATGAAAAGAAGAAACCATATGTTCTTTAAATACTGTTACAGGTGTTTTATTTGTTATATGAAGCCCCGTGTGCTCAAAGACTTTATACATGCGTGTGTGTTCTTTATTAAGTATAATATGTTAAAGTTCTATATCTGTCTTGCTATTCACACCTAATGTGACATCTTTTAATACATTATACCACTGAATTGCAGATGAAATTTCACTGTATTCAAAGACGTATTGACACCTGTTGTTCAGAAGTAAGGGCCAATCGACCAGTGCAATGGGATTCAAACCAGTYAGTGTCTGTTCGCTCCCCTGAAGAGATACGTAATCGCTGTTGGAGCGGCGCAAGGAAGTAGTGGGAGACAGGTACAGAGTTTCTGTGGCTTTGCTTCAGTGGGATTTCCTTTTGTAATGCATGACAATTTACAGAATGAGAACAACTGTTATTTAGAGACTTTTTCCCAGGTATGTGGAATCACTTCATAAGAGGACAGGAGGAGTAAGAATCACTGTTATAATTTTCTACAGGCTAAGATAATGAAAAGACCATCGAGATAAATTTCAAAATGACTAGTTCAGATATGCAAATAAGAAAAGGATTGAGGTTTTTGAGACATTTATGAGAAATTGCATGCTTGAAATATACTCAGGCATATACTTGATTTCCTATTCTATAGACCCATGTCTCAAACACTATTAAAATTCACTAAAACTTGGCATTGTTGATCTTCTGAGCATTTCTAAAGATTCAGCAACAGCTAGGAAAAGAAGGAAAATAATGAAAGCATTGCAAGAGTACACCTTCATTTGTTGCTGTCTCACATTCCCATCAGTGTGTAGCACACAAAACTGTCTCCAGGAGTTCCCACCACAATCACTGAGCTCAGCAATTAGGGCAAACACAAACTAAATCATTTCCAGCAGCCTTTCAGATTGTTAAAATTGAATAAAGGATGATGAACAAGTGTATACACAGGATACAATTTAAACAGTCATATTCCATCTGTCAAGGACACAGTGGAAAATAATTCCGTGGCTGTATAGAACAATCTAAATATGTATGGAAGCAGATCAAAATATTCAGCACTCAGACAGCAAAAGACAACAGCTGTTTCTCTAACTAGCAAAGAGAATAACAAGATTTTTTTTTTTTTCTTAAGAAAAGCCATTCAGCTGAAACAGAAATATTCTGTGACCCAAGGAGTGGGAATGTATGCACACAGCGGGAAGCAGGCAACATGCTCAACAGAGATGTTCACTTGTGAGGACCACAGTGGGCACCACTGACGCTCCAGAATCAGCAGATCTCCAGCTGTCTGTTTCAGGTAAAACTGCAAACTCTGTTCCAGTTCTGGCCTGCTGCAGGGTAGGTGGGATTTCCCTTATAAGATCTTGCAACTTCCAGAGTGGAGATGACATGAAACAACACAGGTGTGTAGAGCTGAATTGCATACGAATTGCACAGGGAGAAGCTAGCTGCTAGCACACCCATTTCTTCCAGTGGCTCCCACCCCGGGGCTGTCCAGAAGCCAAAAGGAAGCGCTCACACTGGGCAAAGCATCACAGTCAGTGTCCCTACAGGCACGGCAGTGTGTTGTTTCCAGGGACCATGAGGCTTGCAACATGGGTACAGGCCATCCGCGCTGTAGAGGTGCAGTGAAGCTGGTCCGGTGACTGTAAGAACCGTAGCATACAGCTTTCTCTTCAGGCAGGAAGAATTTACTTTGCATGTGCAGATTAAATGCTAGATTACAGAATATCCTGCCATGTAGAATTGGCTCAAGTATGTCAAAATTGGGATAACTGGCTGTTCCCATTAGTCATTTGTTCCAGTGATAAATTGTCTTTCCTTTAAATTCATGTTTTATTACTAGTGCAAACATCCTGTGGCAGATTTCAGCACTGGTTTCTTCTCAGTCTGACACAGCTGGAGTAGCAAAATCTTTCAAACCAGTTATTTTCATCCCAAAGGACTGTCAAGATTACTTGCAGCTTCTTCTGSGTTCTGTTTTAATAAAGAGGAACCTGAGTTCTATAAATCTCTCATCCCAGATCTGCAAAAATACATGCCTTATGGTCACTTTTGGGGTTCTCCTCTGGAGTATTCTTCCACTCCCTCCTTTAAGATGGATGGAGTAACACCAAACAAGACCATCCACATCTACTTTGTTTTATGTAGACCTAGAAATCATCTTTGCACTCCTCTTTTCTTTCTTCCCCTTTATAGCTCACAAACATTTTATACTTCCATCACAGGTATCACAACCTCAGGAGGACTTTAGGGGCTCACACCGTATCTCTGCATTCTCTCCCAGGATAACGCAGCCCAGAAGATGACAGAGGTGCTATGCACATGGCGCACCTCGTTGAACGTTGCCAGCTGCAGAGCCGCAGTCCGTCTATGAGGAGACTCCACCAGGCATCGTGCCAAATCCAGCTGTAGGAACCGGGTGAGACCTGGAGGGCAGCACCATACGTGTGGGTTACACTTGCCAGCTGAGGTCAGCATGACCTGCTGCCTGCCCAGGCCAGAGAGAGGTCCTCCAGCACAGGCTGAGGAGATCTCAGGGTGTCTGGGGTAGTAAACACACAGTTCCCTTGTCTCCCCACCCTTTACAGGCAGAGAGGCCAGGAGCACAGTCCCAGCAGCATTCGCCAATACATCCAGAAAGGCTGCAGTTCATAGGTAGGGAACGCCTGTGGTTTCTGTGTCCACGCTCTGCCGATGCCTCATCTTCCAAACATTTTACCCACAAGGCCAACAGAAGCCTCCTTGCRCAAGGGATGGTGAAGGCAGTTTGCTAGGGATGTACAGAAGGCTGCCAGCATCCCAAATGTGCCCTGGGAGAGSATCAGTGGTAATATTTGCAGACTTCCGCACCGACATGGAAAATTCCCTGGCCTGGATCTCAAATACTGACAAGGTAGGACACCTTCACTTCACCTGACATCTCCCAGGCCAGAGACACATGCTATGTCTCACTCTCCCTCACTGGACAATGCGGTCCAGCCGCTTCACCCACTGTCACAGTCCAGACTGTGGACTGATGTGAAATCGGTGTGCTGCTTTCCCACGGCGGAGCACTGTGCCTGGATTCTCAGAAGGAAATGTCTCATTCCTGGAAAGGACTTTGGCCTCCCCGGTGCCTGGCAGGAGCCCCAGCCCCTCAGGGCTCTCACATGCAAACATCAGTGGCTGGACCATGCATGGACACGTCTGAGCAAGAGCAGGCAATCAGGCACCAGTCTGCCTCTGGAGTCCCCAGCAGTCCTCGCAGCTCCCCACCAGCACACACCCCGGCACGGATCCTCACATTGCCAGAATTCAGGCACATGCCTCTTGCCACTGCTCCTGACACGGGGCGGGACATAACCATGGGAGCATAGCAGCCTGGGGAGGCTGGGCCAGTGAAGCTGGATYGTAGGAGAGCCTGATCCCAGAGCTGCAATATTAGATCAGCAGGGACAAGACATCTACTGCATGGTGTGTCACATCACTCGAATGACAGCAGCGAAAGTGGGAGGGGGTGGGGTTGGACATTTTAGGCATTACTATAGAGTCAGCATGGGGATATCACCTTCTCTGTGGGCTTCCTTCTGGCAAGGGGGATGCAGGAGCAGTTCCTGAGAGAGCTGAGTTGCACGTGGTCAGCAGCGGGGGACTTCCCATCGGGCAGTGATGTGGCTGGCAGCACAGGGTGTGGATGAGCAAGAATGGCTGAAGGGTGTCCAGGAAAAGCAGGGGTGAATGTACGAGGCGGTCTGCAGAGCTGATGGGACCTGCCATGAGCTCTCAGAGCATCTCTGAGGTCTCTCAGTCTCTCTGCAGTGCTGGTAGGTCCTGACTTCTCACCCTAACAGGATAATACTTGGAGGAAAAAGGGGAAAGGACCAAAGAACATATTTTTCTTTTCTGTGCCTTTTTTCTCTTGAATGCCATCACATATGCTTCATAACCTGTACGGGTGGGCAGTCACGGAAACATTTCACGTGAATTGAATTAGCACTGACCTCTGAGCTGGTAGGAAGGCGTTGCAGGTTGCACACAAGGGCAGACACAGCTCCTTCCCCTGCTCAGGACAAGYGTGCCTGGCACAGTGTCCTTGGGGCATGCAGCCTTAGGGACCTACTCCAAGGTGCTCCRCCGGGGAGACACAGTACTGGTATTGGTGAAAATGATGTGGCTGCAAATACGGAGAGCAGAACGGAGAAGGAGGTGGGTATGAGACACCTGTTGGTTGTCTCAGTGCGTCTGTGAGAGCTGACACTTCTCAGTTCGGGCACATGGATGCACCCACGGACAACGGGTATCTGCAGTTTTGCTGCGCTCAGAGGGTAGATGACACCTGAGATAACATTACCCATCCGCTTTTAGCCAGCTGAATTGTACGGGCTGTCCCCACTCGCAGTCTCCAGAGCACCCTCTCGCTGGGGATATCRAGCGCGTGGCGCAGGTGTTCAGCGCACGCTCTGCTGCAAGACGTGCCGTTGCAGGCAGCTGGGGAGAGGGATCGCCGGAGCAGAGGCACTGGCTCCCGCAGGGCTTTCGGCTGGCAGCGATCCCCCTTCGCTGGGGCTGCTGGGCAGGTGTGGGGTACTGCCGGGTCCAGGGTCATCTTGCTGTTGCGGCTGCGGACCTGGGCTCAGTCCTAGCACGTCTGTTGACACTGACTCTTCATTTTGGGGGGAGTTATAAAAAAGTGAAACCGATCCCCCTCCTTCTCCCAGCTCTTCACTTTGATAGTTTTAATGGTTTGTTCTAAATGCTTTAAAAGTTGTCAGAAATATGACAGGAAAATCATCAAGTCTGATACTTTCTCTCAAGCAGTTTTTGTTTCCCGCGAATAGAAACTTTTGGCACAAAATAAAACAGAACTCAAACAAAAAGCAAGACTGTAAAATGACAAGCTGTCACCACAGCATGCCAAAGAACTTGGTATATTTTGCATGAACTTGCTGTATTTTGCAGAGAAGCTGGCAGCCTAAGACTATCTTTTGCATCAAACCATTTAGCATCTCCCAGCAAAGCTGCAAGAAGGTCATTTGATTGGGAACCACTGAAAGAACTGAATTTTGTGTTTCCCTTTTCTGGATGCAACTGCTGTCTGCTATTATCTCCAGCATTAATTGCCTATAATGCTAAAACTCCGGCCTAGTCACGTTGTGAAACAAGAGGGGGAGGAAGAAGGAGCATGGACGTCTTTGCTCCAAACAGCTGATGAGCAACAGGTGATGATGAGCAGCAAGGCGAGCTGGCGAGCAACGAGTGCAGCTGGTGTAAGAGGCCACAACCGGGCTCTCCCGCTGCTCAGCTGCAGAGCAGGGWATGGGCTGTATGGGAGTCTGGTCTTTGTAGCAGCATGGTGGGTATGTGGCTGCTCTTGGGACCTGCTGGCGTTTTAGCAAGCCTGCCTCTGGTCCYGAACTAAAGGCAGGAGGGGAAAGAGGCAAGGCTCTTTCCAAATAATGTTTTGAAGGGAAAAGAGCTGTGAGCTGTGATCCTGAGAGTGTAGGATAAGGAAAGATCCCTTTTCTCCTGGGACTTTGATGATCCCAGTCAGACCGGCTGAAGCCTTACTGGGAATACCAGTGTGAAAGGCAATGTGGTCCTACTGGTGTGGATTTTGGGAATACTAATGCCAGCAGAGGAAAGAGATGGTTCTTTCTAGGTGACATGGGTTATGAAATAGCAGATCTATTGATTCTGGTGCTTAACCTGCCACTTTGAATTCCCCTAGTACCAAATCTCACCAATTTCACCATTTTTGAAAAGTTTTTTGTGTGAAGGGTCTGCATGTGACAGCCTAGCTACTATGTAGTAGGGGCTAAAATGAAGAATGAAATGGACAGATGCATGATGGATGAATGTGATAGAAGGGGAGGAGGCAGCAAAGCTTGCTCTAGAGGGAAATATACCTCACAAATCTGTTAGTTTTGGGAAAGAGCCAACACCTGAGGATAAGGGGATCCAACTGGTGAAGAGTTTCAAAATCCTTTTGGAAATCCAAATACAGGGAACTTCACCAGAAACTAAGGAAATCCCTTGAGGGATTAGTAGATGATTGATAGAAAGCARAACAGGAGTAAATACTCTGCTTTCATACTGGAGGCAGGTTACTATGGAAAATGAAAAGGGTCTGTGCTGGCACTCTGCTTTCAACATATTCAGAGATAATTAGGAAGGGGAATGAACAGGATTGTGCTGAAAACCCCAAATCATCCAGAACAGTCAGAGACTAAGTTTCTGAAACTTTCCATAATTGGGATTTCATGACAGTGATGGAGAACTAAATATGAAAGGAAATTCAGGGTTGATAAATACAAAGTAATTCCAATAGAGAAAACCAGCTATAGGGAGATGATGTTAGGCTCTTAATGTTACCACTCATAAGATTTATTATTATTRTTGTTGTTGTTGTTGTTGTGGGTATTATTTGGAAAATTACTGGTTTAATACTTAGTGTAGTTTAAAAAAATGCAAATAAAATTCAGAATTACTGGAACAAGGAATAAAAAGCAAACCAGAAAGTATGATTATACCTCTGCATAAATTCAAAGGGTGCCTATAGCTTGAATACTCTGCAAACTTCTGGTTCTCTGCCATTCGAAAGTGATGTTGTAGATATGAAAAAGATATAGGAAAGAGTAACAAGAATGATCAAAGGTATGAAATCCTTTCTGTAGGAGAAGGCATTAAGTAAATGATTCCTTCTTCTGGAAAAGAAGCAATTGAGGAAAGAATACAGAGGACTAAAATCATGAATGACACATGGAAGGTAATTAGGAAGCAATTATTCAGTTTTTCACAGTATGGGAAGTGGGGAATGCTAAATGAAATTATCAAGTTTAAAGTTAATTGAAGTTGGTTTTCCATAATTTTATTGAATGCTTTGTGGAACTCATTGCCCTGGGAAGTTGTGGATACCAAAAATTATAGGTGAGCTCAAGAAAACGGATGGAATTATGGAAGAAAAACGCATCAAGGGCTATAAGGTACACATTTACCACTTCTGGTTTAGCGCATGCCAAGCTGAAGCTTCCTAGAAGGTAGCAGACACGCAGGGGGAAGCATTTGTATGTGCATTCCCTGCTCACGTATCCTACCCATGAGGGTTGCTTCTGGCCACTGGTGGAGAAGGGCACTGGAAGTGATGTACTCAGTCTGACCCAGTCTGKTTCTGTCAGAGCCCATCCCCAAGTGGGATGCAGTGAGTAAAGTAGTCCTGACAGCAGTTCATAAAGCCTTAGGCCTTGACAAACAGATGTTGTGGGGTCAGCACTACTTGTAATTCCAGCCCTTTTGGCTAAGTATCTTGGCCTGCACATGCATCGTTTCTAGCCATTGTCAAGAATGATCCCCTTCAATATGGAGGAAAAAAACATCATTTGCACAACGGAGAAATCTATTCCTCTGGCCAGCGGTAAGGAACAGGGCACACTTACGCTCTGGGGCTTTAAGGGTTTTGTTTAAAAGTGTGATAGAAAAGTGCTTTTTCACTAGCAAAAGATTTTCTTTGTTGAGATATTAGAAGCTACACAGCTGAAAAGTGCTTTGTGTGTCTTAGTTTTATGGGGCAAGAAAGAGGAGTACCAGTCTTTGGTTCGGAGATATACATTTTAAATCTTTCAGCTCTGTCCTATAGATTGTCATACATATTTTCTCGTGTTAAGGAACTACTACTTTGAAAAAAGCTCAAGAATGGAAAAGAATTGGACTATCAGTGATATATGTGTTGCTTCACATATTTAACAATCTGTAATTTGCATTTGGGTCAGTGTGTGAATTCTAATCCGTAGATGAATAAACTTCACAAACGAAGTCAATTGAAAATGAAAGTGAAATGAAGTTAATTGCTGAAACATTCTTTAGTGCTGCTAAAATTAAGGCTCTGGTCTTGCAGAAAATACACATTCTCACAAAACTAAACCTTTCAAAATGTAGCTGCCAGCTAACATCCCCGTGGTCACGTATGACATGATCCCCAGCCAACCGTGATTCCTCCCGATCCAGGTCATAGACAATGTTTGGATGGGTGAAGGGGCACACGCAAAAGTAGACGTGACGGCTGGAGCCGTTCCGAACGGAGAGAGTCCCTGGGGCATTTTGGGTGATGTGGTGGCTGACCCTGGAGCAGATCCTGACCCTTCATGGGTGAAGGAAAGAGCTCCCAGCTGGCTCACAGAGCAAACCCTAATGTTTGAATGCCTTGAACGTCTAATTCCTGATCGGGTGAAGTGAGCCATTTCCTGCTRTTCCTGGTATTCACTGTGAGAATGGCCTTGCAGTTGCACCTCCCCTTGCCAGATCTCCTGCACAGTGGCTTAAGCGGCTTGTTGTTAACTTGCCATTCACTTCAAATATATTTATTCTTAAGTACGTCATTTGCTTTGCACTACAGCTCTCAAAGTCTGTGTTCGACCCAATTTCTTTCAGCTGAGATCTGAAGGGCAAATCTGTTTCTCAATTCATGTAATCCTGTGTCTCTTTCAAGATTTTTTTGTAAAAGTCAGCAGTAACAAATAATGACACTATGGCACAGAACTGTGCAGACTGATCCCTAGCTGTTACTTCAAAGCCAAGCTACGTCACATTTCATTAGCCTGCTCTCAGAGTCTTCACATACTTCCAGGGTGTGTGTGTGGTGGGGTTTTTTGTTTTTTGGGTTTTTTTTAATCTTAAAATCTTAATAATGCACTCRGTCCTTTGTTCATAGCTCATATTTAATGTTTATAAAAAAAAAGAAAAAAAAAAACCTGCATGCACCAGGGTTATTGGCAGTCAGGAATATGAAGAAAGGGCAAAAGTGAAATGCAAAGCCCTGGTCAGTTCCCAGTTGATTAGGACCTCTCCCTGGTGTACAGCTCTCTTTAGTCAACTCCTTTTTTCCAGAAACTGTTTGGTGGGGTTTTTTTGTTTTTTTTAATACACAGATATTCCTTACCATACCTTAAGTCTTGTTTCCATATCTTAAATCTTGTTTCTGTATTTGCTTCTGTAAAAGTTTCCCATATAGTACCTTGCTTCTTACCAGGATAAGTCAGGATTGTAACTGGTCATATGATAGCTCTGCAAAATGTGACACAGAGCCACCTGTATTAGATTATTATACTTAGTAAATAAGAAATGTTCTTTATTCTTACCGTTTTGGACACAAATTTGTGTTTTCATAATTTCTGAAAATTGAATATTCTGCCTTAACTCATGTTTCAATTTCTTTTCAAGACTTCTCCATCCTTTCTTCCTCCTCTGCTTGAAATCCTGATGAATCTCTTGTATGTTTAAAGGAACCTGATGTTTTCTTTCACAGGCTCTTTTTCAAACTTGCTCTTGCAGCGACATCTGTCGTGGGGCTTAATTTGATGTCGCCATTGTCCTTCTCACTGACTCAGCTGAATAGTCAGAAAACAAAAAACCCTCAGTTATCTGGTTCGTATTGTTTACTTACRTACTTTCTAAGAGAGATCATTCCAGTGCAGCCTTGGCTCCCCTGCGTGTTTTCAATAAGCTGTACTTTACCCCTAGCACTTTCTTGGCTTACACATAAGCAGTCCACGCACCAGAGCAAGGCTCACGCCAACATGTTCTTTAAGTCTCTCCCGATGCCCTGCCCTGCCACGGGGCTCGGTACTCGCACGGACCTCTTGCTCACCATGCGCCCGCTGAGCGTGCGCTCTGTCCCACCATCCAGGSCATCAGTGAAGACGTCGAGCAGTGCTGCCCCAGGATGCTGGAGATCACCCCGCACAAACGCCTGTGCCTGACGTAAGCGGCCTCACGGGATCCAGTTCAAACCTGCTGCTGGTAGTGGATCCTGCTGCTTGTGCTAATGCTGCTCCCAAAAATGGAGAGATTTATGTAACAATTTCAGGATAACAAGTAGAGTATAAATGTCTGTCTGAGAAACCGTTAGGTAGCAATTCAACAGTGGTTAATTAAAGACACGGTTGCTTGTTCTATAGAGTAATCCAAGCTTGGGGGGGGGGGATGCTCCCAGCTCCCCCACACACCCCCATCTGGTGCCAGTTACAAGCAGTCTGCATTCCTGTGTTTTACACTCCAGAAGGGAGGACATCAAGACTTTGAGATAARGCCTRCYTGGGCGCCAGGACATTGAGAAACAAAAGCCTCCTCTCACCGCGGGGGCAGCGTTAATTGCTGYRSTCAGGACTGTCTCCTCCTCACCAGGACCYTGAGAGGTAACACCTGCTCTCACAGCTGGGGCCCCATTGCAGACTGGAATTAACTCCTTCTTAGCCCAGCYAYGGGATCTCTCCTTGGGACCTCCACTGCAAGAGTAAAGCAGTCATCYGCAGTCACTCAAASTCCTCTCTTCAGTGCTGAAGAGCGTGCGAGGCAGCTAGCCTGCCCTGGGGGGTGTTCGGCCACCCCCACCCCACCCCACGGCCGTGGGTGCRMTGGTCATAGCAAGGACGGAGGAGAGTTGAGCCCTGCAGCAGCCAAGAGCCGGGGACTGCRACTGGGTGAGGGGAACTGCAACCGGCCTGGCGACTCCACCTTCCCCTGAAGGGTGTGAGCAGGTTGGTCCCTCCGCCTTCCCCTGGAGGGTAGGAGCAGGCTGCCCCGGGGATGTCCTGGGCTCCTCGCGGGTGGCAGTGTGTCTGCCAGCTCGGGGAGCCCCTCGGGACGGGGACGCCCTCCCGCAGTTACTTCCCTGGGGTTGAGGGTACGTTGGCCGCTGAGGCAACGCGTGGGTGAGATCAGCCAGAACTGGTTTGCCCAGTGCATTCGTTTGGGTGGTTAGTTAGTATAAATTAGCTATCCTTTTCTGTCTACTGAGTAGTTACCGTCAGCACAACTTGTAGTGCAGCTGGAAATAAGTRTTCTAGTTGAGCTACGTTTCTGTTGGTAAGAATTGTTGCTTTGTACCGTTGTAACYYGTGCAGTAAATCCTGATCTTTGAGACGAGTTGTGGAGTCCTGCAGTAAATCTCCTCTCCCTCCTCCCCTCCCTCGCGCCACGCGAAACCCGCACGGTCCGGGACTGTAAGGCAGTCGGTCGTCCCGCGACAAAGCTGATAAAAGTGCTTCCCACTGGGTAATGCTATATTCAGCAGTATCATTAAATATCAGTGCTAACGTCAACAGTAATTTTTACAAGAATTTCCTGTAAGCCTTTGAAAGTGTATGCATTTAAAATAATAGAAAATGAGGTAGTTATAACAGGATTATGGTGTGCACTGAGTCTAGATTATCAGTTTTAGTTACATAAAACACYCTGCACTGATTTTATATATGTATTTGCAGTTAACAAAGTATGAAAAAGGGTGAAAAATAAGATTCCTTGATTTGTTGTCCCGAATAAATTCCACCGTAATGATGTTCCTAGGGAGGAGTTCATTTTGCATGAGCTTTCGTTTTTCCTCTGACCAGTGCTGTGAGGATGACTTGTGACCGAGTTTGTGGTGTTGCTGCTGGAGTATCTTGTGTCAGATTAATTGCAATTAGGCAGCTATGCAGAAATTCCGTGAGGAACAGATTGACAACAGGGTGGGACGGAGGGGTTGTCTTATTTCTACGCTGTGTCTTGGTGAATACTGCAAATGTGAAAACTTGCACTGGTGCAATGGCTTCTTGTGTTTACCTACAAGCAGGCCAATGTGAGTTTGCACTGTCTGTAGCAGAAGGACCCCAAATACAGAGACCAAATTCTGCACCTCCTCCAAGGATGGGATGCAGCCACGTGGGTCTGTGTCAGCAACCCGGGGAGGGAAGGGCAAAACGCTCAGAGCCTGGGAGATTAATGCACACAAATTTGTATGCCTCATTTCTCTCTGAATTTAATACCGGGCATGATTAAACACTGAAATCAACTTCAGAGAGAAGTGCTAGATTCTTTATTTCTTGATGTCTTCAAATTAGAAAATAATTATGTTTAACCAAGGACATCTTCCAGAAATACAAACACAGGAGTAACAAAGTTTAAATCTAAGGCACCTGTATAATGATAGAGACCAAACAAGATACTGTAATTGTTGCTTCAGAATTTGCTCTAAATTAATTGCTTTCTGAAGCATTATACAAGAGCTGTTCATGGCTACATGAGTATTTCACTTAAAGTAACCATTCAGGAACTTTTGTGTATGAAAAATGCAGTATATTATTCCCTGCATTTGTTCTCTGCATGCTGAAAATATGCAAAAATAACCAAGTAAATATATTAGAGTAACTTAAAAATGCAACCTGAGGAAATGTACTATCAGACTTAAGAAATGCAGCCGGACAGTTCAGGTTTGTAAGTACCATTATGCAGGTTAGAGCACAAACGCAGAGCAGACCCTGGGCTCTCGCACGCTGCTGCGTTACGGCAGTGGCTTTAGCTTTTGCTCTTACTGGGCGGAATGGGAAGAAGGAGGCCCCGACACTAACAGCAGCTCTAGTTTCCGTCCCCTGGATAACAGAAAAATGCGACTGCAGGAAGGGGCTGAGGGAAATAAATAGTAAAAAGAAATGTCTTTTGACCCCATTTCTACACAACCTAGAGCCACGTTCGCTGACGCAGCAGAGGCACTGCTCAGCCAGGCCCGGGCAGCTCCCGCGGGCTGTGACCGCTGCCGGAGCTGCTGTGGGAGCACATGGGTGTCTGCTGGCCGCCCGGGGACCGCTGTCCTCTCCCGCAGTATGAATTAGTTCTTTACACCTCAGCCTTAATTTAATGTGGATTTGGGCCCAGACTTTCAATTATTTGTAGCATTTCCACAGTTCTGACATCAGCAGTTGCTCACGGCATCAAGTCCAGTTAGCTGGGGACTATTTGTAAAGATTTTTATGAAAGCAGTTGCAAAGGGGTCTTTTAGCAAAGAGAACTATATCTTGGAAGCCAGTGACTCCAGCCCCACGGAAATGAGCTGGGTGATAATTAAGGCCTTACAAATGGGAGGCTATGGAATGAAAATAATATTATGTCAATTTGTCCATGCTAACATCTCTCTCATATGGTGAAATACAGAACAGTGGAGAATTTGGTATGAATTTAGGAACTGTTTATGATGCGTTTTATCTATACGATGTCATTCTTTTCCTAACCAGTACATACCCTGTATATGTTACTCATATTACCAGAAACTATTTTCTATATAGTTTGGACAGATTTTTAAAACAGTTTTGTGACTAATTTTCATATTCTCACATCGAAGATTGTGGGATGAAAAGTGTCTTTTGAAAATGTATCATTGTACATTTTATAACTTAAAAATGAACAAAAAAAAACAGAATAGCAGCATACTACAGATTGCAAGTATTTAATTACTCCTTTGATAGTGGTACAAGATCAAGAGGATGCAAATTATTCATGGAAGATTTTAGTCTGCTAGTTACGAGAATTTTTCAGAATATCAGAGCAGTAAAGTGTCAGATCATCCTGTGAAATGAAGCAGTGAACCGAGAATTTAAATGGCTTTACACTTTTATAAAGGCATGATCCTTGAGTTAGAAAATAAAATGGGTTATATAAGATTTGGAGTGATTAATTTTCTGGTAGTTTTAGGTATGGACTGGAATAAGCAATAGTTATGGTCTGTGTTGCACCATCTTGTAATACAGTTAATCAACTTTAGTCATAGGCTTCAGGACTCCTGTCTGCGGTGTGGAGATGCCAGGAGTGATCCTCCTTTCCTAAGGCATGGCGTGTCTTTGGACTTCTGTGCTTGTTTCACCTCCTGTTGAAGTGTCTGTGGTAGCTGCTGCAAATTAAAGTTACTCTTTTATTAACCATGTAGCAGAAACCCATGTGGCTAAGCCACATTCATGAATACCCTTTTCTTTTCAAAGTATTTTTCTCCCCAGGGCTTATAAGAGCAAATACTTGGATTAAAACAAGTTGGCATGTTCTGTYTTTGCGCTTTTTTTTTTTCTTCTTCTTTCCAGCTCTTCAGTAATGTCAGTTTTTGCTAAAAAGGTTTACTATGGAATATCTCCTTCCAGATTAGACAATRTAATAACGTCCTGCTCATTTATGTATTTCAGTGTAATGGGCATGSCCAAAAAACGCTTCATGGACTGTGCGGTGCTGCACACGTGTGCATGCACACACCCTGCTGCTGGTGTAGTTGTAGGACAACGGCACAGAAATGCCCTCCTGGGTCCCGCCAGTGATCTGCCCGTTAGACCTGTCCAGTCTAGTGGGCATACCCTTGCCTGGTCCTCTTGGACCTGCTGTCCGTAAAYTCCCATATCCCATTTCTGAACCTGCTGACGCATCTGCCTCCCCCACCTCTTGGGGCAGGGCGTCCCAGGAGCTCACCACCTGCTACGTAAAGCGCTTTTTTCCTGCTTTAAACAGCGCCGGTAGCTCCCAGGAGTGCCCCTCACAAGTTCTGTGGGATGTTGGGGATAACAGTCCTGCATTCGCTTACCCGCTGCCTTCATGACTGATCACGACTGTGTCTCTGAAAGCTGTCTGGGAGAGGAAACAAATGTTCCTTTTATTATCTGGCCTGACAATTTTATCCGGAGTGTCCTGTAGAAATGATAGCTGGTGACTGTCCAGCGTCTTCATGACCAAGAAGAGGAAGCAGCAGGAGACAGCCGGGGCTGCAGGCAGCTCCGGGCACAGCACAGCTGGTTGGCACGCAGAGGCGTAGGTGGCGGCTGTGCTTCTTGGCTGGGGCTTTTTGAACACCCGTTTTGGCATTCACTGAGGAGAGCAGGCACGTTTGCACTAAATCACTTCGCTGAAGTCACGAGTTTGTTTAGGTAGATAATAAATGGCCAACTACGGATCAGCAACTAAAAATAAACCACTTGTTTTTAAATATCTCTGGGTAGGGAGTCAGTAATTAAATTGCATTTTAAATTACACCCTTGTTAAGTTAGCTCCTGGAGCTGCCCTCGCCGTGCGCTGCGCCGGCAGCAGGGCTGGCGCGGGAGGACGCGTGTCCCCCGCCACCGGCATCCCCTGTGCCACGTGCGCCTGTCCCACCCACGCGCCTCCGCCCGACCCGCGTGGCCCTGGGTCCCGCTCCGTCCCGGCTGCAGGTCGGCCGGGGATGGGGCTTGGAGCGAGCCGGGAGCGCGTCCCTCTGCCCGCCGGCTCCTGCCAGCGGCCCCCGGCTGCAGCCACGGGCGGTGGCACGGGGACRCGTCCTCACGCCTGCCTGTCCCCGGAGCTGCTCCAGGCTTCGGCGCTTCCCGCCTCATCCAGACCCCGGCGCGGGTTCCGGCACCGGTGAGTCTCAGTCCAGCGCCTTCTACAGGCCGAAGCCGGGTGAAGTCGGGTCACCTGCGGCGTGAGCAGCAACGCACAGAGCTTGCGCTGACGGCTGGACTCCAGGCTCCGTAGGGACTTTTCCAGGGATTCTCCCCCGTCAGAAACATGTATGCATAAAAATACATCCGAATTGGGGCAACTGGGTTTTAACTGTAGCTCTGTTTTTTCTGCAGCTCTTCTTAGAAGGTTGAAATCTAGGCCCCAAGTTTAGATTTTTATTTATTTATTTATTTATTTTTCAGCTCTTATCTCTGAAATATTAGTTCTTCTAGAGTGGGCTACATCCCTAATCTCTAAGTACTTGGATGCAAATACTGCAGTTTATTGCTAGTGTTTCTTCTTGGCCGAAACATAAATTAGCGGCACACAYCCGGAAAGAGGTAAATTTTGCCTTGCAAGGCACCGAATGTCTTGCAAACCTGAGGGAGATCTCCGGGTATGTCGGTGCGAGGGAGCAAGGGAGGAATATTCAGCACTGAGCAGTCCCTAGGGAAGACAGGAAAGTCTTGTGCACTGCGGGAGGGTCTCCAGGCACAGACCAAGCACTGGACGCCCCGTTTCTGGGCACTGCATGTGCCCTGCTCGCACACAGCACTGCGGAGCAGGTGCACAGGGGACTTATCCTTTGCCATGGCACATCRAGGTGACGGTTTTCGGCAGTTCACGCACGGCAAGTACACCAGTCACAGGCGCTAAGGATGTCACGGCTCATCCCATGAAYTTGTAGGCTGGGATAATCCAGCCTCGTCACAGTGCCGAGCACCCAGGAGCTCCGCGTGCGTCATCCCTCGCGGCTCGTGGCCGCGCACCACCAGTGACCACCCAGCCGGACGCTGCCAGGCTGCCCCAAAACCCAGCTGGCAAAGCAGAGCTCTGTCACCCGGCCCCGCCAGGCGTCCGTCCACAGCTGGCCAGAAGAAAACGTGTCAATGCACAGGTGTGGGTCAGCGTGCACAGGCTGCACAGGTGTGTGTCAGCGTGCACAGGCTGCACAGGTGTGTGTCAGTGCACACTGCACAGGTGTGTGTCAGCATGCACAGGCTGCACAGGTGTGTGACAGCATGCACAGGCGTGTGTCAGCGTGCACAGGTTGCACAGGTGTGGGTCAGTGCACACTGCACAGGTGTGTGTCAACATGCACAGGCGTGTGTCAGCACACACCGTCTGTACAGGTGTGTGTCAGCGTGCACAGGTTGCACAGGTGTCAGTGCACACTGCACAGGTGTGTGTCAGCGTGCACAGGTTGCACAGGTGTGTGTCAGCACACACCGTCTGTACAGGTGTGTGTCGGTGCATTTCCCAAAGTTGTCAAAGGTCACAAAAAATATCTAGTATCACTTGTACAAACCAGCAGAAGTTAAAGATGTTCTGATTAACTGCTTTCCAAGAAAAAAGCACTCCATCGAGGCCTGACTGGGATGGCGTTTAGCAAACAGGAGGAAGATATGAGTGTGTGTAGAAAGGCTGATTCTGGTATGCTGAAAACTGGACATAAATGAAGGGGGAAAAAAATACCAACATTAGTGCTGTCATAAAGACTGTCAAATACAGTTTCTTTTATGAAAAATCTCTGCTTTAAATGCAAAATGAATACAGGGTGAATGAATACATTGCCAAAGTGAAATCCTTTTTAATGCTTTATATTTCAAATACACATTAACTATTTTCTGTTTCACTTCCTATACTAAAATCACACCACAATTTGTAATGATGCTTGTTGCCATGGAATTGAGCTGACCAAGATCAATGTAGTCAAAACTCAAACCATGTTTAACACAGCAGTGTCAGAGCTGTGTTCATTTTTTGAACCTCAGGGCCCAGCTGTGCTATCAAAATTAACACAGCACCTCTCTCCTTAAAGCAGGAGATGCCAAGTTCTCTCTGGCACTTATCTTTTTACAGAATAAACAAAATCAATTGTTTTGTGTCTCTCTCAGAATTATTCAGTACTTAGGGGCAAATTCTTACTTGTCTATATTTATGCAGTGCTTGTCACAACTTGACAAAAACTCTTATTAATGGATTTACTTCCTGACTACTGTGATTTTTTGGTAAGGAAGGAGTAAGATGCTCTTAAAAGTCCTTCAGAATACTGACAAGATGCAACCCTAGCTAAACATCATGATGCAACTCTCAGCAACAGATTCGGTGACAGATCGGTAGTTACTGAGGTTTAGGASTGCCTGACAAAACAACTTAAAAGGAAACAAAACTCTGAAACACCCAGAGCCTGTGTGCTGGAGGGCAACGTACGTGGARGCCACAGCCAGTGCTACGTGCATTCAGAACTGATAGCGCTAGGAGGGGAGAAATGAAYGCTGGATGAAGAAAAACAGTCTCTGGCTGCCATCAAGTCTGGTGAGACTTTTTTTTTTCATCCATCAGCATGTGCAAAGAAATATCCTTTACCCTCGCACAAGACAATTGTCAGTGAAGAACAGTCTGACTTTCTGCTTATTCAGATATTGGTTTGCTGCACCAGTCTTTGGCTACTTACCCATTTCTTTTGGCTACAGCATGCTGTATGAGCAGATTTCTTCCAACAGCCCTTAAGTTCCCATTCAGTGACTGATTTTATGTAACTTGCGCTTGTATCAGCTCACCAGCGGGTGTTTTCTTTACTGCGTCGGATATAGCATGTTTTATTCGCAGAAAATACTCCGAACATTTCAGAGTTAGCTCTTAGGTTAGCTCCTAGCACAGCTGCTCTTCGCTTGCTTTCGCCGTCTCTGTTCAGGCGTTGTGCTGTGGGAGGAATAAGGAGACTGTGTTCCCTGGATCCAGAGGGATCGTTTCCCTTCCTAAGGCTCCTGCGTCCCAGGCTGGCGGTCTGTTCTGCCGCACCGCGTCCCACGACTGGACGCGTGGGGCTTAGACGCACGTCGCACCAAACTGCCAGGTCTGGCCAGCTTTTCCTGTCGTTCACCCGCACCCCGTCCCTCAAAGGCCGTTTGCTACGGCTCCCCGTACCGCCGTGCCCAGTCGCGCCGCCAGCCAGGCCTGCAGCCTTTCTGGCCGTGATGGGTTTTAATTCTCCGCCCGCGAGGAAGCCGACCCCGTTATTGAGCGCTGCTCCCCAGCAGCATTGCCAGCCGCACGAGGTGCATCCCCGGCCACGGCCGCGAGAGCAGCCYGGCGTGTCCCCACGCACATCGCTGCAGCTCTGCCGCAGCAGGTCTCTCCCAGGTGAACGCTGCAGGAGCTGCCTGGCCACCTTCCTGGGGTCTGAGTCACAGCGCAGGCAGGATCTGGTCCAGGCTTTCGCTTCCTGCCCAAATACGGTCCTGCAGATCCCAGGCAACATGACAGGATAGTCAGATTACAAGCTCTTCACCAGCTGTGGCTGATGAAGCAGGTCGAGGCTCTCGCTCGCTGAGGTCCGTTTTGGGAAAGGCGCTTCCACTTGTCCTGCAGTGATGGAGCAGCCTGGGACTGCTGGAGGTCTCTGGTCCGACTCCCCTCTCAAAGCAGGGCTGACTTTGAAATGAGATCTGGTTGCTCAGGGCCTTGTTCAGTCTAGCTTTGAATATCTCCAAGGATAGAGATGCCAAGCCTCTCTGAGACCCTGTCTCAGTGTTTCAGGGTGAAAAAATGTTTCCTAATTTTTCTATAGGAATTTCCTGTGTTCCAACTTGTGCTGTCATTGTGCACCTCTGAGAAGAGTCTGGATCTCCTCACTTGGACTTCACACTGTTAATCACAACTTTTGAGCCTGGCTGTCCAGCCACTTTTCCACTCTCCTTAACATTTGCTTGTGTAGTCCATAGCTCATCAGTCTGGCTGCCAGGATACTATGCAATACTATGACAAAACTCTTGCTAAGGCCAAGGTAAAGAAGAGCATGGCCCTCCCCCTCTCACACAGAAAGCCATCCTTTTGTAGAAGGCAATTGGGTTGATCAGGCACCACGTGCACTTGTTAAATCCCTGTTGGCTGCTCCCAGGACCCCTCCTTGACCTTCACATGCTTGGATCTGCTTTCCAGCAGGATTTTCTCCATCACCTTCTCAGGCTCTGAGGTGAGGCTGAGCAGCCCACAGGTCCCCAGATTAGTTGGACCAGAAGATAGTACAACAGGCTGGAGAGGTGGGTGGAGAGGAACCTCATGAAGGTCAACAAAGGCAAGTGCAGGGTCCTGCACCTGGGGAGGAATAACCCCATGCACCAGTACAGGTTGGGGGTTGACCTGCTGGAAAGCAGCTTCTCTGCAGAGAAGGACCTGGGAGTGCTGGTGGACACCAAGTTAAGCATGAGGCAGCAATGTGCCCTTGTGGCCAAGAAGGCCAATGGTGTCCTGGGGTGCATGAGGAAGAGTGTTGCCAGCAGGTCGAGGGAAGTGATTCTCCCCCTCTACTCGGCCCTGGTGAGGCCACATCTGGAGTACTGCGTCCAGTTCTGGGCTCCCCAGTGCAAGAGGGATGTGGCACTACTGGAGCAAGTCCAGYGAAGGGCYACAAAGATGATTAGGGGACTGGAGCATCTCTCTTATGAGGAAAGGCTGAGAGAGYKGGGCCTGTTYAGCCYRGAGAAGAGAAGGCTGAGAGGGGATCTTATCAATGTGTATAAATATCTGAAGGGAGGGTGTAGAGAGGATGGAGCCAGACTCTTCTCAGTGGTGCCCAGCGACAGGACAAGAGGCAACGGGCACAAACTGAAACACAGGAAGTTCCGTCTGAACATGAGGAAAAACTTCTTTACTATGAGGATGCATTTATTTGCTTCAATTTCCTTACCATTTTCTGGTGGTCTCTGAAAACAGGCCAGAGTCCTTTAAAGGCTGTAGGATTCCCAATGCTACTCAGGATCTTCCTCTGAATGATCCACATCCTCTCTCTTCTGTAGTGAGCTGGGCTGCTCCACAGTTAAAACAYCTCTCGGAGAGCACAGATCTCGGTTTTCTTTCTTGCACTGCAGCTCCTGTGTGTGTGCACACATTTCCATTCAGCACCAGCATCGTTGCCTGATTTCTTTGATGTGCTACCAGAGAAAGCTCCAGTGCTGTGAAACCCAGCCCCTTGCAGAGAAGTTGGAGAAACCAGCTTGCTCCAGGCTTCATCGATCTCCCTTATTCTGTCCAAGAAAGGCCTGTTCGCTAGGTGACAGTCCTCAACAAATGCCTCTTTCAAAGACAGGCTGGTAGATGCTCTTTTCCTTGGTACAAGAGCATGGCAGCATGAAAGGCAGTCATCAGACGTAGTAATGCAAGCCGTTTGTCAAATCGAACTGGAATTCATAGTTTGTACATGAGGCAGACTCTCTCGAAGCATCACAAACTACTAGCAACAAGTTGTTTACTACTAGCAAACAGTCGCTGTGCCTGCTCACATGGTCCGGGAAGCTGAACGGTACTCACAGTCCTGCACCTCATTGCTGCTGCAATTAGCTTCCAGGAAAAGCCTTGTAGGTATCACCGGGGTGGATACATCAGCAACCGTATAATTAGACCGGAAGAAAGGAAACAGCAAGGAAAAGAGCATGACCGTTCACGTGGCAGGCAGGTAGGGGCAAGAACTAAAGCAGGAGCCACATCTGCTCTGGGCTTTCAGGAGGATGTCAGGTAGCTGGCGCAACGCCCGGGCAACGACAGAGCTGCCTGCAGACACGGGCCTGCTGGAAGAAGGTTTTCTGCATTCCCACTGACTTCCCTCCACCTCCCTTTGCCCTATTTCTCAGTATACAAGAAAGAAATAAAGGTTAAAAAATTATTGGCGTAGACAAATATATCATTGCAATACTTAATCCTAGACAATCAGCTCCTTTTTACTGAAAATAAAATGCCGACTAATCATGATATCCAGGTTTCCCATGGACATTTGCACAGGATAACTGTCTGTGTATCTTTAATTAATAGCTATGTTTCATTTCTGCAAAACTATTAAACATCGAGGCGTGTTTGTTCTAAGCACTGTATTGTGAAGGCAGCGTGATAAACAGGCTGTGATACGTTTAGTACCCTTCCGTAGCAAAGAAAGGGCACCAAGTCAGGAATAAATCTGCCTTTTGCTTCTTTTCTACAGTAACATAATATCATTTGGCAGACATATATTAGGGCCTAAACATAGCCAGAGAAAGCGTTGTTCTTACTCAGCGTCAAGGAAAAAACAACACAGAACTGCTGATGGGTGAATAACGAGGCTATTCCAGCCGGTGTGCGCTGACGTTTTGCAGACCTGCGGTTGTGAGTCCAGAAAGCATCGGTACCTCCTTCATCCTTCTGGGTGTTTTTCATTTCAATACCTTTTTAGCTCATTGCATTTTCCTTCATGTGCGGTAAAGCCAACGCTGATAAGGAATCCTGGCGCTTGCTTCGGTCGCTGCCGCCTGTCCCCGCGGTGGAGCTGACCTCGGAGCGCATCCGGGAGCAGGAGCGCCGCGGCAGCACCCTCCGCCGCGGGGTGCGCGGGGGGCGAAGGGGGCACCAGCCGYGTCCCGGGCTGCTGCGGGCGCCATCCCACGGGACGGGGACGGGGCATCGGTGCCCAGCGCCCACCAGGCCCGACCGCGAGGCCGCAGCTGCTGGTGGCAGGCGGCGGCAGCAGCATCTCGGCCCCGCAGCGCCGCGACGGGGGGATGAGACGCTGCTGGCGCCGGGCAGGACGCCTCCGCCAGAAGGAGAGCTGCCGTGCGGGGGGAAGCCCGGCAGCGCGCAGCTCCCTGTGGCCCGTTCGCGCCTCCCGGCTCCGATCCCCCCGGCGCCAGCGCAACGTGCCCGCGCTCTGCCCGCGGCCGCGCTCCCCTCCACGCCAGCCCCCGCGCCGAGCGGCTCCCGCTGCAGATCCGCCACCGATGCCCACCCGTCTCACTCCCGAGCAGCATCCTCCGAGCGGCTCCCGCTGCAGATCCGCCACCGATGCCCACCCATCTCACTCCCGAGCAGCGTCCTCGTGATTTCTTCCCTGCCGCTTCTCCTGCTTGGGAAGAGCTCCCCACCAGCCCCGGATGCCGCTGCAGCATCCTCCGGGAGACCAGATTAAGGGGTCGCATGAAAACTTTTTCTCATTTTTCGACCGTAAAGCACAGTGTATAACCTAAATTTCATTTGAATAGTTTTACTGTTACATAAAGGGTGAAATATTTCCAGTATTCTGTCCTTTGACAAATATTTTGGCCGGCAGCTGCAGGAGAGTGCAATATATGCAAGGAAGAAATAAATCACAGCAGGAAGAGCTCTTTGCACCACTTTTTATGTACAGCCAAGCACAAACAAGTAAAGAGGAAATATTTCTTCTTTCAGTTTGCAAGCAGAGGGGAATTCTCGTAATCCCTTCTCAGTGAAAACCTTGTATGCTTGCTTAGAATTAATTAGTGGTTTCCTTCATTTCCCTGGTCTATGCTGACCTACTCTGCAAGAAGCAAAGGTGACTCTGCTTGGTTGGACAAAATGTGAACTAAACTGGAAGAGCTGCCTGCCGGGACCTGCRCCCTCCCCAGGGCTGCTCTGCTCCGGGCCGGGCGTTCCCAGCCCGCGTCCTGCCCGGGATCTTMCTTCCTGGGGCAGGACTCGGCTTTATCCTTGCTGAATTGCACGAGGTTCCCGTCGGCCCCTTCCTCCAGCCTGCCCAAGGCCCTCTGGACGGCAGCCCTGCCCTCGCCATCGACTGCTCACCCCAGCTTGGCGTCGGTCAGCACATGTGCGTTGATGGAGGGGAACGTGAGAAAGACGGTGACCTAAAAGACAGACAATCCATCTCGTGTGATACGGCAGGAGCAACGAAATAATTCYGCTTGCTTGTAACAAAATAAGTTATGAGACAGCATTTGCTAAACTTAAATACTTCTAAATCAACAGTCCTAGTCATCTGCGTCCAACAGTGAAGTGATCCAGCTCAGATGCACTCCAAAGCAGTAATAATTTTTAATGAATTTTGAAAATCTAAAGAAACACCAGAGAACAGAAAGCCTGCAGAAATAATTCCAATACTTAAGGAGAGGGAAAGGATGATCTGGAAACTACAGAACGGTTGGCCCGATGTCAGCCACAACTAGAATAATAATTATTATTGTTCCTGTAAGCCACAACCTCCTTTTCTGCAAGACGTGCACAGATTAGCTACTCTGTTAGCTACTAGTAGTGTGGTTTCTCAAGAGCTGAGTGGGCAAAGACTCGCTGCATTCCCTTCGCTCCCTCCTTCACAGAGAAGGACACACATTTTATCCCTTTGCGTCTTTCCCTGCTCTCCATCAATACTCAGAAATAACTGCTGATTTTCCTTTGCCATTTCTGTAGTATAAATATCACTATGCCCAGTCAAGTAAAAAATATCTGACTTTTCTGGACACTCTCCATCAGTTTTCCTTGTGATATGCACGCCTGCCTTTCATTCGGGAAAGGCATTAGAGACGAGTACCTTCTTAGTATCGTCAGTCAACAGCTTTCTGTCCTCACTGTGTAGCAAACTTGGTACTTAAACAGTTGTTTCTCCTTATAAGGACCGTTTTGAAAATGCTTGATGCGGACTCCCAGCCTGACAGCCTCTGTGATGGAATAYGGCTGGGCGGATGAGGGGAGAGCAGTGGATGTCGTCTGCCTTGGCTGCAGTAAGGCTTCTGACGCCGTCTCCCAAAACGTCCTGCTTGAGCAGGGGCTTGGACTAGACGCTCTCCAAAGGTCCCCGACTATTCTGTGATCCAACGCACCTCTCAGCTCTGCCAGGAACACAGGGAAGTCCACAGGTTTCCACTGAACTTTAAAAACCATTGAAATGCATCCTCACAGTTTTAGCTGAACCTATTTTTCTGTACAAGATTTGTTTTGCTTCATTTCTTTTGCAATTACATTAATGCTTAATAAAAATAGATTATGAAAAAAATGAACAAAATTGTAATTTTCTGAAATAACCGCGTCCACAAAGGTGGAACAAACACTGGTGGTGACAGCATGGATCTTAACATGGCTTGCAAGCTATTTGGGAAGGTCTTAGTTACATAATGAGCATACTTTCTTCATCTATATTTTACTCCATGCCTGATGAATATATTCTCAGGATGGTATACTACCATTTGCTAAGCACTTTAGAGTTCTGCTAGTGGCTCCGTGCAATACCCTAGTGACATGAAATAGCATCTCTTGAAAGTAGGTAGGTTCAGATTACTCCTCAGAAAGCATCTTGTCATAATATAAAAACTAAAATAGAACTTTAATAAAAACATCTGCTCAGGGGAAGATTTCCAGCTTCAGTCAATCATCATAAATCAGCTGAAGTTAGAAAAACTGCAGTTAATACCAGCTTGAGGATTTCTTTCCCTGCTCATAGTGTTGAGTACAGAGATAAGTGAAAAGTCTCATATAAAATAATTTCTTAAAATAAACCTAAGTCAAAGTCACCTAAAAAATTTACTTCCATTCTTTCCTTCCATTTCTGTTTCTTTTGCCCTTGCCAGAGCTAGACATTTGCACCATTTGTTTGACCCGTGCTGCTGGAAGAGATTATCCTGCAGGATGCAAACGTACGGTATTTTCCTTTCCCTTGCCCCTGACAAATCTGCTCCTGTGTAAAATTACCAAGTACTTGCTCGTATGCAGCTCAGTGGATAATTACACGCAGGTAACTGGCTATTAAGAAGGTGTCACTCTCAAAATCTTGTTATGGGCAAGCAGGAGCACATCCCGGTTTGCAGCCGGGGCCGCTGGCACCCCACGCCGGCGCTTGCCCACACCACGCTGTCCTGGTGGGCTTGCAGGTGGGTCACATTAGCCACGACGGCTCCCGGTTAGCACGATCCAGTGACTAACTGGTGTTACACCGTACAGTTGCACAAGACTAAGGTAAAACTAAAACAAATGTGGGCATTACTCTCCTGACAGGTGGACTATTGCCATCACAGCTGCAACGAGCTACCATCAGCTCACACCAGGGCAAGCCCAGGCACAGCCGGCTCTTTGCACAGCCCTTGGCGTTTTACTAGCAGTGATAATTTACTGGCCTACAAAGAAAACATTCAGAATAATTTTGACGTCAAGGTATAATAATTAGATTAATCTAGATTCTAGAAAAGAGCTGCCACTGGAAATGCTGAGGTGCTCTTTTTCTCAAGGAGCGCTGGGAAACTGAAGAGACTCGGAGGGAGAAGAGCAGCACTGCGACTCTAGATGGAACAGCATGTAGGAGCTGCTGCGCGTGCACGACACCTTCCAGGCTTCTCAGAGATTTACCTTGCATTTTCATAACGTTTCTATGCCAGTTTGGAGAAGCAACACTGCAATCTTGCAGTTCATTTGTATAACATCATTTTCTAATTCACTACTTGAGAGAATAGTTATTTTGTTGTGGCCAATAATAGGATGTACTGGGGATCCGTGTTCTTGTTGAGGCTTTCTTTGACAAATTATCAGTTTGTGCTGATTAGGTGTTGAGTTCTGGATGCATCAGACGGAGTGCACACGCCGCACCAGCGGCCCACACGTAGGCAGTACCAGACCTGCTGCACACGCGTTAGGGCTGACCTGCCGCGGCACAGCGAGCCCAGGGCAGCTTCTGGACACAGCCAGATGTGCAGCTGCAGAAACTCTGGAGTGCGTCTGAACCTCCTTTTTCCTTTCAGAGAAGACTTCTGGAGGGGGGAAAAAACCACAGGGAAGTGCAGGTGTGTGGTATTTGAAGGAGCAATGACTGCTTGGAGACGGAGTCTCTCCACTCTCATTTTGCTGCTCCTGTTTTAACCAGCCAGACTGCTTCACGTGTCCCTCTTTCTTCACAAGTCCTTTGAATTTCTTCCTCTCCCAATACAGCTGCTAGCAATTGGAGTCACGAGAGCAGGAGCTGATTGGGCAGTAAAAAGACATAATTGGAGTCTCCTTTTCCCYGCAGCTAGCAAAGGCTGCTAATCCTGCAGCTGTGTTGCTGCTCCAGCCCCTTTGGAGCTGCTGCTCGCTGCAGATCGGGTGGCTCCTGCCGGCAAGCGGCTGAGCTGGACGGTGGTCTGGGGACCCACAGGTGCCAGGTGAGCAGGGAGCCCGCATGGGCAAGGAGACCCCTAGATAACTGCTACTTTATAACTTTACAGTTTGAAAAGTCCTAGAACTTTTTTTTTTTTTCCTGTCTGCAATAACTTTTTCCCCTGAGGTTAATGCTCCTAAACAGATTGCTTCAGAGAAGCATTCACTATGCTAGTTTACAGCTTACTATTTTTTGCTGGTAATGATTTTCTCACGAGTCAATTTGTGTGTTCTAGTTCAGTTTATCAATAAATAGTAAAAATATTAAAAATACATGCTTTTTAATAGCTTGACATTTCAGAAGAGCTAAGGAGCATTTTAAATTGTTGTATTAAGCACACATACATTTGAGCTATGCCAGAGTTCATCAAATAGCGATAGACATCCTTTGTTTCTTTCTGTCTTCGATAAATAGGTCTCTATCTTCATGTTCTTTCATTACATCCAGTAGAAATGGTTTGAAAAATAGATGACATCTGTAATGAAAGTCATTTGGCCTGGGGCAAAGCGATAACCTGAAATTTTGCAGAGGAAAACAGAGGAACTGTATGAGCTCAGTATTACAGTGAGCTGGTGAAACTCGGACCGTGCGGTAGAGGTAGAGGCGCTGGCCTGGCAGGAGGGAGCCAGGGAGCTGCCTAGCTGCTAGTCCTTGTCCCAGAGCCCCAGCCTGGTGCAGCAGGACGTGGGCAGCTCCGCCGCGCGCTGGCCGCAGCCTCCCGCAGCCGCCCTGGGTCTCCCCGCTGCCGAGGCATCCTCGCCTCGGCTCGCACGCGATGCACGGCCGGCAGCGCGGCAACGCAGGCGCCTCGCCGCTCTCAGTCTTCGCCGAGGCAAACCTCGGGTCAGAGTGCGGATTTGGAGCGCGAGGCGCCTCCCGGCTGGGGCTGCCGGCAGCCAGGCCGTGCGAAACGGGGCCCTTCCGATCTGCCGTGAGCAGCCCTGCGGCAGAGGAGCGCTCGGACCTCCGCCAGGACTCGTCCTCGGGGAGCCTGGGCGAGCTGCCTTGCCCTCCCAGCGTTCGGCGGCTGTTGCCTCGCTTCCATCGGTTTCAAGGGCTTCAGTCTGTTAGCAACAAATAATCTTCTTGCAGGGGTTTTCCTTCAGTCGAGAATTAGTCCAGCTGCCGCTTTTCAAAAACAAACGTCAATATGTTAATGAYGAAGCTGCAAAGTTATAGGTATTCCCGTATATAAACAGTGGGAGAGCTTTTTCAAACACTGCTGCTAAATGCTGCAAAGTTGGCTTGTTCAAGCCCAGGTCAGTGGTTTTCTGCGGAAAAAAAGAGTAATTACCTTGATCAAGAAAATAAATTATGTTTGCACAACCGTTAGGTTACTCGAAATAGCTATATTTTCAAGGCAACACCCTAACTGCCAGCACTCTTTAATGCATTTGGATATTTTTGTGTTCTGATGATAGATAAAGCTTTATGCGCTCCCTAAAATACATTTTAATATTATTTTGAAAATGCAGTTTCTTCAACTCAAGTGTACGCTTTGGTTTTAGTTAATACTGAAAAATAAAGAACAATCCCTTTTATGTCATTTGGTGCAACTAAATCAAATGTAAACTCTGCTTTCATATGCTTTTTAAAACCGGAAATACTCTCTGTGAAAAATAATCATCTCGGGAGAAATACTATATGGGAGTACAAGAAAACAAAGGAAAATAATGTAGAAAATGCAGGTGAATGAGTGGAGCAAAATAAGCAAATGATCCATATTTTCAAATTCACATTCTGAAATGAAGTTAAATTGCTTCCAAAAAATTGTTTGGTCTTATAATAGTACATTGCTAATTCAATACAGTTTGGCCTGTGTAGAGTCCAATACGTTCTTTTGCAGTTAGGTGCTTTGAGCCATGATGTTTGTATTTATTTTATTCAAGGTAATCTCATTTAAACGGTAAAATGCCTCACTGTGTTTGCAATGATGATATAACAGAATGTTTCCAGTTAGGTTTCCAAATTTGCCATTTCTTATGTGGTCTCAAACTGCAAACTCCAGGTGCGAGTCAATCAGTACAGCGATTCTGGCTCCGCGCTGTTTTGAAAGCACAACCCTTTGACACCGTATGGTGTTGCTGTCGTTTAACACTGGCTTCATGTATGTGTCACTGCAGGTATCGTTAGCGGGTATCCGCTGGAACAGTCTTGCTGCTCTCCACTCCCGTTTCTATCAAGGAAAATCGCAGAATGAATGAAAAACCATGAAGTAATGCTCTCGGAGGACTTCTTTGAGAATTTATCAATTTATGGAGGTGAGACTGCTTTTTCTGGCAGCAGAATATAAGGTGTTTGACACTCATGGCTTCTGAAGGAACCATGACTCATGGCTAATGAATGCAAATATAAGGTTAACTATTACAACTGTTAAAGAAATTATAAAAATCTGTTTCTTAGCTGCTTATCTGCTACGACTGCTCATTCATTTTGATGAGTGAATATCTGTTTTCAGGAGCGCTATACTTAGTCTTGACTGGTTCAAACTGTAGCTGAAATCAGCTAATCATTTAAATACTACAATTGGTTTAAAATGATACAAAATTTAAATTACCGGCAGATGCTCAGGAGATTCCCATTAGTTTTTCATCGTGTTTGTACATGTTGTTCCTCTTTCAAGCCCCTCATTCACCCCAGAACCAGTTCTGCTTCTGCATGTGCAGTGCAATTTGGCCAACCAAAAAGGAAGAGCCCAAATCTCAGATAAATCCATCCTTCGCCTATGAGAAGCAGYCAAAGACATAATGCATCCTGCGTAACACTGCTTCCTCACTCGTCTCCTGGAAGGTTGTACCTGGTGCCGCCAAACACAAAGGCACCAGACACYGCTATGGAGCTGCTCCTCCAGGTCCACAGGGAAAGCGAGGAGCCAGCTTCCCATCAGAGTCATACCCTTAGCTCAGGCAGGAAAGAAGATGTAACTTCATGCTGCCTTGTGCTCCCCTATGCTTGAAGTCAGACCCACCTCCCCTTTCCAAGGCCTCTGGGTGCTTCTGGGACAAGAGGCGCTGGCAGAAGCGCGAGAGGCAGGTGGTGCTGCAGAGCAGCGCAAGGGCTCCAGATGCTCAGCATAACCTTTCCCAGGCACTGCCAAAGAATCACAGTTTCCAATAATGTAAAACAGCAGCTGATCTCCTAAGGTATCCATCCATTAGACTTTTCTTCAAGATAGTAGCAGTCTTAAAACACTAAACTTTTAAATGGCAATTCCCTCCCTGTAATGACTTCTGTGTATGAGGCCCTGCAGCCATAGGTTGCTATTTAGAATATTATCAACTCAGAAATCTGATTTGAACTTAAGACTTAACACTTAAATGAGTTTAAGGCTCTCAGGTGCATAGGTTATGGTATCTGCAGGGTCAGATTCTTCATCTGATCAAACTTTACAACGGTCCTGTCATGTGGAAGTAAAGAACTTTTCCTAAAGTTCATTTTGCATGCCACCTGGCCGACGGTGAGCCCTGAGTCACTGCAGAACATTGATCAGGGCAGAAGCAGAGACCGGCTCCTGATACTCCCTTTTGATGACTTGGCCCAGAGATTCCTTATTATGAGATGTCTGCTACTAATTAGCTGAGTTTTTCTGTGGCAGTTGGTCTTTTTCCTTTAGTCACCATGACCTAAATCCTTCTCTGAATCCCTGCTTCCCAGCGAAAGATCTCTCCTCTGACCTCTTAGCCTTTATTCTTTGCTCTTAGGTGTCTCATCTGACTATACTAAAATCAATTATTTGCCTAACAAAGCTTTACAAGTTATCCCAATTGCTCTGTGTAGCAATCTCTCTCTTTAGTAAACACCTATCCCATGGTTTGTGGCTAACATGAAACATTAAAAAACACAGATAGTGCATTCTTGTGCATTGGATAACTGACAACAAAGACAAATATAAAGCGAAGGGAACAGTTTCACAGTGATGCTTCTCTGTCACAGTTGCATGCTGAGACTCGCAGTTAGCTGGTTG
The DNA here is from genome assembly GCF_003343035.1 of Apteryx rowi. NCBI lineage: Eukaryota > Metazoa > Chordata > Aves > Apterygiformes > Apterygidae > Apteryx > Apteryx rowi. The sequence goes on along the minus strand of NW_020447530.1, from coordinate 84,514 downwards.
CTAATCCGTTCAGCGTGTGTCCTGTTGTTTCTAGACTGTTGTTATTTTTCAGTCAAAGTGTTGTGTGCTAGCTGGCCTTCAGGGATAATTCTTGCGTCCTCAACTCTTCCCTCCTGTGAGTAGAAGTTGCTATTCATCATGTAATAACATAATCACAAGAAATTTTGCTACCTAGCACAAATGCCTGATTTATTAAAACTCTTTGAATGTGGCAATAATTCACATGGCAAAGGAGACAGGAGTTCTGCTGGCCTGTGTATTATTACAATTTCTTTATACTGCAAAGGCCAGACAATTGTAAAAATACTGGCCCAAGATGTTTTTGATATGTACAACAAGCACAAAAACAAAAAAGAGGATGAAAGGAAAATCCAAGGTTATACATACATTTGAAAGGGAAATCATTCAAAAACCTGTTGATGAAACTTAAGTCATTAAATGTGATACCCCTTTAGCAGAAAATCTGAAGATATTAGAATAGATTCTGCTGCTTATAATGCAGTGAAAATGGCACTGGGCCAAGTTTATACTCAAAGATATATATTTTTTAAATGTATAAAATTAAAACACATACAGTCCTCTCCATTCCACAAATATAATTTCACAGCACAAGACCAATTTTAAATTAGAGAATACCATTTTATTGCTGCTCACATAATTAATAAAGAAATGCTGGAAGTACGATGTTTCTGTCACACTGACTAGCTAAAAAAATGACCTCTGCAAAACTATCCCACAGCAACATCTTTGCTTTACCACGAGGGAGTCAAAATCCTGTAAAGTTGTTCCTGTGTTTTACTGAACAGGATACATGCAGCATTTCCTTTCTGTAGGATTAAATCTTCATCTGTTGACATGTCACTTTCTGTTTCCTGAAGTAATGTTAGTAATGATAATCATGTGTTTTTCAGAATGTACATCTGCACTTTGCATATAATTTATGATTTCTGAACAGTAGCACTTATTAGCAAAGGAACTGCTGTGCAGTCTACGCAGATGTAAAGACAGCCACATGGCCAAGACGCTGTAATGATCTATATAGAGGAAAGATGCAATTTTCAAAATCACTCCTTTAATTATAYTTTCAAACTTACAGGTGAACCTGAAAGTGTACTTACTGAGAAGCATGGAGGTCCGAGGCTGCACGAGAGCTGCAGCTGGATCAAGATGAGAAAGAGAGGGGAAGGAGCAATGTTGGGACCTGCAGCTGGGACCCTTTTTTCTTGCCCTCCTTAACTTGTATTGCTGCGGCGAGTTAGGAATCAGCTCGGTTCCCTGCTTAAGCTGGGGAAGCCACGAGGCTTCTYCAGAAAATTACTGGCTACTGTTTGATATCAGCTACTGGGAGCTGTGGGACGCAGGAGGCAGCACACGGCTCGTTTCACGACGCCCGCTGCGCTCCTCGGAGGAAGCTGTAAAGGTCCGCGGCAGCCCCTGTTCTGCGTGCGACGGGGACGGGCTCTTGCAGGCACATGGATACTGCCCGCATGGAAGAACAGGGATCTGGCCATTTGCTTAGACGTCGGGTAAGATTTGGTTCCCTCTTCCTTGTGCTCTTTCTACTGAGGTGCAATATTAATGCCTCTCAGGCCTGTGGAAATACACCTTTTTGTCTTGATGGATACAAACTAGATCAGAAGTTCTGGAGTTATCTTATCCATGAAGAAAGGTCTGCTTCTTCTGTTATAAACATTGATACTAACGATGCCAGAATGTTGAGGATAAATACTAGTCTTTCAGGCACCAATAAGGTCTGAATCAAGTTCTTACAAAATGCTGCTTCTCTCAAATTCATTCACTACTTTTTTCGGGGGGGGACACGAATGTGTTTGGCCTGAAGATTTCTGTATTTGCTTAGAACACCTGCTGTGAATGCGGCGGGAGCAGGCCAGCCCAGGAGAACCCAGCCGCGTATTAGCCGGCGGGAGCTGTGTCTCATGGATCTGCGCGGGGGCAGGATCGGGGTCAGAAGCAGATGCTGCATCGCTTGCCTTCCATTACGTTTCTATGGGTCAGAGGCACAAAATGCTAATGACCTATATAGGTTTGTACGTATTCTGTAAATGGTGAAACTGGACGCTGGTGAGGAATCCAGACCTTAGTCTAATGATGGCATGGCTGTCTCTGCTGTCTCTGCCTGCCTTGCCCCCAGAAGCAGGTGGCTCATTTGGAGGTCACATTCCCCCCCCTTGATCACCTTATAAGAAAATCTTATTTTGAAACCAGTTTTGATCCCCCATTGAAATGCTACAGGCAGAGGTTCTTTCGGTTAGACGTCCTCTCTGCCCCCACAGATACTACCAGTGTTTTCAGCTCTCGCTCATTTTCATTAAGAACTACTTCTGCATCCCTATCTACAAAGTCTCGCTAGCTGCACAGCATCAGCTCTTTCCTCCAGAGTTCTGCCAGAAATGTAAAAAGGAAAAGGCTGCAAAAGCAACTACCTCTTTCTATCCTCTTTTAGCTTATTTCAGGAAGAAAATACTGTGATCAAACTGGCATTTGCAATCTCTGAAAATCCATAATTCACAGGATTGCTACAAAATTTTAGGTGGGGCTAAAAGCTAATTCATTCTGAGTTTTGGGAGACAGTTTTTTTTAACTATTCCCACCCAAGCATCAGTGTTAGGACCTGGTTCCTCAGCGGCTTCAACAAGCAAGCAGCAAGAATCTCCTATTTTTCCACTCAGGTTCAGGACAGGTGACCAAGGTCGGAAAGTAATACTACAGACAAGTTCAGAATAAACAGTATTAAATATGACATAAAATTTTATTTTACGTGAATCTCATTCCAATTTTTTCACTGAACCATTCACTCTGCGAACAGTCACACTATCTTCATTGCCTTAAAGTGGAGACYACACAGGACAGTCTACACAGAATTCATGGAGAACCTGTGTAGAAATCAGCTGCAGATTTTTACTTGGTAAAGTAGAAGCATTTCAGGATATATATTGAATATTTTAAACAGGCTGTAGGGAAAAGGACTTATAAATGAATATATAGCAAGCAGCCAGCAAGTGTTGACTGTAGATCCCAAGGGTCACTGTTGGAACCTTTCTTCATTCTAATATGTATAAATGACCTACACAGAGAGACTATCCATAAACTGCTAAATTTGCTGATGAGATAGAACTGGGAGACTGGTAAATGCACAGCAAGCAACAAAGGAAATTGTCAGCCATTAAGATCTGCTGCATAATTAGGCTTAAGAAAAGTTTAATTCAAACTTGCAGGGGATTGCATGCCAAAAGGAAAATGAGAATAACAAAAAGATTAGGTTGAAGTTAAACAGGAAGTTTTAGCATCTTGTCTCTTACACTAATTAAATAATTTGAAGACATACATTAATTTGATTAAATTTAACTAAAATAACAGAATACAAATCAGATTATCTGAAACAGCAGTGAATATGTTCATTCCTTAAGCAAGAGTAGCAAGAAATCCAGAAGGTCTCCAGGGGGCAGGTGATGTCCACCTCACATTTAACCAGGATTTACGGCTCCCCCTGTCAGATGCTCTTCTGCTGTTTGACTGGTCCTGTGTGTATTTGGGTCTCACACTGGGACAACCTGAGTTGCCTTGGTATTGATTGGATCCAGCTGTCGAGACACACTGCAGAGGTGAAAACACAGTCTCTCCCATCAATGCAGAAATTGTTGTTGAGTCATTTCCCTGACTCACATTTTATGTGAAGGATCTCCTAGAACTATGTAAGTGTGGAAACACATGTCCACCGCACAGAAGACCAGATTCTTCAATCTTTGAGATTTCATCTCTTTATTCAGGATTTTGATGGTCACCATTGAGCTGTATGAGATAYAAAACATCCAGAAAAATCCAGTAAAAAAATCCAGTAAAAGATTACTGCTGAGCCTACATGGAGGTTTATTTGCTTATCATGTAGGTATTGGAGTGACAAAATTTCATTCATGTACTCCATTGTTTTTTAACACACAGCAAGGGATTAAGACACGAATTTCTCAGTCACACATTCAACTCTGGTCTTATAAAAGGAATAGAAACTATGCCTCATTTTTCACCCCATAATTTAATGGGACCCAAGGTTATTCTGAGTTTGAAATATTTTTTTTGTTTTGAAAACTAGCTATATGTTAAAGTTGTGTTTTGTGGCAATGCCGTGCTTAAGCAGACAATGTGGAAACCATTGTGCTCAAGGAATAAACCTTGGCAGCTGGGGAACATGTTTGCATGGGAACACATTTCTGTTATTATGCATGTTATAAGACAGGAATAGATTTATTCCTACATGCATACTTGTCTTCAGTAAACAATTTGGTTGAAATGGTGTCATGAGTAAAAAGATTCTGCAGCAATAGATAACATCACCRGGGAAGTACACAAAACATAACTGCAAAGATACATCATATTTTCAAAGAAGACAGGTCACTGATAGGTTTTCAGTTCTTACCCTATTAAACACAAATTTTTACAACTACACTGTACTGAAGGAGTATGGTGTAGAAGCAAAAGTTTACTTCTGTGCTGTTTGCCTGCCTTAGCAAGAGTCATTCCTTTGCCCTTTCCCCATGAAACTGAACGGCCGAGCTGAGACCGCAGCAGCGAAATACATCAGAGCTGAGGAACAGGGAGAGCTTGACCCTGCTCCACCAAAGAGGCTGATGAAACGCTCGGTGGCTCGGATAAGTGAAAAACTGAGTCCAGCCTAGGTGAGCACAAGGGCTGTGATTCGCGTGTCTCCTTCAGCTCTCTGTGGTCTGTTGACAACGACTGCCCCAAAGACCACCCTCAGAAAGGGCAGAATATGTTTTTAAACCCGGAAAACACCTGCATTTTAATTAGGCTTCAAACGCCTTTTTGTACTTGAACTATGAGGTTTGCACACAATTTCCCAGGGCACAARTTCGGTGGGTGACACAAACACAAGCTTCCAGTCATCTTTGCCAGTGAGTCGTGAGTCATTGTTGAGTAAAAACAGTTTTAAAGTGTGTGTTTCTGTTCGCCAGCATTTCACCAGCTGAAAGCTGTAACTCACATCAGTAAAATTTGAAATTTCTAACAATTCATCCCCCTGGAAATGCAGTGCCAAGAACTGCACAGCTGAGCAGTTCCAGAGGCTTGGAAACTCGGGCTGCAACAGAAAAGGCACCGTCGGCCACACAGGAGGGTTCTCATTCGCTTTTGGCTCTGCGGGAGCACTGCAGACAGCTGTTACGTGCTGTATGTGCATGTTATGTGATGGTTCCTCTCACGCTGGTGTAATGCCTGCCTGTCTGCTGATACCGGCATAATTCTCTGCAATTCTGTCATTTAAAGTTTCCTTTGAACAGATTTTTGTGTGTCAGTACTGTAATAAAAATGCTTTTAATACCAAGTTTATTATAGCAGCTTGCAAATGATAGCAAGAAATCTAGTTTGTCATCATAGCAGTAGCATAATGGAAGGCAGCAGAGCTTATTGGGAATCTTTTGATGTAGCTTTCATGTCAATGTTGATTGTTCAAAAATTCTTGAAAAGCATCCATTTCAAAAAAAAAAAAAAACTTGACTTTTACATTTCTTCTGCAAAGTCCACATTTCTCAAATTTTTCAGACTTTCAGAAAAAAACTGACATATAGTTTTGGTATGATTCTATTTCAAAAACAAAGCTCATTATATTTATGCATGTTGGTGTGTAAATTTGTCTTTATCAAAAACACTTTGCTATGCTAGCCTGATACCTTTCTTCAATAAATTTTTTTATTTTTACTTATTTATGTATTTCAAGTGGATGTTTTTGGAAGTAATATATAATAAAATCTAAATTATTATGTGATGCATTTGGAAAAGCATTAGATAAATGGGAAGTTATGGAAGAACTGTAAGATGAGAAAGAAACAGTATGAAGGAGACAGCACCAGGGAAAGGTAAATTATTGAGCTGAAAGGAGAATACCACACAGTTCGTCAAGGATTCATCTGAAGGGAAAACTCATTTAACATTTTAATGGGTAGCTTTGTCAGAAATTATTACCTTAGGAGTAGTGTGCTGATGATAGAAACCTGGGGAAATAATCAATAGAAGAGGGTTGGCACGACATTTTTTTTTCCTAGTATCTAGCCTTTATAGTCATCTAGCTTTCTTGTAAGAAAAGTATGAAGTACAAAATCTTTGCGGTGATAATTTCTGTCTAGCTCTTGAATCAAGCGTAGAAGGGTCTTCCTTTGGCGAGGACAGAGGGGAAAGCCCGGTGAGATCCTTGCTCACCGCGTGGGAGGGCTGCAACCAGACAAACGCGGGGACCAGGAGGGGCTGCAGGGGCTGCGGTCGCTGGCCCCACTCGGCGCCCTCCCCAGCAGCAACTCCTGGCCAAGGCTGGTCCAGCCTTCGCCAGCCTCGTAACCGCGGCAGCCCTGGTACAGGTACGTGCACGTAGATAGACAGACGTAGGTCTAATTTCATAGAGTTCTGGAGTTCTCGTTCTTTTTGTATATATGTGTGTGTGCGTGTCTATATAAATACATATATATCTTAGAGTTCTATAGAATTGTATAGAATACATACCAACACCCATGCACACGTGTGTGTATATCTATATCTATATATATTTGTATATACTTATATATACTTGTATATAGTTTTGTTACTCTATAGAAGCATACAGCAGTCGCACATTTCTAAAGCGTGGGAGGTCACCTGAGCCCTGGAAGATGGGTCTGTCTGCACCGGGCCACAGCAGAGACCCGCGTCTGCCTGCAGCCGGGCCAGCACGTCCCTTGGCCGCAGAAGGCTCTTGCGGATTCGCTGCGACGTCTTTGGGAGGGAGCTCTGGCAGAAGATGGTGGGGGAGGCATTATTTCACCTCGAGCCTTTCGCTCTGGAGATGGGCGTCAAAGCCGCAGGGGTGACCCCCTTCGGGGACTCCATGGGAGCTCCATGCTTGCCAGACGGACACCGCTTGCTGGGACCCCTTCACGGTGCACAGGAGGAATTGGGCATCTCGCGGCAACACTCAGCAAAGGGCCCCTGAGCAGAGATGCCTGAGCCAGGCGGCAGGAAAACGCACATCGAAGCAGCGAGGATTCACTGAGGCAGAAAAAGAAAGTGAGAGAAAACCTTGTTGGGTGGCCTGATGGTTATTGCATAAAACATCATGACACTCCTCAGTGCCAAGATACCGTAGGACTTTATCCAACAGCCTTTGGTTAAAGGCTAGTACATGGCTTCAGCGTGAAGCAGGAGCATCAGCACCATTCATTTTTAAAGGATGAACAGGGATTATAAGAATCAAGCCGTGACACACAGGAACAAAACACACAAAGAGCACAAATTTGCATAGAAGCTCATTGTTTGCTGATGCAGATTGAGACCAAGCCCAAAACCACAAACCACTGAAGCTGCAAATTAAGAAGGCAAATCAAATACAAAACCATTCGGCCGCAAAGCTAAAACAGCTCATTACCTGGTTAGCACCTGCAGTTCTCTGGGCTTTGAACAAGGATAAAATTAGGGTAATAAAGTGGCAGTTACTGATGAGTGGCCTCTGTGAGGGGCTTTTTCTCTGAAAGGAGACCCCAGCGACCAAGAAAGCTGGAGAAGCCGCAGTCTGGGGGTAAAAGGGTATGTTCTGCCATCGGGAACTAAGCACTGTCCTTCCGCTAGAAAAAAACAGAAACAGAACCAGGAGATGACAGGACACAAACTATTTGCTCTGTAAAAGGAGGGACCCATTAGTGCACCTGACCACCTGGAGGAACTTAGCATCATCCAGAAGCCTAGACGTGGCATGGGAAGGGCCAGGGCAGGGAGGAACCGTGAGAGTCACTTACTCCATCCCCAGCCTTGAAGTCAGGATCAGTTCTTCCCATGTCATCCTTGACAAAGGTTTATTTAATCTTTTTTAAGCCGTCCAGTGATGAAGCATCTGCCCCCTTCCAGGTGTTGTATTCCAGTGCACACCGTCCTTATGGCTCAGAGCTTTTCACCTGAAAGGAATGTCCCTTGCTGCAGTTTAATTCATTACCTCCAGCCTTACCTAGAGTAAATATGAAGAATTTTTTTCTTTTTTTTTTTTAGCAGTACTGCTAGCAAGTCTCTCATTAACCTTCTTATCTCTGGATGAAACGGTACCAATTTCTGCAGCCTTTCCTAGGCGATATCCTCTAGATCTCCAGTCACGCTTGTTGTATTTCCCCAGAACTCTCCAGCTGATCAATGACCTTCATAGTGCATCATCTGGGATGATGTTCTCCATCTGAAACTTCATCAGCGCCATGCAGATCGGAAGAATTGCCTTGCGACAACTTGCAGAAAATACCGTTGTTTACATGTCTGAGCTTGTTTTGTTCTGGGGGGGGGGGGAGAAAAGTACCTGCTAGTAGTTTATTTGGTTTATGATTCATTGTAATTCCAAGATCTTTTTATGGAGTATGGCTCTTCAGCAGGTCTTGTGAGACAAATACTGGGTAGGAAGTAACTTCAGTCATCTGAAATATAAGCACCTATTTTTAAACTCTTCATTTAAATTGAGAAAGAGTGGCTAAGTGAAAGATTAAGTGAATGAAATAGGAAATGAGGAATGGAGCTGCCCTTGGGAGTTCATTTTCACATTAATTTCTGTTTTATTTATGCCGCATTTCCAAAGGCGGGTGGAGTTAGTGATGCAATACTACACCCGTGGAGTTGCCTGGCTTTCGGTCAGCTCCAGTACGGACACACAACTAGCTAGTATTTGCCTGGGGTATCTGTACAGCAGCTCTCTGCTGCAATGGGGACACCAGTGACGACAGAGGGGAAGGGAACATCGCACAGCTGCTTTTCTTTATTTCCAAGGTTACATATGCCCCTCCCCATCTCTGTATAAAATTTATCACTCCTCCTCTTGGCTTGCAAAGGCAGCATGCACCCCAGCTTGCTGGAAGGGTGGGAAGTCGTGTCCACCCCATGTAGTTCACTGCAGAAGCTCTTGAGCCTCCAGACCGACAAGCAGAGGACTAAATGCCCTTGATTTCTGGATGAGGTTTCTCAGGCAGAATAGCAGCACTTCCAGTCCCTACAGAGCCTCCTAGGAGAAACCTGCCTTAAAACTTGGGGCTCATGATTCACAACAGCCTTGCCTTGAGCTGCTGATAACGCCCTTTTGATTAGAAACTTCCCCTGCTGCCAAAACAAATGATCTTTTCATTTTTTTATAGAAAGAGCTAATTTAGAACAAACCAATAAAATAGAACAAAAATTGTGAAAGTCACTGCAATTTTCAGATTTAAATAAATAAATAAAGCACTCAATTGATTTGCTGCACCTGAAATCAATACCAAAATCCCAGAATTCCCATTCTGAGACTTAATCATTTAAAGAATTCATTTTTCTATAATGTTACTGAAGATGCATATGACAGCTTGGAAGAGAAATARTCTGATTCAGATGCAATGCCAAAGGGGAGTATTAATCAGAGTGACGGGTACTGCTATTGGCACAGATGTTTAAGGTGGAAAAAGAAAGAATTTGTCGAAGCAGATGGCATTGCCTTCTCAGCCTGGTGGCTTACTGCGCAGTGAGTGCACACATCTGTGAGTGCGACTGTGCGGCGTGTGCAGACCTCTTCTACTTCAGTTTTTAATCTCCTCCTAAATCAAGGGTCCTTGTAGAACCGCATCCCTGATCCAATTTACGTGAGGTTGATGAGACTATTTAAAATTGAGATAGCAGAACTTAGTGCTCTATACACCTGGATTCCGAGTTTTCTTGCCCCAAAAGAAGCTGAGGAAACAGAAATAATTAATGACCAAGCCAGCACCTGCAGCCTGGACAGAGCCCAGTACCCCTGTGTCGAGGTGTGCTGCCCGGAGACTCGGAGGGTACGTGGGGACGGCACAAGGCAGCACGGTAAAGCAGTTCTTGACCCAGCCCTGAAGAACGACCTCTGCTTCCAGGGTGGTGCAGATGTGCTGGCAGTGTCCTCATCCAGCACTGCGTGCGCTGGCGCCTCTCCTCACGTCCTCCCTAGGCCACCTCACGGGTCTCTGCATCGCTGCCTTCTCCCATGCCAGCACCAGAAGCACAACAGAAACTTGCAAGTGATTTTTACACCAGCAGGTGGGTTTGCCTCAGACTCATACAAACACGGGTGAATCAAGAGATCGCCCTGAGGATGCGCTTCTGCGGCTGAGCATAAGCCTCACAAGCGTGCAATGCAACCAGCCTGGTGCAGCGGCCAAGAGGCTATTTCCGCACCCGTGCGCAGCAACTCCGGGGTTCCAGGCTGCGTGAAGCACACTGGGTCTGTGCAGACAGGTTACATGCAAGGTACTGACATGCTGCAGCTCAAAGGCAGAGTGCAACAGCTCTGATTGATAGGTTTCTGAAGCTTACTGGACTCCCAAAGACTTTCAGCAAGATCCCTCACTAGACTCTTTAAGGAATTGAAATACTTTGAGATAAGAGGGAAAGTCCTATGTGGATACACTACTGGTTAAAGCAGGAAACAAAGTGTGGGGGAAAAAAAAAAATCATTAATTTTCTACAGAAGTGAGAGGTCACCAGCAGAGCAATGCAACGTAGAAAGGATCTAGAAAAGAGGGGTCACTGGTGAAGTAATAATGTTTGACAACAACACACAGCTACAGAAAGTAAGAGACAGGCTTACCAAAAAGAAATGCGAAGGACTTTTCAGTAATGACTGGGCATTAAAATAGCAGATTAGATTCACTGTAGATAAATGCAGAGGGTTACACTTGAAAAAAAATCCTAACTTTACAAAAACTGTAATGAGCACTGAGCTGACTCTTATCACCCAGAAGCAAATTCTTGGGATTATGATAGTTCTGTGAAGCTTTAAGTTCTGTACTCAAAAACAGTCACAAATGTTAGGAACCATTTACTGGTTAAAGAGGCAGACAATAAGCCAGAAAACATGGTTACACACAATACAAATACATGGAGCACTTTTATCTCTATTACATTCATTTTTGACCCCCCCCCCCCCAAAAAAAGAAGATATTACTGGAAAAGATCACAGAAGTGCTAAAATAATAATTGGAAACAAGGGCTGTCTTCTGAAAAAGAAAAAGGTAGATAGTAGAACTCCTCAGTCTGGAAAGCAGACAAGTGAGAGGAAAGAAAGAGGTCTGTGAAACAACGAATGGCTTGCTTAAAGAAAGTATGTAGGGACCAACTAGTCATTGTGATACAAGAACTTCTGACAGATGAACCCGAAATTAAATGAAATGAAAATGAAATGAGATGAACCTGAAATGAAACTAGCAAATGGGAGATTCAGAATTAACTGGACACGGTTATTCACAGGCAGATCATGGCACGGTGGAAGCCCTCCCACAGCATGTTGTACATACCAAAAATGTTCACGTGGGTTCAAAAAGTGAACGGACAAAAGTGGAATGAGAACGAGAGCCCACTGAACGAGAGCCCCCCATCCCCCCCACCAGGGAGGATACTCTGGGAAAGCAACCAAGCACTGTGTTTGCCCCRCTCTTATACTTTTCCTTCCCTAATCATCACTGGCTCCTGTTAGGCTCATTGGATCGCTGGCCCGTTCCTGTGATCTCGTGACGGAATAGGTGTGCATTGGACACTGCCTCTGTGTAGTAAACAGCCCGGATGCAGCATCTCCTGCAAGTCCAGGATGCACGGCATGTTCTGCGCCTATGTGTACCAGTTGTCCAGCAGCTCTGGGATGAGTCAGAGCTATTTCATACTTTTATTTCTGTATGGATCCAAACACATGCAACAAGCTGCAAGTGGAGGGCATGCATTAGGCTTGACATGCATATGGGGTTTGATTGCACATGAGCAGTAGGTAGGACTAACGGAGTGCCTCATAACTACCAGCAAAATGCAGTTGCCTCCTGCCAATTAGCAAAGTCATAGAAAGCAGGGCAGGCTGGTGGAAACCTGCTGGTGGGAACCGAGTGGTCAGGTGCAGACAGATGTGAGATGTACGTAGCTATGCTAATTCAAGATCAGAAGTGCAGGGTGTGCGCTGCAGAGACACCTAACCTGGCTATTCATTAACCAGCCGGACACCAAACGCAGTGTTGCTGGCTCTGCTCCGACCCAGAGCACAGCAAACCCGGTTATCGCGCACCCAGACTTAAGCAGCCCACGCAGCCCTGCGCTGCTCCGTGCCGCAGCATTTACACACCCTCAGCGCGCAATTAGGGAACGACTGTGAACRAGCACAAGGCTGGCCCAGGCCGGGGCACTCTTACTTCAGACTCTTACACATTGCAATGACGTTAGACTACTGGATTAACACTGGCAGCGCTACCTAGCCGAGTTTCACTTCTTTTCTTGTCCCTTTCCGGCCAGCTGTAGTCTCTCGGGTTTCGATGGTCTGCAGYGCCTTTTCCATCATGCTCTGCATAGCTACCTGTATTTTCCTAACCATGGCAGAATTAGTGGTTGGCACAGACACAAAATAYGGGCACCTGCATAGCTTGTAAGTGCTTAATACAAAATGATGCTCAGTCGTTGTTACTAATTACATCCTCTGAGGCAGTGCCCGGTGGGACCACTGATCGCAGACCCAGCAGCCTCGGCTTGCACACACCTATCCAAAGCAGGCAGCGTTTTCACAGGAGCCACCACAGAGACCACAACAAACAGGATCAACCTCATTAGAAAAGCAAGGTGTCAGCACAGCAGCACTCTGTTGCTTTTACTTGCCTGTTTGGGGAGGAATTTGGGGGGGGGGGGTTGTTTTTTAACGAGTCCTGAGAAATCTCTGGATGAAGAAAACATCACTTTCATTCCAACAAGCAAAGATTTTCTGCAGACCAGTTATGAAGTACTGCCACCATAAACATCACAACAACATGCTGAATCTCACTTTTCAACTTATAGCAGCTCTTGTAGAGAGGCTGCAGTTTTTTGGATTTGATTTTCTTTTGACATTATTTGAAATTAACTTCRGAGAGTTTCTGTGGGATCCAAACCTGGCAGATTGTCAATAGCATTAATAATTTGGAATTTTATTTCAGAATTTGATTTCCACCTTTTTTAGCATGTTTTCTTTATACGGCTGTTTGTTCCTGGGATTAGGGAACATTCAGCTGCTGTTCAGGGGAGCACAGCAGGACAAGAGGCAACGGCACAAGCTGTGACAAGGAAAATCCCAGTAGACCAAAAGGAAAAAAAAATCCTCCCTTGAGAAAGGTGCAGTGCTGGGACAGGGGCTCTGGGATCTCCAGCCCTGGAGATTKTCAAGCCTCAGCTGGACCAGGACATGAACAACCTGATAGAGCCCTGCTTTGAGCAGAGGTTTGGACTAGAGACTTCAGAGGTCCCTTCCAGCCCCAGTTATTCTGCTGCTCTGTGCTTTCCTACAACTTCTGTGAGAGCAACAGGGTCTTTACCGAGGAGAGACCTTCCTATAGCGCAGGAGAGGCTCCTGCTAAACACACCTGCCTCTGGGACTGCTGGTTACCCACCAGGTACCCGAGGAGCACCCCAACCCTGGCCACATGGGTAAATACAGTAGTGCACCAGGGTCCAGGAACACTCCCAAGCAAACTGGGGAGCGCGTCCCACGTGCCTTTCCCCTGCCCGTCCCTCCACTGCCTCTTCCACAGCCCATGTTAGCGCTAGCCCCCAGCAAGAGGCTAAAGTAAGCCATAACCATCCAACTTTATAGTTTTGAAAACACCATCGTATTCCCCTTTCTTCAACAAAAGGCAGCTGTCACATTCAAATCATTAGTAATATTACTGTTTTAAATAATGAATTGCCTTGCATCTTTGCATCTTGATGAGAAAATGATTGCTTGCRCAGCCCCAGGCTGGGCTACCTACGGGGAGTCACCTGATGCTTTCAGTGATGAAGCCAGCAGCACGCGGTTGTACCAGCGCAACAACAAACACCAGACTTGTTTTCCAGGTGAGAYGCCAAACGACAGTCCCCCTTTGCTCCTCGGGACAAATGAGCCGTTCCCTTCTAACTTGAGAGCGATCAATTTCCCTGCCAAGGTGGAAGCACTCGGTATCTGTCCCAGCTTTTGTTTCTGGGAGTCGATAGATTTTCACAATGCATTATAATGATATTTTTAAATGTTGGTTTTTGAGATAGGAAGAGAGATTTGGGACCCATAAGTCTGGACTGTGTCTCACCAACTGGGTGTGCATTGAAAGATCTTCCGATCAGTCCTTAGGAAATTCATGAAAACTGCATGAAAGTTTCATGAAGTAAAATCCAATTTCCACACTCTAATAGTAAGAAGCTGATACAAATGTTGTTATAGAAGTAAGCCAGTGCTTACAAATGCGCTTTTAGTTTTGATCTATGCTGAATTTCTAACAGCCTAGAAGAAATAAGCAGAAAATCTAAATTACGGCTGCTCAAATTGGCTCAGCATGCACTGTGTGAAAATCACAATAGAATTTTGAAGTCTCAGGGGAAAATTAACTCCTGCTAACCTTTCCATTTAATTAAAACTGCGATCCTTTACATTGCAGCTGGATCTACCGGTCAAAAGCTGAGTAGCCATGGCAGGCTACTCGGGTTCAGGGCTGAACTCGAAATTATTTAGGCTGTGCAGGGTACACGTGGGGAAACGTAATAATATGCTCAGAATAAAAGGGCACAGTCATCCGCTCAAGGCACGGTTCATCAAGGCTGTTTGTGCCACAGAAAGGCATTTAAAGGACCACAAAACACTTTTTCAGCCACCAGCGATGTGGGCACCAGCTCAGTAATCAAATATCGCGGCATTTTCCAACCCAGCTGGATGTGAATGGCTGGCCACTGATTTCCACTACCATATCTCCCTTCCTTCCCCCTTCCCCCCACCCCCCCCCAAAAAAAAAAGCAGTTTAAGTTTTTGAAACACTTTGTTTCGGGGACTACCCTTACAAAGAAATACATCGTTTCCATGTGTTGCATTAGAGGATAAGGACAACTTCACGGACATCAGGACTGTCCTATTGACATCAGAAGTGCTAGAAGATACCCGCCTCCGAAGCACGGCTGCACCGCTCGTGGGCAGTCTGTCCCTCAGCAGCGCGGTGCGGGGGAGCAGGGCCAGGCAACACCAACGTCCCTGCAGCTGCAAACAGAGGTGTGACTTCTGCTGGCTTTGCGACTATTTCCTGCACTCGGCCTCAGTTCCAGGTCACATGAAAACCAGCAGCCAGAGCCCTGGGCCCTCGCTAGCACATGGCCGTTGTGCCCAGGAGAGCAAGCCTGGGAAAGGAAGAAAGGCTGCAGGTTTGGTCAGGGAAAGGAGCAGGTACAGCTCACCGGGATACATTTGCGGGGATTTGGAGGCACCTGTGCCAGGAGATAGGTGACCTGTTGCTGCAGGTGCCCTTCACCAGTGTGCCCCCACTGCCCCCAGTTCTTGCCCAGATCATTAGGGACCCTGCCACCTCTTCCCCCCAAAACCCTTCTGCCCCCTCTGCTCCCACAACACCGCAACCCCAGCTTTTGGGGCTGCACCACTCCAAAATCCCAGCTCCCTCTGACACGGCTTCCCCACCTGCCTCTGCTGTGGCCTGCTCACCCCCAGGCCCATCTCCACCGCCCATGCGATGCCCAGGCCCATCTCCACAGCCCTGCAGGGTGCCGCAGCCCCCCACCGCCCTTCTGCGCTGCGGAGGGAGCCCGAGCGCTGCCTGGCCCAGCCTCGCACCTCCCCAGCCCGGGAGCGCTGCCTAACAGGGTAAACCCTTGCTCCTGGTCACCTACGCAACACATCATTAACCAGAGAAGATCTGCCGATGAACACACACGTGCAGCTCTCCAAAAGTGCGGAGATAAGAGCAATCACGATCTAATCTGAGCATTATTCGTGCATTTTAATTGGTTGAATCCCCAAGTGGATGGTGACCTCTACCAGGCTGTCAAAGGTAGCCCATGAATAAAAGAAGCTTTTCGCTTTGCAGAATGAGTATTGGAGCAAATTTCCAAGGATCACAGAAATAATATCAGGAGCACGTATGAGAGCAAACCTCTTGGAACTTTTCTGTTGCTAACTACGAAATACAGAAAATACCAAGCTGGCTGTTGCAGAAGCAACAGGAGCATAGCACAGCATCATCTTTAATCAGTCATGCGGGTCATTTAATCGCAACCTGATGTTAAATAGTGATCATTTCCTAAATTCTTCAGCAGCTAAAACTATATGTCTTTGTCACACTGAAGGATCTGTGTGGTAAAAAGCTGATTTGCCAAGCCTTTCAAATGACAAAAACGAAAAAATAAAAGACTAGAGTGAAAAGGGCGAATTTTTCTCCCTGGCCACTGGCAGAAATATCAAACGGTTTCCAAAAGATGTTCATTACTACAGAAAAGGGACTAATCTGTTGGGTAATGATTATGATTATTTTGAAGACCATAGTGAAACATTTTGCTTAGGGGGAGCTCACAGCATTCAGGTAAACCTAAAGTTCATTTACCTTGTACATGTGCGCAGTGTAAAATGTAGCTAGTTAAGAGAATAAGAGAAAAGTCTTATTTAAAGCTTATAACCTGCTTTTGTTTTGAAACCTGTTTTTGAAACCTAACACATTTTAGAATCTGGAAGCTTAAATTCATTTCTTAAAATAAATGAAGAGTTTTAAAATACAAGCCTTAAGTGTTCCAAACCCAGCAACATAAAACAGATTGAGAGGTAGTTGCACAGCTACGTGGCAGCAGTAATGATTATCAGACATATGGATAACCAGATTTGTAGTGCCACTAAGGGCTATATGGACATTTGCCTGCCAGCTGCAAAGGTATCAGACTTCAGGAGCCTCCTGGATGCTCCTAAGGTTTCCTGGGGCTCTCACAGTCCCTCCAGGCACAAGAGAGCACAAGCGATGGTGGGAAGAATAAGCAGGAGGCATTGGGTACAAAACGGAGGCTCCTCTACAGGAGGATGAGGACAAGTGCATCAGTAGCAGCGTTCCTTGAAATGCTTCTAGTCCCAAACATCTGACCATAATCTCAAAGTGTGACAGAAAGGGTCAGGTAGGAAAGAGAGATTTCAATTTATTGGAAATAGGGAAATTTTTGGAATGAGTGGGGAATGTAACCAAGCCACTGGCCAAAGACRCTCCGATGAAGTAGGAGGAGCATTTTTCCAGAGAGTTTATAAGGTCAATAGGTGATAAAAGTGCAAAAGCAGTGCTCAGAGAGGATATAGCAGCAGCTGAACAGTTTAATCAATTATATGCAAATTTCCCAGCCCCAAACCGTGCCTCCATCCAAAATCAGCCACTTCACACTTAGTCACAGCTCGGCTTTTAACTGGCTTTCCCCCGCTCCCCAAAACCACAGAAATCCGTAGCAGAATGAGCCACAAGGTGTCAGTCTCTCCATAAAGCATTATGAGGAAGCAGCCAGAAAATTGTACCACGTATTTTAGTTTACACGCAAGACACACAAATCATTTCTTTAACAACTGGACTGCGACCCTGGAATTCATTAAATTGTCGCCATCCCTCCCTCAAATGCTCCGTGGAACATGTCTACATTAACATCAGCTTCCTAGGCACCAGGATCAGTGTAAAAACTGGTGGCATATGACATACAGAAGACCTACGTGCAGCAAACCGCCGGCCACTCAAGGCAACCCCAAGAAACCGTGATGTGCAGCTAGTCGCTGTGGTACAACCACACTTGCTCCGAGGGGAATATTTGCAACACCCACCTTACCAATCTTAGAACAGAAAAGATCTTACAGCAACAAGGACGTTCAGCTCAGAWCCAGGAAAGCGGACTCCATCTCTGAACGAACCCCTTGAACAAATGTACAAATTAACCCACTACAGCAAAGACAGTCCCTGCCAATCTCACCTAATGAGCTGTTCCTCGTTATCCCCCGCCAGGGGCTCTGAGGGAAAGCGTTTTGTAGTCACAGCCTATACCAGAAGAAAATCATGTCTAGCGTGCGAATAATTCCCCACTCTTCACACACAAATACTTTTAACCAAACTCATTAGCAAAGGAAACTTTCCCCTGAATTTGGGAACACCAATAAAACATCATACTTCATTGCAACAACAAACATGAAATTTGCTAACAAGCTAAGGCTACTGCGATAAACCCCTCTAATGGCAGAGACACTAAGAAAAGCTCTGTGTGCCATAACGAACTGTCAAAAGCAAGTAATAAAGCCCAGAAGCATCCAGTTACCAGTGGGAAAACATTTTTTCACAAAGTAATTGCTTCATCGCCATCCTCTCAGTCTTTATCTTCCAAGGAAAACTATAAATGGTCTTCAAAATGTATGTCTGAGGATAAGTAGTTTATTTCCACCACATACAATAATATGGACTCTACAGAAGCTGATTTTATGCCATATTACAACTTTCTTCAGTTCTTCAACTCACACTATTCAAGTATTCACTATTCAACAGGTGCAAGTATACCCCTTTCATGCCTCTATTCCACAGATGTCTGCCACTTTTCCCTCAAATTACCTAATTAATTAACATAATTAGGTTAAATTCAGAGTAATTGCCCTAAACTGTACTTTGCTGGTAATTTACCACTTCTGTGCCAGGAATACGACTTATGTGTCTGAAATCTTAAGCATTTCTTTCAGTTGCTATCACTTGTGCTATTAAAAGAGATTACCGCTCCTTAAAAAAGCTTTGCATTGTAATAAAGGAGGCATAAACTGATTTTGATGGTT
This sequence comes from Apteryx rowi, assembly GCF_003343035.1. NCBI lineage: Eukaryota > Metazoa > Chordata > Aves > Apterygiformes > Apterygidae > Apteryx > Apteryx rowi. The sequence continues at coordinate 65,919 of NW_020447530.1, read as the reverse complement.
GCATAAAAAAACATTTCATTCAGTTCACTTCATCTGCCAAAACAATGCTCAAGCTATATGAGAGAGTTGATTTTTTTTGTCAAATTTTGAGTGTGGAAATGCTAATGTAGATCACCACAAGCTGGTTATCGCTACGCCCTGCAGATGACCAGTGTTCAGCTACTCACAGCTGATTTCTCTACCTTAGCGAAGATCATTCAGCTGCAGTTTTTGGCTGATAGAGATAGGGTGGATGGAAATGCATGCTCAGTGACTGAACACTGCCTGTGTTTCTTTCTGACTGTCTTAAAAAACATTTTTTTAATGCTATAATTTAAAAATTAAGACAATATAATTGTATGTGGACTGAAGTTTATTCCATGATGACTTCACTGGAGAACAAGTTGTAAAGAATTACCGTTACATGAATGACCAACAAACTGATCTAAAAAATACTGTGACAGAACAGAAAAATWGTAAAAAGGACTCATTGGCTCATGTCAGCTGTTTGATTCCAATTTTTAAGATAATAATAAAATTACCTTAGAAAAGTCAAAAACAAAGGTTTGACTCCTTGGGAAATCATAACCGTTAAAGGATTGACCCTGATAAAAGGGGTCAGATGTGGAATGTTTATGGGAAGATTATTCAATACCAAGAGATCCTGTAACAATCTATGTGCATGTTTCAGTAATCCTGTTTTAAGGAGTGAGCTAGTTACAGACTTCCACCTTGAAATCATAATTCTCTTATTTTCTTAAAATATATTACATTTGTTATGTATAAAACTGTCTTAAAAGGAGCAGTGGAATTGATCTTTTCCTTAATTAATATTAGACTTGGATGGATCATAGAAATCAGCTAAATATTGATTCTGCCAAGGTTAAGATGCAAATTAAAATTAATTTTAATTGCACATGTAAATTTCTTTATGAATTCATTTAAAAAAAACAAACAAGCAAAAAATGATTATTGAAATGTACTGAAAGTGAGAAGCACCCTTTTAAATGATAAACTGAAGCTTGTGGTGTCTGAATTGTCTATCTGAAGTCAGTAGAAATGCATATTTGAAAGAAAAATTACTTGAGAAGATAAGGAAAACTGTGTTTTCTTAATATTGCCTCAAAAATAAAGCATCTCTGATCTTCATTTGAGCAAAACAAGGATGCTTTTTTGGCTCCAAGTCTACAGGGGCAATACAATGCTTTACACTGTGAAACAGACTGCAGGTGGATTCACACTGTTCATATCTAAGCAGGATACTCAAAAATTGCGGTATACTCTTTCTTTTGACAGTACAAGTGGCATGTACCTGGGTTAATTATAATTTTCCAGACACGGAGGTTTTCCTTTTTTCCTTTCTTTTCTCCAAATTCTGGGACAGCAAGAAAAAAAATTGAATTGTTCCTATTCATTTCCTGAGTAGGACATGRACTAATTCAGGTCTCCACCATGACTTTTCCGTTACTGTCATTTAACGTAAATATATGAGTCCCGTGGAAGATGCTCCTGTAAGTGTGCCACATTTAATGAGAGCCTGTGAGCCCCCAGGAAAAAGGCCCTTAATGCACACGCTTGGTTTTAGACAGGACAAGCTCTACCAGCTCGGTTATTACGCATATGTTTCCCCTTGGGGACATTTCTGACGCAGGAAAGGCACCACATGTAGTGCAGTTTTCCCTCGAGCAGGGAAGCACTAAAACATTTGGAGCGAACAGTGCCTCCCGTGCACCGCACAGTGCAAACACAGCAAGGAATCGCGTCCTGTTCCCTTCCGAATATCACAGGTTCAGGCCCTGTTCAGTGACGCGGGGTCTCTCGAGGCGCCGGGGCRGCAGCGGCTGCAAGCTCGGGCCTCCCTGGGCCGCCTGATCCGTGCGCGGATGCCCCGGGGCTCGGAGCGGAGGGGGTTCGAGGCAGCGGCTTGTCCGCTCCTCCGCGGCCACGCGCTCCTGGTGGGCTGGAAGCCTTGGGCAGACCCCTCGCTCCTGCAGCCGTGAATCGTGTTAGCCTTTTCACACTTGCTTACGCTTTGAGCTTTGTCCTGAGGAACAAGAATAAGAACTACGAGGGGAAACTCATAAGTGACTTACAAGTCCCAGATTGTTATTGGACTTAATCATCCGTTTTTATATCACTGGTAGATAAATGCATTTGCTTCGAGAAGATTTTCAACTTTTTTAATCAACTTTAAAGATAAAACTGTTCCTCGCCTACAAATCCAGTAATTTTGGATTTATGATTTGTGAAGTTTCTAAATTGCTTCCTTTTAAGCTGCTTATTGAAGCTAGATTTTCTCCACCTCTTAATGTGAGACAAATATATCATTTGGCTTTGGGGTATGTACTAAGCTTAAAAGGCTTTTTTTTTTTAAAAAGAGGCTGTACGAAAAATCTTCAGCTTGTTCATGTGAATTTGTGGCTTTCACAATAACAAAATAATATCATTAACGAAAAGGGTGTGAACGCTAAGAACTGTGCTGTGCCCGCTCTGGAAAGGAGCGGAGCTGCAGAGCCGGGCGAGCCCCGCGGCTCACGGAGGCAGCTCCTGCCCCCGTCCCACGCGGCGCTCGGAGACGGCGCGCAGCACGCTCGCTCCTGCGACAGYGGGGCGTCGCGCGGCGCTCGGCACACAGCTCACAGGGCGGCCACGACCAGGAGCGGAGGCGGACACCGACGAATAACACAGCTGGCGATGCTGAAACCGTCGTCTGCGGAGAGAGAAGCTAGCAGGGTGTAGGAGCTGGCTGCTGGCTGCTTCCCCCCCCCCCCCCGTTTGACGGGGACTGGCCAGCGCCAGCAGGCCGCCGCGAGGGGTCCGTGGCAGGGCAGCGCAGCGAGCGCGTCCCTGCAGCCGCAGCCTGCCCGGCGCCCTGCCCGCGGCTGCCCGGGGCCCGCACCCAGCACCGCAGCGGAGGCGGCCGCATCAGTCGCTCCCTTGAGCATCACCCGCGAGGTTCAGCGTGCTCAGGCGTCGATACGAGGCCGAATAGCTATCGCTGAATACCTTATCACGCTCGTGTTCAACCACAAGGGATAAACCAGCGCGTCAGACCCCTCTCTGGCCACCACTGTCCAGCACGCTTACCGCACCTGCAGCAATCGCTGATACGTACTTAGAGACTGCRTGCACGAAGGGAGCAGACCGATGTCACGAACACTAGCGCCCGCATTCCCAAACCAGGTAGACTGGAGGCCCGAGAGAGGTGAATCAGCTTTGGGCGGCAGCACCTTGGACCCCAGAACATCACAGCCATCCACGAGCGCCTTTTTTTCTCCTTGTGTCTACAACATGCTTGTGACTGTACCGTGCTCGTCACAGAAACACAACAAACKCTGCCATGGCCCTTCCAAGTTTCCTGAAACAAAAATAGTGTTTGTGGGAGCGCTCCTGGAAATTAGACCAAACAACCTGCCGAAGACATGCATCAGTGACAGAAGAAACATGATATTTTCTGTTAACATGCTTGATGGCTAGTTTTTAATCAATGTTCTGTCTGGTTTTGTGCATTGCAAATAATATTAAGTTACTCATAACACTACCAGGTCAGATTGCGTAAGTCCAGCATTCTGACTCTATCCGTGACCCACAATGGATGCCAAGGAATATAGTATATAGCAATACTTCCTCAGGATACTCTCCTGGCTCCTGGTAGCTATAGCACAGAGACTTCCTGAACGTTTTGAAAGTATGCAAATATCTAGCACCATTTGGCAAATGGTTTCTCTGCTTAACTAAACCTTGTATTAAGTAATACTTTATTTCGTTTGGGGGTTTATGGGCTTTCTTAAAACTTTAATTGGATATTTCCAGGCAAATTGCAAATAAATAATTTGAAAACCAGAAAGCTTTCTTCAACACTCTTATTTTCAATATGTAACAGGTGTTGAAGCTCTGGAGTAAGAAGCTCATATCTGTAGCAGCAGAAAACCAAAAAATCAGAGAAGTCAAGATCAATAATTAAAGCAAACCAGCTCAAAACGTAACTCAGACATTCTGGAAACCAAGGACGATTCCAAAATAGAAAAGAAAATAAAAAGAAAATAAAAGAAAAAAGCAAGCAAGCCCTAGTGCCATAGTGACCAACTTTACAGAAGCTCACCGACTACTCCCTCCACCACTTTTATAAATCACAGGAATGCCTGTTTTCTTGGGCTGCAAATATTCCCAGATGTGGCCATTTCCACCTGGAGGTGTCATGCTCCTCCTCTGCTCAGCTGCCACCAAGGTGTCCATCTCTGCACGGCCTCTGTCCTCCCCAGCCCTGGGTCCGCAAACCTGCATCAGAGCCGTCCTGCCGCACGCTCCCAGACCACCGTCCCTGCCAAGCTGCTGCGCTTGGCGCCAGCTCCTCAGCGTGAGGGATTATAATGTGTGCAAGAACTGGGAGAGAAAGACACAGACGGGACATGGCAACTGCAATATGAAGGGTCTCAGGACACTTCCCCCCTCCTTTTCTTACGAAGTATGTTCTCGGCCCTGTGCTGCCTGGTGCCTGCACCGTCTCCCTGACCCTTGTGGCCCTCTGCTCATGAGGATACCTCCTCGCTGCCAGACTCCCACGACCCATTTACTGTGGCTCTCGTCCCCAAGCTGCACTTGAATTTCCTAGCAAAACAAAAAAAATGGTGTGTTTTCTTCCTGCAGAGCAACAAGCTTTCAGCAAAAACACAGTTCCAAGGACTGCAGTTAATTCTTCACCCGTGACAGCAAACCATTCTACAGGATTTCTTCCCAGATGACAAAAGTAACCTAAAGCCATTGATCTTTATAAATCTAAAGCAGCTCTCAGACGTGGATGGCATTTTGCTCTGTCTGGTTTCTCCCAGGCTTCCATTCCCCAGTTGAGTGCGGCAGCAGCACAGCAGCTGCTCCAGACTCACATCCAGCTGCCGGTGCCGCAGCCAGCTGTCACGATGCCTCTGTCCCAGCACAGAGCCAGAGCATGCCACACATACAGCACTTCGAAATTAGTGTGTTTACTGAGACCGAATCCTTTATGCAATGATTAAAGCTGTCTTTAGCTTCGGTATAGCTATAATAAACACAAAGGCATTCTGGCTATATCCTTTTGGAGCCAAGCTTTCACAGACGTTAGGAAACCTTCCCCACTTCTGGGCTGGATTATCCAACAGAAGCAAGGTATTTTAGCTAGATTTTATTTATGATGTAAACATCAGCTCAAAGGGTACTTGGAATTTCTGCAAAGAGTGTTAGGCATTCTAAAGAACATTATTTGTTTCCTATGTGAGCACTTGCTCCTGTAATATTACTTATACTTCATAGCTAAAACACAGAGCTTAAAAAGACATGGACTTGGAAAAGTCCTCCAGGGCTAGGAGGTTTGCCCTCTGCTATTGGAGATCATTGTATCACACAATCTTTTTCACAAACTAATCAAACTGCTTCCTATAATGACGAGTAACTCATTTAATGTGTTTCTCATTTTCTAATGCTGTACAGACTTGGGGCACAGATCCTCAGAATGTCAGCTAGAAGATATTTTTAGATGATGAAATCTGACCATCTGTATTGTACAGACAATTTCACTAGTTACTCAGCATGTGCCTTGATATATCCCACGATACACAGCTTGGCACTTGGCTGCTGTAAAAGCACATATTGTTTTATAATTGTTCTTGCCTTGTCAGTCACCAGTCTTTGACTTGCCTGCCAACGAGTCTGTGTTGACAACACTTCCCACCGAACTGCCAGTCTGAGACCAGGAGAGCATCCTGGGGACACTTCCACCGCTTGAAGGCTCTCCAGTGACAGCCACCATGAGGATGACAGCTCTTTCTAGTGATTGCTTGTTTTATGGATTGTATAGGCCTACCAGTGTAATGAAAAAATTAAGATACATTACAAACACATTGAGAGCATCTAAGTTATTCCATCCATTATATCATCACAGATACTTTTATCCCAGAACCCATAAGTTAATTGAAAACTAAAATAAATTTCCTCAGAAAAGATCTATTTTTCATGAAATTCAGACAAAGCAAGAATCAAAACAAGTTAGCCAGTATCAACTATCTTTGGCCCTGAGTTTTTTCTTAATACAGTTCTGTAACAGCCATTGCAGAATGGTGCTGGGAACAGCTTTCAAGCTCACCTGCCTAGTATTTTAGATGAAACTTGTCTTTTTCTGGCATCTCATTTTTTATTCCAATATTTATTTTAAATTTATTTTAGTTGAACATGGATCTTAAGTCATCTGGTTTATTGATTTAAAATTTTTATCCCTGGAAGGAGATCATTGACACCAAATTTTGTTATTACTAAACTGGAGAAAACTTCATTATCCTGTTGTGATACGAAAGCACACCACTCTGCTTCTTTCGCACATCTACGTATTGAAAAGATCCTCATTATGTGTGTCATTAAAAACGTTACCATCTCGTTCTAAAAATGGGTCTATTTATATATTAAATAAAGGATTTATTTTGGTCGTAAAATGCTTCAGCTCTATACCTTCCTCAGTTTTGCTATGTAAAGATTTTTCACTTTTGCATCAAATATTATTCACTAATACTTTATAATACAGACTGTATTATAATTGCTTGTTAAATATTGTTGAATTTGTTTGATTATTTTCATTTCTCATGTTGCCTTCACACCACCTTGACATTTAAGGCCAAGCTCTCATTGTTTTTCATTATGGTAGAATTATGGTTTTTAACCTTCTAATACTTTATTTTCAAAGAACACCTTTCTTTATATTTTCTGTCCAGCTATTTGAACTTGTTCAGTTTTCCTCATAATTTCATTTTCCCTTCAGAAAAAAAAACTTTTGAAACAACAAATATATTATAATTTAATCCAACTCCAGCTGCTCTGGGATTCTGTGATTCTTTAACATATGTAATTTAAGTGTTTTATTATACAATGGTAGATTGTAATAGTCCTCTTATTTTACCCTAATTAATAAAATTAGATCATGATGAGAAAAAGCATGACACTCATCAATGATTTAGTTTATCCTGGATGTACTACCTTTTCTTTTTTAGAAAAACATAATCTAGGCATTTTATACATTAGTGATATTTTTATATTTGTTGCAGGACATCTTTGGCACACATCTGAACAAACTTTACTTACTTCCCCAAAACATTTTTTCTTTAAGATATTATGAATATATGAAAAGGAGTTCCTATGTTTCTAATACCTTCAGACAGTCTCATATTTTGTATAACTCCAATAAAGTAAATAACTGAGCAACCAGAAGAAATCTCGGGCTCTGGACGGATGTTTGCTGTTGGGCAGCTGTGAGCCCGACCGTGAGTCCGCAGGGACCTGCCGTGCCAGCGGAGGAGCTGCTTGCCCGCACGGCCTTGGCCGGTGGCCCCAAGCCACCGTGCCGCAGGGAGCCTGCACACATCCCGGCCTGGATCTACCGCCCCATGCAATGGGAAGAGCCACGGTAGCTGCTCACTGCTCATCTACCCCAAATCAGCCCCTCATGCGCGTGCTAACCACCCCCTACTCGTCCAGTCAAGCAGACAACATCTCGCCTGAGCAGCCCCTTCCCCAGGCCCTCTCAGTTCTGCCTTGGGCTATATGCACTGAAAACATATATGACTGGCATATGCAAAGGCCAGCATATTTCAAAAAGCCTTTCTCTTCAGTATTTGCAAGCTTGCTTCTGTGATTTTCTTCCTCTTCCCTGCCAAAAGTATTTGCAAAACAGTATCTAGTTCTCAACATTACCAGTTTTTGTCTACCACTTAACAAGTTGTCAAACACCTACTGAAACACCAAAAAATAGATTAGTGCAATTAAGTTAAATTCAGAACAACTGTTCTCGACTCATACTTAGCCTGAAGTATATTGCTCCAGTTTCCAACCTGAAGAGCCTGCATTGCCTGAACAGCTCATCTATTTTTTAGCAGTATCAGTTAGCATATTATTACCACTCTCTACAAAATTTACCTTACTTAAAAAACAAAGTTTGCAGAGTTTTAATTAAAGTGTTAGCAGATAGCTGAAAATGCCTAGCTGTGGACAAAGGCAATGAAAATTGATCCTTATTGGTTATTACAAAAACCTAGCTAAGAAATCTTGGTAGTTTTCTTCCCACTCTTCTCACAGGTCATGGCTGGCAGTACACTAACAACACTATTTGTGGATACTGCTGCTCACTTACCTGGATTTTGTTACATGTATGAATTTTTATGAGTTTAGACAATATAAGCAACTTGGGATGCAAAAATGCTGCACTAAATCAGTGCAGCAAAACCCAAAGATATGACCACACCTTGCACACCTTGAGAACATACCCTAAGACTTCCTAGTGCCACGGTGGGTTTCACCTCATTGTTCTCACAGAACGTAAGTTTTGTCTTGTGGAGGAGATGCTGCAGACAACAACCTCACATGAACTAATGCTATGGCAAGAAGCACTAACACGATTCCCGGAAGCAGAAAAAAGGGAAGTATCGTGTAGCAGTAAGGAAGTGATTTTGCCTCTTCACACAGAGCTGGCGAGAACGCTGCTGGAGCGCGATGTGTAGCCCTGATGTCCACCCTTTAGAAAGGGGTGGGCACTTAGGCGGTTATTCATAGGAAACACTCAGAGTTTATCCTGGGACCAGACCTCAGTCTAACAGAGAGCCGATGGGGCAGACTGCTGCTGCTCACCGTAGGTAGAGACGCAGAAGCTGCCTGGCTCCGAAAAGCATGCCACCGTGTCTTTCAGAGACATAACGCAGTCTAGCCGTTGGAAGTTCATAAATTCAGTCTTGAAATAATGCAGAAGTTAACAGTGGGGCAGTTTATCTTCACTGTTCAGGATTAGTTCAAGACAAGCTGGCCAGGCTGGGAGGCTGCGACGACCTGTCCTGGGAAGAGCGTCAGACCCTGGCATCGCGCCCCTCCGTGCCCGTGTCCTCCAGAGCCAGCGAGCAGCGGCGTCCCCCAGCCCCTGCCCAGCCTCAGGGTGCAGCCGCTCCGCGCTCACCACGCAGGCCGGGAAATCACGCGTGTCCGGGCCGCGGGCACTCGCAGACTGCCGAAGGGGTTTCCCCCCTCACCCCCCACGGGACACGCTGAGCGTGAGCTGTCCGGGCCAGCGGTGCTTGGAGACGGGACACCGGACAGGGCAGACCAGTGAAATGAAACAAGCGTTCTGGTCATCAGTTTTGCTGAAATGTTTCGAACCATACAGATACCACAGTTGGGGCTGGAAAAGCATTTCCCTTCAATCATGTGAGCAGGGCGGAGTTTCACCTTCTTCTCCATTTGTAGTAGTACTCCTAAAGACAGGAAAGTCCTTTACAGCTGAAATTTGCTCCAACATTTATGATGATTAAAAGGCCAGCAGTAAAAATCTCATTAGCTTTAGTATATAAAACCTCTGTCATAGGATAATTTGATGACAAATGATGACATTAAATGAACTATTTTAAATAAAGTAAATATATATTAAAATATTAAATGACCTATATGATATTAAATGAACTATAATGGGGCATTTGCTTCAGAGTCTTCATGGCAAAACAGACAGTCTAATCCTTATGGTTATGAAGAACCTACAGCTGCTTGCAGGTGAGATTCCACTTCAGACAGAGACAAAAAAACACCTTCACACAGACTTCCTACTAGGAAGAACCAGCTGGTTTACAAAGTCCATTTGCAATACTGTTTATGACTTTCGGAGTATTCAGATTATGCTTGGTCTGAAAACAAGGTGCTCTAATATGGTCCTGGGAGCAATCCTCTTGTTGTTGCCTTTAAAGTCCATTTTCTTCAGCCAAACGCATTGGTCTTTTTTTAACTTTTACCACACTTTTCACTAGTAAAGACAATGGGCATTCAATAAAGTGCCAATGATGACAATCTATTATCCATAACCTTCTATTCTGAAGAATGAAAATCTGATCCAAAGAATAGCGGAATCAGAATGCAACAGTTCTGTAGTAATTATAAAATAATGTGCAATATGTCTTTGCATTCAAAYGTGTCTATAGCTATTAACAGTGCAAAGGTATTGTAGCACCCTATTTCTTCTTGAGGTTTGCTGTTGCACAAGGCAGCTCTCTGAAGAACTGTGGGCCGTGAGGTTGCCAGGTAGAATGCCAGAAAAAGGCTGCACCTTTCCTTTGAAACCTTACCTCTTAGGAAGATGTAGGAAACATAAGTATGTGGAATGGTACCAAAACTGTGTCTCATCAGGGATGTTGATAATTGGAGACTGGCCCTAGCACAAGAGGCTTAATGTTGTTTCTCAGCTCGAAACCTTTCTGCCCCTCTACCACAGCCAAAATGATTGGTAACAGACAGAATATGAAGTTTGTAAATTTAGAGAAATAAAGGTAACTTGTTATTTGCTTAAGAGAAGTTCAACTGTACAATTGCGTGTAAACAAAAGGCAAGCACAAAAACAGTTAAGGCAGATGTCACACTGACTTCCTCATTGTTAGAAACTGTTTGCTGCCTTGGTTCCTCTCTCTTTCAGATGACACTTCTCAGCATATGAGTCAATACCAGTGCTTGTACAGTCAGCCCCTAGATGCACACCTAAACGTTACTACCAGCAAGCTGTTGTTTGGGTCCCCATGAAATATACCCAAGCCAAGTGTTGCTTTGAAAAACCAGTCCAGCAAGTGAACAATATGAAAAGAATCTCACATTTTACATACCTACAAAGTCAATCACATGCTAAGAATGAGAGAAAATATACCATCATGATGGTTTCTGTAAAAGCAGGTCTACATAACTTTTCACAAAACATACAGTAATGTTGGTCAATCACCAACATTAATTGGTCAAACACTCCCCTCTTTCTGTATATAATCACTGCAAACTACACTGCACATACGTCTCTATCTGGTAGAACATGACAGATGTTGATGATGTTGAATACAGGGGTGATGAAGGCAGAATAAGAACTTAACTAAATTAGATTAGTATAGAGCCATAACAATGATTTATGGAAAATGTAGTGAGCTCAATTATAGAATCATGCACTTTCCAATTCTTATAAGAGGAAATAACTTACCTCAGATGCCACGAGTTCTAATATTTCGAATGTGCCTTATTGGTGACTGTAGTAACTGAATTATTAATTTGTCAAAATTCAATTCACTGTCCTTACCATATTTAACTCTTACTGCAAAGATCTCTCATTTTATGGGAACTGGAAGAATCTGGTTAGTTTAATTTTGGCTTACAACGCATCAATCATCATAAAGCTTTACTCCATAGCATGGTGAAAATGAATATAAAACTCTAACATACAAAATAGTGAATCAGATGATAAAGTTTCAAGGACAGGCCCAGGGGCCAGCAGTTCTTCAATTTTGTATTGATATCAACTTATTGAGTGCTTCCTGGCTCAGGTATTTCTGTGAATGCTGCTACTGGATTACCACGTACACACACGCATTGCCTGCTTGGACACTGTGCAATGGCTCTAGCACAACACAAATAAAAGCTACCAGCTGTCACGGGACAGCCCTTTAGTTAATGAGCAGGATGCCGCAGACACTTGTCTGTGACTAGTCTCGAACACTGTAAGCAAAACAGGCCAGTGCAGATGCGCTTGATGATTCTGCAGAAGGACCATTTCTCAAGCGTTTGTGAACCGTGAGGCAAGACAAAACACCGAACCCACCCAGCCAGAGGGCGGAAGGACTTGGTCTTTGAAAAGGGTCTCACGCCACTGGTGCTGCCCCACCACCTCCTGCTGGGGCATGTCCAACACCAAGCTGTAAGGGGCAGAGTCTTGCTGTCCTCACAGAGGATTATGAGTTTGCCAGAACAGAAATAAAAAAGTTGTGCCTACCAAGCCCAGGTGCCTGTGGGTTTTTGCCCATTAGTCCTCTCTTCACACCCAGGCCAGCTAGAGGCAGACCCCGCTGGTGCCAGACAGCAGCCGACTCTGAACACCAGCTGCCAGAGGTATTGCCCAGGGTCCAAGGTCTGCATCTTTTCACTCACCACAGGTCTTCCTCTACCTAACTGCTAATTTTCAAAAATCTGTAGGAATTCACTGTCTTTGAGCCCACCCTTTTTACTATATTGGCCAGGTCATTGAGTTAAAATGTTCCTGACTAAGACAACGGACTCATAGACAGTGTGTGAAACAGATACCATGGCCACATAAGCTTAATTTCCTTAGCAAATCAGGCAAAAAATATGCAAGTTAAGTCGCTTAATACTTTCATGGCTGATGCAAACTTTGGCAGTAGCTCAGTAACTGGTTCTCAAAATGCTCCCTGTTTCTCCTTCAAAGCAAAGGCATTACATCAGAGAGAGCTCTTAGAAAGAACAAGGGTGGTTGTAATTAATGGCTAAAATGTGTCTTTTCTAAATGCAGTTCCCTGACTCCTAGTCACCCATAGTTCACATAAACCACAAAGTTCTTGCCAGGAAAGTGAGTAGGACAGATTTAAAAAATTTCAAAATCCTCTATTTGGCCACCCAGAAACTTTCTCTCAGCTGATGACCATGTCATCAAAAGTTTTATTTCTTTCCCAATAAAATATTAATATTGCTTTATACTCATGACATTTTTGAAGGAATTTACAAACACCTGTCATTTGACACAGAAATGAATTACTTTAATTCATAAAAAATAACAATTATAAATTATTTATTAGGTTTCAGTATATTTTAATACCGTGACAAGAATGCAATTACAAATATTATTTTGCTGAATGGACCTGTGTAGTAATAACACCTGCAGAAGATCTGGYTGGGAGTCGGGTGGCTGGCTGAGTACGCGATAGCAGCCCCAGAGTGCGCTTGCTACATACTGACTGAATTCCCGTCAATGCCAGGCAAGCATATTCCATTTTGTCAGCAATGTCTAGCTGCTTCCCGGACAGTAGTTTCTCAACATTAGCACAGCTGAGATAAGGGAATAGTTCTAGCAGATTTAAGGGGCCCTTAGAATACCACGAGTGGAGTCCCACCTGGGCGTCCGACCCGCGCCTCCAGCAGCCTCCCATCAGCAGCCCCTCTGCGCGGTTCCCGGGGCTCCCCACGCAGCCTGGAGTGTAAGTCCTTTATAAAATCTACCCTGTTTAACCCTTCATGAACCTTGAGTGTGTCTCTGCGCCAGTTTCCAATAAGTTATTTGTAAAAGTGTACCTCTTTAAAACAGTTGGACAGCAGTCATTAACACAAAATATTATTAACTATTAATGTTTTTACACACACATATTTAGATTTACATATTTTTTTTAAATCTGTGGGGTTTTTGAAACATACGATTCCAAAAAAGATAGCATACAATCCATTTCCTTACCTCAGAAACTTTGAATTTACAATTCTTAATTTGCCAAGACTAGCAAACCTAAAGCAAGGGAATACTTTAGATAAAACATAGACTGCTTTCATCAAGTTAAGTTGGGAAGCCCTTTGCAGAGTAAGACTGTATCTTTTGCAAAACTTCTTTGAGCCCATGCCTAAGTAGGAGGTGAAAGAAAAAAAGCAACATCCTAAGAAGGCAGCCTTGCTGGTATAGCTTTCACAGAATCACAGAATGGTTGAGGTTGGAAGGGACCTCTGGAGATCATCTAGTCCAAACCCCCCCTGCTCAAGCACGGTCACCTAGAGCACGTTGCACAGGACCCTGTCCAGGTGGCTTTTGAATATCTCCAGAGAAGGAGACTCCACAACCTCTCTGGGCAACCTGTTCCAGTGCTCTGTCACCCTCACAGTAAAGAAGTTTTTCCTCATGTTCAGACGGAACTTCCTGTGTTTCAGTTTGTGCCCGTTGCTTCACGTCCTGTCGCTCAGCACCACTGAAAAGAGTCTGGTCCCATCCTCTCTACACCCTCCCTTCAGATATTTGCACACATTAATAAGATCTCCTCTCAACCTTCTCTTTTCTAGGCTAAACAGGCCCAGCTCTCTCAGCCTTTCCTCACATGAGAGATGCTCCAGTCCCCTAATCATCTTCGTAGCCTTCCGCTGGACTCGCTCCAGGAGCTCCATGTCTCTCTTGTACTGGGGAGCCCAGAACTGGACACAGTGCTCCAGATGTGGCCTCACCAGAGCTGAGTAAAGGGGGAGAATCACCTCCCTCCACCTGCTGGCAATGGTCTTCCTACTGCAGCCCARGATGCCATTGGCCTTCCTGGCCACAAGGGCACCTTGGTGGCTCAGCAGGTCTTTGAGTTATTGATGAGACTATGAGCTGGGCCTGTCTTGCTCCAAGAGGCTGCCCAGAAACAGAGCTCTCACTAAGCTGATCTTAGAGCTTTCCTCCAAGGGAAATGAAAATTTAAAATGCTAGCTGTGGAGGAGCAGCAGAGCACCGGGACAGTCATTGGCCACGGGATGCAGAAGAGGGAATACAACGAGGAACTGGAGATCTCCCATTGGCTCAACAGTCTGAGACAAGGCTGCTTGCACAGCTGGGAATATTTCCACTCTTTTGGCCCATGGTGCAGGAGCAAAACTTCACACCATTTTTGTGTCAACCAAGTCCAGAGTGTCATTTCTGACAGCAGCTGGAGAGAAAGGATAGAGACCCTGCATCCCTCCTCCAGCTCCGCCACTCCTTCCTGCACTCCCCCATAAGGGCTTTTGACACCAGCAAATGGGGAAATGTACATGCAGTCAAAAGAAATCTTGCCTGAGCATCAAACAGCCCTCCATGGATCTCCTGGCAGGTAGGAGCTGGTCTAAAAAACAAGCTATGATTTATTTCTTTGTTTCTGACCATCTCACAAACTCTTGGAAGAATGAGCTGGAGGGGATCTCAAGAGATCCTTTGGCTTGTCCCCATAAAACATGTGTCACACTCTCTGCAGCAATTAGTCATTATGATTATTACTGCTAGGGAATTTGTTGCTGTTTATTCTTCAATTGCAAAAACATTCTGGATTCATTTGCCTTGTTACATACATAAACCATAAAAATATTAAATAATATTAGATCTAGGATGGATCCCTGTGAAACTCTGCTCTGCATGGCTCCCCAGTTTGACAGTGAATGACTGACAATCAATGCGCAAACAGTTTCCAAACCGTTATTCATCCACCTAATTTAGTTCTACTTATCAATATTACCCTAGGTTGCTTATAAAAATATCAGTGCTGAAGCTTTACTAAAATCAAAACAGAAGATATGGCCAGCTGCTCTGTATCTACAAGGCTCTTTCCTCTGTTGCACATGGAAATTAGCTTTGTGCAGCACAACACTGCTAATAAACATCTAGCTGTCTTCACAAACTGTTTATTTATTTTAGTATTTTTCTGGAACTTGCAGTTAAACTCACTGACCTAAAATTCATTCTGCCTTCTTTCCCCTTTCTGGAAAAGGACGTCTTCTCTTTCCCAGCTCTCTCTTACCTCATTCAGCTTTCACAATTTCCCAAAGATAACCACTAATGCTTATGACTGCCTCAACCAGTTTTCTACAGACCTGAGGGTTCATTTCTTCAGGGAAAGCTAATCTGAAAATATCTCACTCACATAAGGCAGTGATTTGACAGCAGTGCCAGCTGCGATAGCACACTGCTCCTGCCTGCTCCAGGCAGTCTCTGTTCTACCACCTCAGCTGCAACAGATGTTGGAGGCCATGGAGGGAATGTCTCCTCATCCAGTCCCACTGGGTCAGCAGAGATCCCACGATCCAACTCGTTTAGTCTCTTGCTACTCTTTCTAGCCTTCCTCTTCTGTCTGTGCAGGTGCTCTTATTCTAAGCTACTCAAAATGCAGTTCTCCGTGCATTCTCCTTTTTCTGCACTCATCCAGGATTGTGCTTTTTTCCTCCACCTTCTAAAGAAAAGAAATAATGTTCTGAACGCGTTTCAATAATTTGCTGGATGTTTCCCTTATTTGCACCTCTTCCAACATAAGCCTGGGCAGTTAAGCCCCCATCACTGTTAGTCCTATACCAGTTTTGCCAAAACTCCCTTAAYCTGATCTAGCCAGCTTGTCAGTCTATAACTAGACCAATACTGTGACAGAGCCTTTGTTCTTTTCCACTTTAATTATTATCCAACAACTTTCAGTTAGTCTATCCTCCCTTTTCCTTCTGGGACTAAAAGCCTTATATATTTAGGGCAACTGTTCTCTTTCCCTTATGCCTGTCTTTCCCATCAGAATGCAAAAAAGCCAGTTTTTATAAGGCCTGGTGCTGCAATGCATGTTGTGTGAAGGACACATCACCTTGCTGGAGTGTGTGGGGCTGACTGTGGCAGCGCTATCTGAACAAGTCCTGTCAGAAGGAATGTCGTTGTCTTGCTTTAGAAAGTGTACAGTGGAATGTCAGAAAATGTGATTTTAAAATGAGTCCTGTCAGAAGAGATGCTGTTAGAAAGCATGTTGTTAAAAGAGCAGAAAGCATGCCAGCATGTGTGTCTCTGGACGGTGAGTTGTCAGTACGTGTGCCGTTAGGATGTTAGGAAGTGTGCCATTCAAACAAGAGCTGTCAGCATGTTGTAAAGCATGCTGTTGGATTACTTGTCATCTGCCTGCGACTGTCACACTGTGTGCCGGTGTTGGAGTGCATGGTGCTAGGAGGCGTGCTGCTACAGTGACAGAAAGCACACTGCCAGAAGGTGTGCTGTTGGTATGT
Organism: Apteryx rowi; assembly: GCF_003343035.1. Taxonomy (NCBI): domain Eukaryota; kingdom Metazoa; phylum Chordata; class Aves; order Apterygiformes; family Apterygidae; genus Apteryx; species Apteryx rowi. The sequence continues at coordinate 49,404 of NW_020447530.1, read as the reverse complement.
GTGCTGCTAGGAAACACGCTGTTTTAGTGTTAGAAAGTGTGTTGTTCGAGAGAGTGCTGCTGAAATACACTGTTAAAATGTCATTGTGCATGCCACTGCAATGTTAGGACGTGTCTTGCAGAACATGAGCTGCTCGGATGCCTGTTGCTGCAATGACAGAAGCATGCTGTTGGAGGGGACATCACTGCAAAGCGAGAGCAGGAGGTGTCAGACCACCTGCTGCTGGAACAGGAAGTGTGCAGCTCAAGGGCTGCTGCTACGCGAGCTGCTAGAAGAAGTAGGCTGTGTGATGTTAGCATGTTAGAGCATGAGCCACTGCAGCATGCTGATAGTATGTTAGAGCACATGTTGCTGGAGAGCAAGCTGACAAAATGGTAAAGTGCATGTTGCTTGAATTTAAGAAGATAGCAGAAAGATGTTTAATTTGTAGGTTCAGACATTTTAAAAAGTTGGACAACTTTCAAATATTGCTTTTCATGTGAATAGCCACAGAAATTTCATTCTACTTCCTTCTGCATCCAACACAAACTGAATGAATCATATCCTTAAAACTGTGAGAGCAAAGATTATATTCAAGAGTTTGTAATTCCAACAAACTTGAACAGAATTCCACGGGTGAAGAAAAAGGCACCTCCCTCATTTTGCTACATGCTCATGCCAAATAATAAGGTATTCTGTAAACACGGTTCCTCAAGAAAATCAGAAATCTTAAGCCACTCAAAACTSATGAATCACTCTCCTATGTTTACTCAGCCTTATGTTCCAAGCTTGGCTGTGTTTCTTGTGATGTTTCTACAGCACAGCAATAGAGAAAAATATATAAATACAGATCATAAAGTTCAAAACAATCTGATGTACCTGCTCAGGCTCACTAATATAAGCACAAACTCTGGGGAAGTGAATAAAACCACATGTGAGATTAGGACTTGCAGTGACACTGATATCATTGCTAATATTCATCAGCCAGCTGATCAGATGAGGAAGCTACATTGTTCTCAGAAGACATGTGAGCCAAATAATGACATGAGGGAGACAGACAATTTAAACTAGGGAAATGCATAACAATTAGCTGTGAGCAAGGCACTCGGAACAGCAAGAATGAGACAAATTGGGTCCACAGATACACAAAGCAGAGCAATCTGAAGAGACACAGCATCTTACAATGGTGTATGTACAGAGCAAAGAGAAATGCTTTGTACTCCCATGGCGGTTTCAGAGAGCACATGTGCATAGGTTAGAGTTCCTCTCACCATCGCCACTAAAGGAAAGGAGAAGCATCTTTTGGTAGTTTGGCATAAGTTCTTGCGAGTGAGAAACAGGACTGCAGGGAGGCATCTTTAGCAATTGCACATATATTTGCCATAAGGCAAAGTCCTCTTGCTTCAAAAATCTTCAAGCTGACAGCAGCAGAAGTTACACCAAGCCTTGGACTGTTGCAAAACCCTAGCAGTAAAAGGAGTATCATGTAGTTTCATGAAGAAATAATTCCTTTGAGAGCTATGCACTATCAATGTTATTGTTTAAGTGAAAATGAGAACTGTTTCTCCATTTATCTTTACGTTCTTCTCTTCTTTCTACTCTTTTTCCTTAACAGCAGGTTCACTGGGCACCAACACAGATCCTTAGAGAAGTTGCATTTAATGAAAGCATTTCCCATTCAACACTACCAACCAGCTCATGTGCTTCAAACATATTGACATGTTGACTGTCTCTATACGAAAGAGGAAGAGAGTTTAAACACTACCAAATAAACATAGGAATAAGAAATACTTCATAAGAAATACCTCATCAGTACCTACCCCATTTCCAAATGCCAGCCCATATGATCTCATAAAACACAGAGAATCACCATAGTATTGGCCTGGTCTCCACTGATGTCAGCTCATTTCTGTGCACATGAAGTAAGGACACAGAAATATGAGCCTCATTAAAGCTAAGCACACGTGGAGTGATATGGTGGTTAATGTCAAAATTAAGCTAAAGTACAAGTTTGATATCTTAGATCCACCGAGGTCCACTGAAAGTGGAGGYTGAGGCAGTGACATGACCAAACAGAACATCAGTCCCATTGCAATACAGGGCAGCGATTTTTGCAGGGAAATACAGAGAGAAAGCAGGGGAGGCCCAACACCTGTGACACTGGGGCAGATCACATTACAGCGTGTCCAGCTCTGGAGCTAACATGTGGGGAAGGTTCAGGAAACACCTACAGAGATTAATCTGGAGATTTAGGAGGCTCCATTATGTTTTCTCCAGCAGAGGTTGGGAGGAAATTAAGGGAATAAGTATGCGCTCTCACAGCAATTATACTGAGACAAGATCTGAATATGGGGATGTATTTTTTTAGGCTCAATTTCCATCTTCAGGCTCTTATTATAAATTTTTTTTCCTGATATTTCAAATTCTAGACCCAAGTAAGGCACTTGCGCCTACTTTTAAGTGACTAAATTCTGTCAGGCTGTTCCAGCAATGAGTCACAGGATTTTTCTAATCAAAGTGAGAGGCTATCCAGAAAAAAATTATTTGCGTTACCCCAAACAAAAATTAAGAGTATGAAGCAGAAGCATTAATGAATGTTCTCTACCTAGTGTTATGCAAGAAGTCAAAATAGAAAATAGAATCAGTCCCTTCCAGTCAAATGAGATGGTCACAAAGTATGGAAGACCACATATCCAAAGATCAAAGACTCCACAGATCCTCGCTTGAAGCACAGCAGAAGAGCATTGCAGCAGACAAGCTACAGCCAAAATGGTCCGTGGTTACCTCTAGCACTGGAAAGTGAGCAGAATGTTGTCTATTCACTCCTATATCTTCCATAAATGTGGTGAGAGATGCTGACCCCCAGTGTCTAGAAGGGGAACTTTCTACCATACCTCAACATGACAATTTGCTGTCCTTGTTTCTGCAGTACTGCCTGAAATATTTCCCATGCTAAAATCTCTTTCTCCAGTTTTCAACTAGTCCTAAAGGAAGATGAGAGCCAGATTTAATGAAAAAAGTCTTCTTCACAGCTTTCATATTCTTCTCCCATCAGGCAATGGAAAGGCTCTCCACCCTAAAACCTGTAAGGACTAAATCAACGTCAGGAAATCCTTCAATTTGCACTGATATTCAAATGAAGGAAGAAAAACGTAGCAGATATCCCTGAAAGAAGTCAAGCAGCACTATATATCAAAAGCCAAAATGTCCTCATGTAGACCTCTTCCTTCTTTCATATATTTCAAAAATGGACAAAAGATTGCCTTAGAAGCTGATACATTGCAGGATATCAGACTACTCAACAACTATCTTATATTCGTCGTGACCATTTCAGAAGCTACATTGCGCAGCATGGCAGAACTGAACTACTGACAGATTATTTAGTTTTCTTGAAGAAAAATTAGCCAGGTCAAAACAGAAAAGGTTTTGGTGATAAGAAATAAGATGACCTGTTGAGCGTCTAATTTCCTCAGTGAAAGAATAATAAACCTCAAAATATACCTAAAGCCATCCCAGGAACTCCTCCGACATCTGCAGAGCAGTTTGCTCACTGTGGGCTCAGGCATCAAACTGGCAGTCCTTCCCTGCCAAATTGCCCGCTCCCCAGCTCCTCGATGCCACGGCCAGCGCTCGAAACGCTTGCGCCCTAGGAACACCAGGCCAGCGCTCCCACGCTGGCCCCTTCCCTGGGTGCCCCGATTCCCGTGAGCAACAGAGAAGGGGAGAACAGGGAGAGAAATGCGTTTCCTCAGCCAGGAGGAAGACGCACTCTTGTTTTCCATTATCGCGGCATACACTGAGCTTGATTCTCCTCTTTGTTAAGAAAGAGCTACGCCAAACTCTTCAATGGCAAAATGAGTTACTTTCACAACTAGTTGTGTATAACAACATTGTAGTGCTATACTGCCAGCTGTTCAACGTCTGCCATAAAGCACTGCAGGATACCACAAATGGGGGAAAAATTTGATCACTGAAAATTCAGAAGCAGCTGCCCTGCATTCACTGCAGGCGCATACATGCCACACATACCCGGCTTTGGTCCCAGAACGGGGGCTTGCTGTGTGCATTTTGAGAACTTCTCTACACACGGCTAAGTCGCTGACAATCTCTAGCCTTCTGCTGTTTTCAGCACCTACTCCCCATGCTAAGCAGAGGGGGACATGGCACTAACATATCCTTCCAGGAACCATGCATTCCCATGCCTTCACAGATTTTGTTTAAAGAACCTAAGAGTGACTGTCCTCGGGCACTCTGGGGTTTAAGACCCGCTGCCAAGCCCAGCCACAACTCTGCTCCATGCTCATGTGCTTCTGAAGGAGCAAGTTGTGAGCCCACAACACCTCCGTATTGCACCACAGGCCCAGGCTGTGCCCAGGCCACCTGCAGAAGCCATCTCTAATACATGTATTTTGCACACAGTAATGGCTTCAGAAGTAACACAGGTGCTCAGCTGCTACAGAAAAGATTTCTTATCAAGACATTTATTGCTCTCCCATGCCTCCAAAACTGCAAACAAACAAAAGCATAGAACCAAGGCAAATTATGAATTTGCATCATCAAGAAGTAGTAGGAGAAGATTCTCATTGCAACTTTTTGCTAGTACATTATTGTAGACAGTAGAATTATTTATTTTTGACCAGAAAAGAGCACAGGAATAACTAAAACCTGAAAATAACTGTCATTTCATTGGTTTTACATTGTATGTTCAATTTTCATGCATACCAGCTCAAATGTAAGAGCTTAATTTCCATAGAGAAGGCTAATTTGGACATACTGTGATGTACTATTTGAAAGAAGTAGTGTGCCAATGGAACAACTGACAAGTAATTTTTTGGCAGGCCTTTCTTCTTCGCAATGACTCCTTTTTATGTTCAAAGTGACCATGAGAAGGCAAAACTAAATTGTATCTGTCACCTGTTAAAAACATGTCTCAGGAAGGAAAACTGTTACAGATATTTCTATGAGTATCATTCAGTTCCCACATTCCCAGGCTTCTGTTTTGTTCTATTTGGGGTAATTTTTTTTGGAAAATCAGGATTTCCCTTGTGCAAGATCTCCGTAATATCCAACTCTAGTATCTCTACAGATGGATTACTGGCAGCAGTCTGTAACCATGAAAACATTAGAGTGATAACTACCCCAGATATTCTCTTTCCCAAAAAACAAGTGGTCTACTTCTCAGCCTTATTTATCAGGAAAATACATACAAGTTGACTTGTAACCTAAATAGGCCCCTGTGGGAATTGTTCCAAGAGTCCTGAAGGAATTCAGCTAAGATATGGTTGATTCACTAAGAAAATATGGGTTTGTTTTTCTTCTAAGTGAGAAATCACAACACAGAACCACAGTAGGAAAGAAAGGTAACAACTGCTGTAGCTTTGTTTTAGAAGAATACTAACAATGATCTCAGAAATTATAGACCTGGGAACCGCACATCCACATATGGCAAAGTGATTTAAATAACAACAAACAGTATGCATCAAGAAATCATGACCTGAGAGAAACTGTATTATTTTGTTTCTTCAAAGGATGGTAACAGTTCTCCAACTATTTCAAGCCATTTTGCACACCCCAGTAAAGTAGGAAAAGAACAGGTAAAGCAGGAAAAGGAGAACCGGCTGACAACCTGCTTAGGCTGCAGAACTCTTCAGTATCCTACAGAAGAAGCTTAATCTCTGCAGGATAAGACTTCACTTTCAATCTCCTCCTCCAGTGTCCCCCTGTTTAGGGACAGAAAGCAAAGAATATGTCAGGTCGTCACTGCATAAGGTGAACAGCAAGGGCCTCTGGTTCCATACAGTCACAAAAAGCAAGTTTAGTTTCCCTCCTGATCTGTAGAAATTCGAATGAAGTCTAGAAAGGGAAACTGGGAGGGGAGGGAATGCACATCACCAGTGGCTCCTTCCTATGAACTTTATTTGGGCAAAGTTTTCACTGAGGTCCATAAAAAAGTCAAATATTACAAGAGGACTTCAAACAGATTCATTGCCTTACTCCAGGGAGACTTTTTGTTCTATTTTACAGAAGTGCTTGAATCTAGGTGGCCCAGATCTGTGTTGAGGACACTGGAGGAGAGTAGACCCACCACTTTCCTGGTTCTCAGGGGTATTTTGTCTTGACTGAGCTGACAGCAGATGCCATGCCCCTGCCTCTTTCACCTCAGACCTCCAAAGTCCATCACTGCCTGCTTCTGCATGAGGAATGGGGGAACTGGCAGTGAACCGGGATTCCCATCTGTGACGTGCTCCCAACAGAGACAATGTCCAGGAGCTGCTGACAATGGAGGTTTGCAAGGTGAAGCTCTGTCCACAAATAATTTTATAAACTCTTCATTTGACAGTGGAGAACAACTCAATGAGCAGACAGTGTCTTCCTTCTAGGGCACTTTTTAGTCTCCTCCTCTCCAACATAAAACCAAAATACATAGAGCTGCTTGTTACTCAATATAGATGTTCAGTTTGAACTTTGCACACCAGTAAGAGTCAATGAAGAAAGAATTCTTAAAATTCTGCCAAGAGACAGTCCGTTGCAATGCAACTCAGCAAATGCAATACACAGGAGCCAGTGCAGGATAATATTAGGAAAGGCATTTCTTAGTTTGAGAAATTAAGACTGTGATTTCAGTTGTTCTGAGTACTAGAAATGTCCCATGGTTGGAGAAAATTGAGTCTTTTCTCTGTTTCATATCATCGTATCATTTCTGTAAATACATTAATTGTTTTCCCAGGATTAATGCTTTTTTTTTTCCTGCATAACCTCTTTCCATTTCATCACTGCCTATACAAAACTGACACACCCTGCTATATGGTGAGGGTTTATCTTAGGCAAGCTAGACTTGGTAGCTGGTTATCCGGCTGCCTGTTTGAAAGAGAAGCCCGAAGCCAAGAGGCAATATTCAGCAGGGCTATACTGACAAAGAACATCGGTTGATATTGGTATCTTTTCATTTGTCATAAGCCTCATTGGTAGGGAAGCTAGGAAAATCGTGTTTCATCTGGCATTTTCTTGTAAATCTTGACTTTAGCTGAGAAAATGGTATCATTTTCATGAAGGTTGAAAAAAATATATATATATGGTTTACATTTAGTGTCAACAGATGGTGTGTGAAGGTGATTAAACCAGGACTGGGAGCTCATTTCTTCTGTCAGCTGTAACATCCTATATTGTTTGGATCTTAGTACCTTTATATTTAAACCAAAGGACCACATTTCCATCAAATCGGCTGTTTTCCACCTCTATGGATGTTAATGAAGGATACCTATCACCTGAATGTAAGCATTTGCATTTTAATTACACATCCTTTGTGACTTATTGGATGCTATTGCCACAATTTTACATTTGCCTTCTTGGAAATAGAGGTATAGTCTGATTACCAGAGACAACAGGGCTTCACGCCAACCCACACAGCAAAACTACTTCTTACATGGAGTCTGGAAACATTTCTTTCCAAGAGTGCAGTACTAGAGGCAGCAACTGAGCCCTGCCTGCGTGTCACGGCGATGCCTACGTGGTCTTGGACATGGGCCACACAAGTCAGCAGATCACTCTAATGACGGACCCCRCAGTCACCTCTCCATCAGTGAATTCATGCTCAGTATCCCGGGAGGGCAGGCAGTACCACCGCTCTGGGAGCCTCTGCCAGGCAGGGAGCAGGGCTTGTCACTTCAGTCCCAGGCCAGGACATGAACTAGCTACAAATAACCAAAAATTCCATCTCCTGACTGTTGCCACACAACCTAGTTGGATTTGACACAGATTTGTTCAAGTCAAATTATAAGTATTTTTGAAAAAACGTGAGCACTGGCCATCCAGTCAGCAGCATGGGAGCACTCTGCTCTCAAGACCCTGTTCATCTGGACGGACAGGGCCCCATCTCACCTGGCAGGTGACACTGTGGGGGCTTCAGGATGTCATTCTGAATCAGCTTTCTCTGCCCTGGGCACACAGTGGCATCCTCCTGCCTGGGTCTCCCAGGTGGTCTCCTAGAGCAGCATGGGTCATGCACATCTGGCCTGAACAAAGCCAGCAGGAAAACCTCTCCCACATTCCCTGTTCTTCAGGGAATTATATACAGAAAGGGTTCTGACTTCCCTACTGCAGCATATTTCATCACAGCAAGTGACAGTACTAGAAGTCTTCTATCCTCTGTGATGACAGTGAGAAAATCTCCTACCTCCAACATTTAGTGAACAGAGAAGCTTAGTGTGACTGGGACAGTCTTTCAAGATTTTCCGGTAAGTTCAGTTGCCAATTTTTCAAAATTTTCAATATTTCATACTTCTGCATTCCTCTTTAGCTTCCCTTACAGTTTCAGTTTTTCCTTAGGATGCATCTGCATTGCAGTCTGAGCACGGTCCAAGCTCACTGTTGGGACTAACTCGTCTTGGTTTGTACGGCATGAGCACAAGTCCATGTTCAGGTGCACTGTGACATGCGGCAAGGGGGCAGGGGGAAATGACGAAAAACCTCAGGCTTGTCCTGCCCTTCAGTGCAGAGGCAACTGCTCGCTTGCAGTGTGAATTAACTGTGTGCCTTTTCTAGCCACCCCAGTATTACAGACACCCCTGCACCAACATCTTCGGAACAGAGGTATTTCTAGTAAGACCTGTGTCRCTGCCAGCCTGGGCTCAGGCATACACAGAAACGCATACCCATCAGAGCGAGTGGGGCTCACTTACCACACTATGAGCACGCACAGCTGGTTTGGAAATGCGCTGGACTCACATTTTCCATCTCATCAGCACCAGCGCTCTAGCCCTTAAGGTTGCCCTAGTTCAGCAAAGCCCAAAAGGAAGAGCAAAATTTATCATTTCTGTTCACCTCAGCTAGGACAAGTCTTTACCCAGAAAAGCTTTGTTCAGACAATACCCACTGGCAAACCTCTGCACTTGAGTCCCAGCATTAGTGTCCATCAGACTTCTCTTCCTCCAGAAGCCTGTCAACGATCATCCACTGCAACTCCCCGGCCAGCGAGCTCTGCACCTGCACCTGCGCCTGCCAGCCCGCTCGCTGCACCTTCCTGCGCGGCTCCGCACAGCTCCGCACCTGCTGCAGCTCCGCCAGCGGAGAGCAGCCTCCCCGGCCCCTTCCCAGGCCAGGCGGGTCTGTGCACCCCACGACTGTGGCCAGGCAGGACAACCTTGCATTCTCTAATCAAATGTCACACGTACCAGCCAAATTTCTTATCAAAGTTTTGACCTATTATATCAATAGTTTTCCAGTAATAATTGTCATCTATTTTAAAAGATTTTAAGCCAGCTTAATATGTCTACACATATTATGGTGAGACTGAGCCATTTAAGTGCATAGATAGAAGGCAACCTTTAGGACTTCATTTGTTCAGGGCAGTTATTTAAAATTTCTGTACATGTAAACAAAACAATCATGGTAATTATCCCATTACATGGAGGAAAGGAGAGGAAAGGTGTTTCCCAAAGTGTTTGTTTAATTGCTTATGTCTTCTTTGTTTTTCAGTACCTGAATCTGTAATTAAAGGTTTGCGTTAATGGGCAATACGTTAAATTAATCACAGAATCACGAAATAGTTGGTGTTGGCCAGGACCTCTGGAGATCATCTGGTCCAACCCCCCTGCTCAAGCAGGGTCAGCTGGAACAAGTTGCCCAGGACCGTGTCCAGCCAGGTTTYGAGTGTTTCCAAGGATGGAGATGCCACAACCTCTGGGCAACCTGCTCCAATGTTCAGCCACYCTCACAGTGGAGTGTTTTCTTATGTTCAGACAGAATTTCCTGTGTTTCATTTTGTGCCCATTGCCCCTCTCCCTGTCACTGGACATGACTGAGAAGAGTCTGGTTGTGTCTGCTTTACACCCTCCCATCAGATATTTACAAACTTTGGTAAGATCCACACACACACACCCCTCAGAACCTTCTGTTCTCCAGGCTGAGCAGTCCCAGCTCTGTCAGCCCCTTCTCATACAAGAGATGCCCCAGACCCTTAATTATCCTTGTGGTCCTCCTCTGGACTCGCTCCAGTAGGTCCACATGTTTCTTTTATGAGGGTGAAGTTCCCCAAGTCAAATTTGTTTGCCCACAACAGGTCTCCATGTAAACTAAGGTATACAGTTTTCCCATTTATCGTAATTACTGTGTCCCAAGAAAGCCTCTCACTGTGTTCCTGTAGCCTGAGAGAAAATCTTTGACAATGTACTAGCGACACCTGCAGTCTTTGGACTCTTTGCTTTTGTCAAATTTGCATTACAGGAGAAGCCACTGGATAGAGCCAGGACTTGAGAAGAGATGAGCATTGTATTCCCATTTCTTGGAGAATCAGAGCAACACATATATTCTCTGCCAATTAATTTCTTGATATTCTAATCTTATTTCACCATCTTACTTCACCACCTGACGCCTGGCACCATAGTTATTGCTGATAAGGGTCAATAGTCCTATCAAGTGAGATATTTTACTTGTTCATCAGCATCACTGAAGATGGTACAGAGTTAAATAGAAGAGAGTTTCCCGGATCAGAAGCRGGAAGATCTGAGGGCAGTCCCAGCACTGACAGTAGCCTGTATGTAACACTGATCACACATAAGTTGTTTTCGTGATCATGTTTTGTCCCTTGTCTAAACTTTTAACGCAAATAAACAAGACAGACTGTGTCTTACTGTGGATTCATGCAACACCTGTCATAGTCTTGTCTAAGGTGTTATCTCACAACTACACACAGAAAACTACATTTAAAAATTGCTGAGTAAGAAAACCAACTATTCCAAAGGTAAGCCTTGGCAGAAGTGAAGCTTGCTCACACTTTGCCACAGCCAGCAGTTATCCAATATTTTGCTTTCTCTTGCTGCTTAATGTGCGTCTTAGGCCTTATTTATTGCATTTTATTCAAGCTAAACTCTTAAGAAAAATATTTAATTTTCTTCATAGGTCTTCCTGGACTGATCAGATTATCATACTGTAAAGTCCCACAGGCATTAGTATATTTTTGTGATGTCTCTGAAAGTTGAGGCAGGACTAAGTCAGCCTCACTTGCGAAAGACTGAGAAACAAAGAGACAGAGTTTGACATGTCAATTAATTCTAGCTATAAGAAGTTATTACTAGTTTCCTGGCATTATACAGCTCCCTTTGTGTTGCTCTGAGCATTTAGCAGTTCTGCAAATTTGATTAAAGCCTTTGAATCTAGCACACAGGAAGATTCGGAGTACACCTGGAGATCACCTGAAGGTTGTTATGACTTACCTATAGAAAAGGCATATGGACTTATTTCTCCTGGGCAACCTTCGGTTGGGTCACATCAGCTTTGCTCATCTTACCTTGTGCATCTCTTTTCTCTGTTCTGCAACAAAAATCACACGGGTCCTAGACGCAGGTGGCTGCCTATGCACTGGTGAGCTGGGGAAGGGAAGACAAAGGGAAAAGAGCAGCCGGTCATATACATGTACATGCTTCACAGTACAAGAGGGTATAAATTAATATTGAAATTGATCCTGGCATTTTGTCTTTACGTTAACACTAGATCTTGACATCTCCATAACGTTCCTTTAATACATTTTTTTCTTCTAATTTGGGTAATTTCACTGATTTAAAGAAAAAAATCAGACAAGATTTTCCAGTGCATCCACCCAGCAAGGACAGCTTAGCCAAGTAGCGAGTGTCTTTGGCCCTTGGACTCATCTGTAATCTTTCTGCAGGGATCCATTAAACTTAGAAGTTTTGGGGCTGACCAAGGTGATCATTCTCTGCAGAAACACATTCCTGAAGAACAGGGCTTTGGAAACCTGTGTTTGACCACCTTCAAAGCCAACTGAAGCAGCTTGCAAACAGGTCACATTCTCCCTTTGCTAGACACGAGGGAAGCAATAGGGAGACCCAAGGCCACTGGAAACACTGAGGTAAACTGTTCTTCCTTTGATAATTCCCTTCAGGGGCTTGCATGCCTTCTTCTTTCAGATGATCCTGAGCATCTCTGCACACAGGCTCAGGTATCGCTTGGAAGCCAAGCTGCAAGGACACAGCAGACTGCGACCCTCAGCATCGGTCCTGAGCAGAGGATGCCCTCCTCCAGCCTTCCACCCCCCACCCCGTGTCCCAGTATTCCTCTTTCATMCAAGCCAAGCTTTCATCTCCTTTGTAGCCTGGGGGCTACATGCTCTGTGTTGCTAGACCCCGGGGTGGGGAGGGAGGCCCTAGGAGAACAGAGCCAAGGCTCCTATCCCCTGGCTCCCACACAGCAGGGAAACAGGGAGAGGCTTCAGCTGGTGTACGTTCAGTGCAAACAGGGGACTGGCTCCCATGAGCTAGCAAGTCTCAGACATCACGGTAATTATCATTATGAGCAGTTTTTTCTCAGATAACCAGAAAGCCAATCCATGGCACAAAGCCTCCCGACAAATTCCAAGTTTGTACTTCAGAAACAGGAAGAAGAGAACTTCTTAAAGAGAAAGCACAACAAAGTGTAGTGAAAAAGAGGCAAAATAGGCAAAATAATATATTTTTGTTTCCCTTCAGTCTGAGAAATAGCTAAGCTGTTTTGCTTAAAGTTTTCCAAGAAGTAAAATATAGTAGCAAGCTTGAAGAAGAAAACTAGCATGAAAGAATTTAAACCAAACTTTAAATATTTGGCAACTGAAGGTGGTGTTTTATGAGAAGTACTAAGGAACCTTAAAACTCACAGCATTATTAGCTTTGCCTATAATTATACTGGTACCTTGACTACAGCCTTTTTTTCCCCTCATGATGAGATGAAGTAATTTGCCCAAATTTTCTTCCGCAGAAAACTGGCATAAATTAGGTGACAAAATATTAACCTATTCATCAGAATTCAAATGTTTTGCTTCATCACCAGTTTTAAGGTACAGTCTGACAAAAGCTCCCCTGCAATCACAGCAGCACAATAGAGCACTGATTCTTCTTTTTCAATAGGCTGCTGATTAAAATGGGTGATGAAAATCACCTGCTCTAGCTGTGGTCTGCCTGAAAAGGAGCCCAGCTTAGCCTAACAGATTACTGGGGTAAAGATGTTAAGGCAGCAGAGGGTTTATAGGAATTCACTGGCTATGTTAATTAGTGTAGGAAAGAAAGATTTTTGGTTTTTTTTTAATGTTCTGTAAGCATTCTAAGGGAGAGCAGCACATTGCAGCTACCTATGATACGTCCCTGTTTGTGCGAACTCTGCTCAGGGCAGGGCTTTGAGACTGGTGCTTCGTTCAAGTCCTGGGTCACCTCTGCAGCGTATTGTTGGTGACTGTTATCAGAGCTAAGCAGAGAAAGGAAATAACCATTTTTGAAGGTTTTTGAGTGTGGCTGTGTCTCAAAGCACAAAAATCTCTAGATTTTTAAGCATACTTTTAAGAATGGCTTCATTAATACATTTACAAAAATAAGAAGTAATAGAAAACAAGGCAATTACAAAAATCAAAACATTTCTTTTCCATAAAAGCAAGGATAGATGGTTTTGACATTATAATGAAAAGAAAGCACTCCCAACTGCAATTACTTTTCAAAGAATTCAAATATTTTCAGATGTGCCTTTCCGACCAGAATCTGTTCAATTAAAGATTGCTCTAGTGCTGATAACCGAGCAAACACTTAAGAAGTAGCGCTCTCTACCTCAGAAAGGCTCCTGGGTACTCTGTACTCCACGTAATATTCTGTTTCTGCTGTGCTCTGACAACTGCTAGTGAAGCTCGCGCTTCAGTCCCTGAGTGGTGCAGAGAAAAATTCTGTCCCGCATCGCCCGGCCCTCGTGGGTCCCCAGGGCACCTCTTCCAGGAGCCGCTGCACCGATCGATCGCGCCCTCCTGCAGACCCTTTTCCGCTGCACCGATCGATCGCGCCCTCCTGCAGGCCCTTTTCCCCGGACAGGCAGTGCCAGGCACAGCGCTGCCTCCTGTCGGAGTGGGACAGTCTGTCGCTGCTCGCCTTCGGAAAGCACGAGGCCCTCTCCTTCCTCCCGAGAAGGACGGGGGAACAACTGTGTCGAAAGGTCCACGGGAGGGAGGAGCAGAAGAATAAGGTCGCTTTTTTACTGATAAATCAGCAAGATTTGGAAAACATCGCTTACCACTGTGAGACTCGCTTCCATTTTGTCTCATTTAAAGCCAGCAAGTGATTTGAATCCACAGCCTCCTCTAAATCTGCATCTCTCCTTGACTTCTTCACTTTTATTGCTCTGATGCAGCTGTTCCCAGGGCTGTGGTGGAGTCTCGCCATCTCCTCCTGCCCTCATACTCGGTACCTGCCTGATGCCCTGCGGTTGCTTCAATACAGCTCCTGGCTCTACTTCTAGGCAGGGATGAGCTTTCTTATTTTAATGCTGGTTTCCTAAAGCAATGGGATTCCTGTTTTAATATTGTCTCTGTCAATCACATTCCCTTAGCCAAACTGGGATGTACTGTTTTTAGAAACACTAAGTTCCATCCTTAAAACGGTTAATAAAGACCAGTAAATGTACACAAGGGAAGGCTTTGTTGCTTCATAACATTGTTCTGTCGTTTGCACTTCATTTGAAAACTGATGTAGACAATAAATGCCTAATTCACAGGTCTGTCAGAACCCACTTACTGTGCCTTACCTGCAGGAAGGAGCTCAGTTATGCATTCGGCACGTATGTCTGGAAAGGGTTGCTGTGGTCTGCTGGCTACACAGCTCTGGAACATCTCTAACGTGCACTAGGGACTGACAATGCCTACATATGGCTATGCAATGTAGAGAGGAAAGAAATACTGTCTTCTGCACATGTGGATGCTGAGCAGTGTCAGACAGAGCAGAATTCAAATTCCCCAATATGTTCTGCCCTGCAAAGGTCAGAGGTTTTGCTTTATGGACTCTTTTTTCTTCCCCTCTCTTTCCTCTCCTTGTCAATGACCCTCTAACAGGGCATAAAACTATGCATCTGAGAATAGTTTGAAGATCTGCTGCCTCCCAGATGTTTATAAAATTCATCTGCTCTATTTCCACATGTATTTATTATCTTTATTGTACAATCAAAAGCTATTTGTTTACCAGCATTCAATGAATTGTAACTTCAAGCTATTTTCTTCTACTAGGCAAACCCAGTCTTGTAGGCAGTGCTCAGCTCGCATACAAGTTCTCAGGCTATCAGCAAATTTGGGAGACTCCCCTTGCCTACCAGACTTCCCGTCTGACTGGTCTGTTCCACTCCCCCCCTGCGCCTCCGAGCAGCTGACAGCAAATGGCACGTGAACTGAGCCATGCTGACAAAGCCTTGCTGTTAATGAATGGCCGTATAAGCAAATGTACACGTGCTCGTTCTTATTCTGCTTTCATTCGATGGCATAAAGATATTAAAAGGAAGGATAAAGGTGAGCCTGAGGCAGTAGGATAGCGTACGGGCCTCGCTGCTGAAGAAGAGGCACTGAAGGAACATAGCGTGAATTGTCCTTACTGTAACTCTGCTCTGGTAGGCGAGGGACCCTCATCTGCCCGGTGCAGGACACAGCTCTGAGCACCGTGATCACAGGAGCGGTGGCTGACTGCAGCATGAGTCCTTTGTGCCCGCAGCATTCACCCACCCTGTAAAACTCTAGGCCTAATCTTAATGTAAATCCTTCTGTGCATTCAGACAGAATCCTGAACCCTTGAAAAAAGGACAGGATGTTCCCTGTACGGAACATGTATGGAATTAACAGGGAGAAGGTTCTCTGTTTATGTCCCAGCCCTACCTGTTAAAAATCAGCTAACTTAGTTCCTTTGCATCTCATGAGATAGACTCGGCTACAGGGTAAAGCAGCAGTTTGTTTCTTATTAACTATCATAGATCTTATTTTAAAAGTGTTTTCCACATGTGTAGAATCACGCAGTCCCATGTCCCAAAAAGCGTGGCAGTCTTTAGGAGATGACCGCAGGAGAAACACGTAACAGACAAGAGTGGAAGGATGGGGATAACAGGGGCCCCCTCTGCCTTGCTCTAGGCACTCTGCGGCTGTAGGATGTCCAGCACTTATCTGTTGGGCTCTGCAGCGAAACAGCAGGAAACTCTGGGGAGTCTCAAATGCACTGGAAGAGAAAGATTTTTCCAAAACGCCCTGCAACATGGAAAGGAAAGCAGAGGGAACTGGGCTGTGAAGGAAGCTTCTTGTTCCTTTCTGAAAAATCTTTTCCTGCAACACCTGTTGGTGGCGTTCTGTAATTTTTAACCATGTTGCACTTATTAAGTAGTGAAAAGTCAGGTTTAAACATTGGATAAATTGCACCTGCTTTGACAAAATAGCAGGGCTGGTTTAGAACACCCCACCCCAACACCTGCCGTGACGCCCGCGCAGCCACGGACCCGTGCAGCGACCGTCATTTCACATCACACCCCGGGGTTCAGGCTCCTGAGCCAGTGACCTTCCAAAATCCGGTGCATCTAAGGGATCTGCTAAGCCTCCGCAGCAGTCTCAGCACCAACGAAAGTCTGAAAATAAAAAATTCAAAGTGTGTGTGGGGGGGGGGGTGGCGCTTGTTTTCCTGTTTGAGGAAAGGGAGGTGAAAGACCAGCCTTTAATCRCAAAAGCTGTCTTCATATGCAGTGAGGAAGGTTTGTTAGTGTGCAAAAGAACTGAAACCCTCATTTTTCTTCTTCCATGTTATATGAAGGTTATACATGGTTTGCTTTTTTACGTCAGCTGATGTGGAAATCAGTTAAATTTTCCCATAACTAAATTAACAGATCTCATTGGTGTTATTAGCAAATACCAATAGGTAATTTAATCTGGAAAACCAAGGAGAAACTTCAAAGGCTTTTAGAAATTTAATGTACTTTGCCCAAGTTCCTAAAACTTTCTTTCTAGCCTTTCTACTTGTATGGACTTTTTAAATTGTTTCAGCTATTTCACTGTCCAATTATTTGACAATTGCCAGAAAGCCTATGAAACACTTACTACAAGAGTATTTATTTTCTGGAAAAATTCTGTATACCATCTAAACAACAAGGCAGTATATTTAAGTAGCTATAGCAAAATCCACAAAATGGGTTATATCCATAATAAATATGTTAAATGTATTAAATTCTATTAGATTTATATTATTATCCATGATAAAATATATTATATTAAATTGGATCTATATCTGTTAACTGTTTTTTCACGCAAGAGTTTGAGTCAGGAATGCAAGCAAGTCTGCCTTTGACGTGCACAGGTGAAAACTTATACGGAGGGAGAATTCCACCTTGCAGAGGTCCTATAACCCACTCGCTCTGTAACAAGAGAGATCTGCTCTGTTCCCCTGTCGTTCACAGTCGTCCGCTGTCCTCTTAGCAAAGCAGCTGAGACTGACACCTGAACTATCCCAGCTTCTGCTTTGCTTTGTGTAACAGCTACTGAATAATTAGCGACTATCTCAGCAGCACAACAGGGTTCTCTCTGCTCAAGAGCTATGAGGTTTCCTTTTCCCAAATATAAACTGACCCAGATCCGGCAGAAGCACTTCCAAGGCTCATTTGGACTACCCAAGTTATTTCAATAGATTTGAAAAAATGGTAACGTGTTATGGGATAGCTCATGAATATAAGGAAGGAAAATTCTGTTTAAAATTTAGAAGGGGATTTCTTTTTTATTATTCTTTTTAACGGACACTTCTCACCTTAGAACTTGGTCTCTTTCTCAGAAACATTATTCCACTGTTCTTTTGTTCCGTCTTCACAAAAGACATCTTTGGCAGTTCTGAAAGAATACCCATCAATCAATCCACCTTTGGTTGGACACTGGTGTTTTTGGTTCCTTTTGTCAAGTGGAATTAATGAAAAGCCACATCTCATTACAAAAAATGAATATATTCTTAGGATGTGGTCGAAGGCTACCTTCTTTCAGTGCTCTAAGCAAACCCAGTACTGTTTAGTTTCATTGTCTTCAACATCATCTCTTATCAGTATGAAAATCTAGGAAAATGGGGGGATTGCTGTGTCTTTTATGAATATCTGCCAAGTTACTTAGCATCTCCACAAACTAAAGGATTAGAAAGTGAAGGATTAATCATTTTAGAGTTTGAGTAAAATAATGGCCAACAGGAAAATAATTAAAAAAACAGAACTGGCTTTTTTCCAAGCTGCTGTCCACAAGAAACCACATGGAATAAAACAGCAAATTTGTTCTACAGTGAATAGTGCGTGTTTGTTTCTACAAATGTATATGTACAGTGAGCCTTTATAGAGAGCAATAAAAATATTTATTTCAAAGAAACCAGGGTTTCTAAAAACATAATGTATCTGTGCATCTAGTACATGCACACAAAAAAAAAAGAAGGCAAAAAGCGGAAATGATGTGGCCCATAAGGGCACAGCCAGCCCCTGCTTTTTGTTCTGAACCAGGGCCACTGTCACACAGTAACTGCAGTGCTTGGAGGGGGAAGAGTCTGCTTTCTGCATAGCGGTGACTGCGGTAACAAGTCTCTTGCTCCCGGAGGAAGACATCCTCACGCCTTATCAGGATGCAGCAAGTCCAGTCATGATATACACATCTCTGGGTGGTCACAGGGTGCGCTGTGAGATGCCTTTTGATGGGGATTTTACGTATTAGGAGTGCTATAATTCAACCAGCTTAGCCTGGATGCTTTGTTTTTACACTGAGTTGCTAAATGTATTGAAACCAATCACGGCTCAGGAAGACTGAGTTTCAAATGGCTGGAAGCTGGGAAAGTAGTGAGGGCAGGAATATATTCTTATGCTTTCTTACATGTCTCTCAAGCATGACCTAGGTACCGGCCAGAGACAGGTTAGAAGAAGCTTTGAGTTAAACGATTACAAGTGCTTTTATGTTGTTCTTTGACAAGAATGGGTCAGTTTTGTGTACTAGCAAAATCCGCACAGTTGAGCTGTTACCTAAACATTCAAGCAAGGCTTAGGGTTTGCCGATTCAGTCTCTTTATACTTTCACCTACGTAGTACCATGGTACACAACCATCAAGCTTTCATCCTTATTATACGGGCAGAAGAAAATGTCATTTGAAATTCAAACCAGAGGTAAGGCAAGGCTGTAGGGAGAGTTACCAGGTTCCCACCGCAACCAGCTCTGATCAGGCAGAAACATTTTGCAGCTTCAGCTGCCTGATAAGAYCACTTAGCCACCAATAAAAGGTCCAAATTCTCAGGCTTCGGTGCCTGTGAAGGGAGGGATTACTGCGTGTGGAATTGCCCCCGGGAAGGGCGACCCCGGGAAGCTGAGCTCGCTGGAGCCTGGTGATCTACCTGCTCATGCCAGTGAGCTCTGCAGCACAGAGCTGCCTTGATGCGCCTTCGTGCCAAGGACCGGTGCGTGACGGACTTTATTCAGGTTCTTATCACCTGAGTCACGCAGCAGGTTCGGTTACTGCAGTGATTTCTGGCTTTATGCCTGTTTTACACTTAATATTTTTTGTTTGGAATTTTACTTTTTGAACCAGGTGAAATAGGGAAGAGTTCTCTATTATATTCATGATTTTACAGGCTACTGTTATRCACTCTAATATTCAGTCAACAACTTGAAATGCCCCAGTCTGTAGTCAATATTCTTATACAGAAGCCATACCATGCTATTATCACTTTTGTCACCATTCTCTGTACTTTATTTCAATTCTAATGTGGTATTTTAAGACAAGAATTTCATACACTATTCAAGATGCCAGGACCTTGTGGATTTGTATCTGATGATTTTTTTTCCTTCTCAGTAATTCCCTTTCTAGTAATTCCTTGCATTCTRCTTTTCTTTGGACAATTATTGAGCCTGGAGCTGACGTTCACACAGAATTATCTGTTGCGGTGCCAAGATGCCTTCCCTGAAAGAAAATGGCTAGTTCAGAGTCCATCACTTTGCTCATTCTGTCGGTTCCCTGTCACCACTGCATGCACCAACCCGCCCTGAACAGTGGATTTCACCCGCCACCTCACTTCCTCAGGAAGGCTCAGGGGAAAGAATAATTCCTCTCCACTGGTGTGACCTATATGGCTGGCCTTGACCACCCGTATATACCTCTAAGGTGGCCAGAGTGACAACATCGGCAATTTTTTTTTATTTGAATTATTTTGGTAGGAAGGTTTTCAAAAGAAAAAACATGGGCTACAGACTTTTATGAACCTGTACCCACGTTTTGGCAACTCAGGCTGAGTGCGTGGCAGCATCATCCCCCGCCAGTCGCAAGCCTTCTTCTGCTGGCAGCCACTGCCCTCGCCAGCACTCGATGCAGCTGCAATTCRTGGCCCTGGCAGCGCCAGCAGCCTTCACCCAGTCTGCAGCCAGCAGAGGCTCTTCCATCTCCGTTGCTTCCTGGAATATGACCTTCATTTGCTGTCAGTAATGGGTACCTCAAAAAAAGCCCATGTAATATCCTTTCTTTCCCCAAGTGAACGCGGAAGCAGATGGAAGGAAAACGGATGTATGGGAATACCCAATTCAGCTGAAATGCTCCTGCCCGGTTGGAAAGGGCACTGGCGTGTCCCAGGCAGGTCAGCACCTCTGAGCCTCGGGAAGGCCCCAGTGCCGTAGCAAGCATCATCAGACTGTGCTTCTCTAACAYGATTTTACATTTTGACTGTCAGTTTAAAATTTTGTCGAATGAGAGCGTGCGTGCCAACTGGCAGTTTCTTCTGCAGAAAGAGACTCCCAAGTGTTATACAGAAGTTTGACAGATTATCTCTACAGCACGTAATGGAAATAGTTTTCTTTCAGGTAGGCCACCACAAAGAAAACAGCTCAAAGGACAAGCCATGCTGAGAGTTCACCTCTTCCTCTCCCTCCCTCCAGTCTATTATAACTTCAAGCCCTTTAATATGGCATTTTGTGCTGTCAAGTAGGAAAATGAATAGTAACAGCTTTGCCACATATATTTTATAACCTCAAACTGGATTAAATATTAAAAAGTTTCTTCTTTGAATGTGAAATTGAAATGAAAAATACAGTTCAGATGTATTAATATAGTACAGTTGTGAGTGGGATTTTTTTTTTTAAACTATTGTTTAAGTAAGTGAGGTTTCTTTAGGATTCATGTTTTCAACATCTCCTGGCAAGTCTGGATATTGTACTTTGGTGTTAGGCCACGCAAATGTGCACAAATGGAATCATAAATAACTTTCATGTCTATCTTCTGCATTTTCATGCCAAATGTGTAAATTGTTGTTCCTAGGGTGAGTCCTGCATCACAAAAATAATTTAGAATATTTTTTGAAGGAATGCATACAGCATACTGTGCAATATGTACAAACTATATGGACTCTGGGCTTTGGACTTGAGAAAGGAGAAAATTAGGTGACACAGGAATGCAGAAACAGCCTATGTTTTCCATAGGTTGATGGATGTGTTATGCAGTCCTATTGAGGTTGGCTTCATTAGCTGTTAATTAATGAATTTTCTGTGTGAATAGGACTTGAAGACTTCACATGTCTTCTTTTTTTTTAATTCCAGTTAACTAAATTATCTCAACCTTGCTGTTTGACTAGCCATTTGGTGTTAAGATCTAGTTAAGGATTTGCTTGAGTGCAGTGTTGTCTGTATCCACATCACATACTCTCGTGGAAATCTCAAATGCTCACTCTTGGCTTCTGTAGGCAGTAAAACCACAGGTGACATAACAAAAGGGAATCAAAACTGCACTATGAACAAATAAATCCTGGGGGAAAGAAAGGGGAGAGACTTGCCTTGCTGGCTAAGGCCATTTTTCAAACTATAAAGGAACAAATTTTGCATTTACTTGTTTTATAAAGGAATCTGTATTCTTTGGATCACAGAATGGAATGTAAAAAGGACTTACTCCTTTTTAATAGGATAAGGTGGCAGATGTTTCCTAATCCAAAATTCATTAGCCCATATATCTGACTTGGAGAAAATAACAAAAACATTAAAAGAAAGTTATATTACCAGTTCTGTGATTTATTCACCAAAAATCACAATTCTGTTGTTCTTAAGGGTGTATACTGGTACCTGTTTTACTGGTCTCAGGAGTATCCGAGAGCTGTGCAAGCGCCTTTCTTGGACTCCAGACCTGACTGCACACTGCAGTGCTGTAGGGCACGGCTTGTCCTGACGGTGTCACGTGTGTGTTTTCTTGAGCCTCAGCCCATGAATTCAAGTCTTGAGAATAAATTTCACCTGGTCATTGATCTCGACTCTCATATGGAGATGCTGCTTAAAGGGCAAAAGGGTTTGTGAGTCAAACTCATTGCTGCCCATAGTCTGCTTGGAAAGCATTTTAGGGTCATCAAAATCAGAAATCAGTGCTTGTTGATTAAACTGTCTTGTGGCCTGCTGCATTTTCCAGGTGTGGCCGGTTGATCAGAGCCATAGGAAAACTCTTATTTGGCTCCCTGCGTCAACTCTGTGCGCAGCCCTAAATACTGCTCGGGTGCTCGAGAGATCCTGTTACACACATTACCCACAGCAGAGAACGGCTGACATGATGTGACAAACACAAACCAGAAATATGATAATGGGTAAGGAGATGCCATTTCCGTACATATTAGTACACTTCTGCTTTTTGGTTTAAAGTAAAGACAATGTCAGGATACAGTGCTTTAGAACTAAATATAAAGGTCTCCTTGATAAAGGCCGTTGCTGATGTCAGACACTTTTAATACATCTACCTAAATATTTGAAATAACCAACTTCCTTGAAACAAATATTGCAAGTTTCTTTGTATTTCTGCACTCACATGTTAGTCCTTTCCTGAGGATATTACTTAACAGAAAGCCATAATGCTAACTGCATTGGTTGGATTTAGGAAAGAAGTTTTTCAAATTTTCTTTTATATATTGGTAATAACAATATACTGATGTTTTCTGTCTCTTTAAGAGACCTCTGTTGGTTTCAATTCTCTCTGTAAATCTGTAATTACCTTATTTGATGAAGTCCTTCACAGCTTTCATCCAGGCATTAAAGCAATGCGGACTGGTGACAGATTAGATTAGGAAATTAGGAAATACAAAAAGGAGAAAAGCGCCCAAATTAAAGTCAGTGAAAGCCTTAGCCTTAGCCTTTAAAGCCAAAGGTGAACCACAGCTCTACTTTGTATCTGCTTTCCTAGGTAAATTTTAGGAATTCATTCTGCTTATTTTCTTCTTTTAAAAAGTAGATCAGCTAACAATCACCGAGTCCACAGTCATGTTCTGTGAACTGCTGTTCCAGAACTCTTCACTCATTCTTAAGGAAAATTTGAAAAAGTATCTTTCTTTTGTTGGTCTGGTGAATATTTGTTGAGCACTTTTACAAGGTATTACAACCAGGAATAAATGGAATAGCAGTTATTGATATCATTTATTCTCTAGCATTTGTTGAAGAATAAATTATCCTCAATGACATAATATTCTGTAATAACAACACAGACTTCTTCAATAACAGAGATCTTCCTGACAATTTAGATCTAACCTAGTGCTACTACAGTAATATTTATTAACAGATCTTCTCAAGTGCTTGACCAATATGTCGTTAACCCTGTTACCTCTTATTTGGTCTACTAGAACATCAGCTCTTGGTACTTTACCATCTATCTTTCCTTAATAATTTATTTCATTCAAGCATCATTTTATTATTGCTGGCCTAATAGCATATTTTTCTGCACCAGTTGTGCACCAGTAGCGCACAGTATTAAACGCGGTCTGTTTTGTTCTGCAAGTCTCTTAACAGCACAGTAGATGCTGGATTGCTCTGAGCAGCTCAGTGTGCGTCTCTCGCAGTGATGAAGGCAGACATCCTGGGTGGAGGATAAGAGCAGAACAGGCACGTAGTGATACTTCCCTATAAAGTTTTCTAAGACTCTACTGAGCTTTAGCTTAGGGACACCCTGAGCCCAGAAGTGTGGCTATAAATGTAACAGGCCTGCAGGCGCTTTATTCCACTAACTTGTCCAATTCATTTTGAACCAGTGTAACCTTTAAGCATCCACAGCATCCCATGGAAAGGGGTGTGCGTCATCTGCAGGAGTCTCCCTCCCACTGCGTGCCTGCTATTGCTCAGTGCCGCCGGTTGCTCACGTTCGACAATTAATTGTCTGTTGCCTGCAAGAAAAGGTGGGAATCGTATCCTCGCACTTCACTGCAGCACTGCTGTCCTGCTCGTGCACGACGTCACCAAAGGGCGTCTGTTCTGTTCTGGGCCAAACAAGGCGTCAAGGTGACATCTGCTTGGATATGCTGGACATCAGCTGTTTCCATCACTGATGACATCCTACCAAAAATGTACGTGTTCTTATGTACTTAACCACTTTTGGCTTTGCCCATCTTTCTTGCCATCTGTACAAATACTAACAGATGAAAACTGGAAAAATCCATTTGTTAGTTTTAATTAAAATGCTTTGCCACAGCTTCAAGTAGGGAAGATGGCACCAACATTTGGTAAACAAGTCTAACAGTCACTGTTCACTGACAAGTATTCCTTCCAGAGTAATATCCATAGTTAAAACTCATTTCTGATTCTTGAAAATGTTTAAGAAAAAAAGCAATAAAGTGTGAAAATCTGGAAAAACCCTGAGTGAGACACACAACAATTTTAATTTTAATAATTGGTTTAAATTTCTATTTAAATAACTAATTTTTAATTTAAATTGAATAATTTAAATCTTTTAAAATAAATAATTTGTCTCCAGTACTTACCTTCTGTTTTACTTATACAGGATGATCATAATCCCACTGAGTCTTCTTTTGACTAGGATCAACAAGGTAAACTGCCATAGTCCCATCCCAGAAATAAACTCTTGATTCTCTTGGTCAGCTGTGCACCCATTTAAATTGCATAAAATGCAGTAGGTCATGATTAAATGTGGAACTCTTGTCAGAAGATAATGTGCAGAATAAAATAAATGGGTTAAAGGACAGTTGGACAAATTCATGAAGGATAGACCCACCAGCAGCCATGATGTCTCAAATCTTGAAATTGCTCTTTGCTGGAAAAGAAATCCAGAAATAGGATTATTGTTCTGTTTCCTGTACCCCTCTCCTGATGATGAGCTCCCAACTTACAGCAGAAATTCTCATTGGAGTTAAAGTACTTTACCTTGTATCAGGCACCATCAATTTGCATAGTATTTCTGTTACTAGAGTCTACAAGGCCAGCTACTCTTCCTGTACGCTAGTCTCATCTTCATCTGTATTACTGCTACCATCCAGTGTTATGTCAATAGCAAATTTTATCAAAAACTTTCTAATTTTTTCTGTACAGTTTTGAGGCCTATGTTCTCCATCTTAGCTAAGACTATGCCCTGACTGAAATGATGAAATGCTTAAAGTCCAGATAAATTAGGGCTTTGTGATTTACTTTGTCTACAAAATCAATTCTCTCATCCAAGATCAATCATTACCTTAGTCTGGGGCATTTATACTAGAGATACAGTAATTCAAAATTACAATTCTTTTTTTTTTCTGTTTAGCTCCATGTCTCTGAATATTCTTTTCCTCAAAATCTGTTCTACAGCCGTGACACCACTGAAACCAGATAAAAGGCTTCTGGTTCCTTGAATAGCACCCACCTACTGCCCACCACCCGTCTCAGTACAGTCACCCTCTTCATTAGTCGCCAGTCTGGATATCGCACTTGTAGCCGTATTCCAGGCTGACCAAGACCTGCGCGACTATTCAGCACTCTGCAATGGCTAGGCACTTCTGTCCTTTCCAAGAAGATCAGAGAGGAAAGAGTGTTACTCGCTCTAGGATTATGCTCCATATGCTATTTAAGCCCTTTAAATAAGCTGAAATGTGACCGGGTTGCAGTGTCCCGCTTTGCCAGTTTAGCTATAACTCTCCAATTTTCCTTTACACATTATTACTTTGACTATAAAATGATTCAGTACCTGAACTGATTAAAAAAAAATCCAACTGTTGAAGCTTATTTACCCCATCAGCAGTTCATAAGGACTGTAGAGCACTTTCATTTAGCATATTATTTTCATGAACAGTGGTGGCTCCATGCTGAAATTTCATTGTTGAAGTATGTTCCTGCTGATACAAGAATACACAGAAATATGCAAAGTAAATTTTCTTCAGACTGAAAAAAGTACACAGAAAAGGTTTAATTGGTGAAACAACTGCCATTATAGTGAAACAAAGACAAGTATGAATGCTAGACATTAGCCCTATTTCAAACTCTGACATAAAGAGAAGCAGGAGTTTTAAAACAGAAAATCTAAAAAAGGATATAATTTTTGGTATACCTACTGTTTTAGACCAGGAATTGTAGTGAAAACAGAATACGATTAGAAAAAAAAAACACCTCTCTTTAGCAAATACCCTGGTCATATTTAATATTTCTTTTCTTAATTCTCCCAAAAATATTGTCAGCTATACTTAATGAGAGACACTGCAGATATTTTTTATGCTGCAGTGCCCTCTTCTGGATCAAGTGAAAATACCAGATTGACAGTTACTATTAAATCATTAAGCTGTTAAATCTACAGGTGTTGAAAGAAATAGAATTAACGTGGGAACTCCGAGCTGTTATAYACGAGATCAGTTCATAGGATCACAGGATAACTCAAGCAGGACGGGACCTCRGGAGGTCTCTGCCCAACGGCGCCAGCTCGGGGCTCAGGCCAGGCTGCTCAGGGCTTTACGCCGTCCCCTCTCGAAAACCTCGACACCACCATCACACCCCTTGTCTGCCGTGGGGGCACCGAACCTACGCTGTGGCCGCAGATCTGCAGGGGGAGCAGGAGCTGTCCTCCGGGTGCCAGACGTCACAAGCCTCCCGTCTTCCCCGCGGCGGCGGTCTCCATTCGCCCCACAACCAACTCCAGGCACTGGCTGCCCCCGCTTCTGTGAAGCACCCGCGAGTGCTGAGGGAGCTGGCGGACGTCATTGCTGGGCCGCTCTCCATCACCTTTGAAAGGTCCTGGAGAACAGGAGAGGTGCCTGAGGACTGGAAGAAAGCCGATGTCACCCCAGTCTTCAAAAAGGGCAAGAAGGAGGACCCAGGGAACTACAGGCCAGTCAGCCTCACCTCCATCCCTGGAAAGGTGATGGAGCAGCTCATCCTGGAGGCCATCTCCAAGCATGTGGAGGACAAGAAGGTGATCAGGAGTAGTCAGCATGGCTTCACCAAGGGGAAACCTTGCTTAACTAATCTGATCGCCTTCTGTGATGGGGCGACTGGCTGGGTGGATGAGGGGAGAGCAGTGGCTGTTGTCTGCCTTGACTTCAGCGAGGCTTTTGACACGGCCTCCCACAACATCCTCACGGGCAAGCTCGGGAAGTGTGGGCTAGGTGAGCGGACAGTGAGGTGGATTGAGAACTGGCGGAATGGCAGGCCACATCTGCAGTACTGTGTCCAGTTCTGGGCTCCCCAGCACAAGAGAGACATGGAGCTACTGGAGCAAGTCCAGCGGAGGGCTACGAAGATGATTAGGGGACTGGAGCATCTCTCCTGTGAGGAAAGGCTGAGAGAGCTGGGMCTGTTYAGCYTGGAGAAGAGAAGRCTGAGRGGRGAYCTTATCARYGTGTACAAGTATCTGAAGGGAGGGTGTCAAGAGGATGGGACCAGACTCTTTCCAGTGGTGCCCAGCGACAGGACGCGAGGCAACGGGCACAAACTGAAACACAGACGCTTCCATCTGAACATGAGGAAAAACTTCTTCACTGAGGGTGACAGAGCACTGGAACAGGTTGCCCAGAGAGGTTGTGGAGTCTCCTTCTCTGGAGATATTCAAAACGCGCCTGGACACGGTCCTGTGCAACGTGCTCTAGGTGACCCTGCTTGAGCAGGGGGTTTGCACTAGACGATCTCCAGAGTTTCCTTCCAACCTCAACTGTTCCAYGATTCTGTGAAGTTGGCAGTTCAGGGTCTCTTCTCTGCAGTGCCTCAGAGAAGATCCTGGCAATCTCTTTTTCATCTTCCCTGGTGCTGTGCAGTCTGCTGAGCTCTTCCTGCAGCCCCCTCGCCTGGTGGCACAGCTCCTCCGGCACCCAGGAGCTCCTGCTGTCTCTGACTGTGCAGCCCTGTAACACTAGTGCCAGTGCTAGCAACAGGCATCGCCAGCGAGTTTGCAAGGGCTCAGCACTGGGCCTTGTCAGGCTGCTCTGTCTGAACTTGTCTTGACCTGCCAGCAGCTTTAATTTGGTTTAGCTGAACAGCAATTTTTCTAATTAACCAAGGGTTTATGGCTAATTTGTTTTACTTTGTTTAGATTAGCATCGTGCCACCATGATTTTACAACTCTTACATAGCGATGTAGTGTAGAGAAATACAGGGCTGGCACAACAGCAGAGGCTGTGGGAAGGCATCGTGCAGCGCAGGCGCAGGGCGGCCGGAGACAGGCTTGGGCCGGCGCTGAGACCCTGCAGCAGTCGACAGCTTGCCCACGGTCAGTTAAAGATATRCAGGCCTGATGCTGGACAAGGCTGGTCTTAGGGGCAGACACCAAAGAAACAGTATCTAACGTACATAAAGAGCACCGAATATAGTAAATTCAGATGCAACATAGAGCTGCAGGCTAATGAAGAAAGAGCATGGTGTAAAAGCCTGCTAGCAAACATACAGAAATGACCCCAAGTGGCTCCTAGGGCGAGGAAGAGGAGACCATCGCCATGCCCGGAGCAAAGGCTCCAATGCTGCGACTCGCTGTAACACTCACTGCCAGTGCCAGCGCGAAACCACCGACCCCAGGGACCCAAGGAGCAGGGCAGGGTGGCACGACAGCGGCCAAAGGGGTAGGAAGAAAGTGTGCGTGTAACAGCTTTAACTGTATTATCATTAAAACATTCTCTACATAGACTTTCTGCATATTCTTCCTCTTTCTGTAATAATCCGATCTGAACTCATAATAATCCTTGGATTCGACCGCTGGATTCGACCGTTAAGATTTTAATTATAGTAGGAATAAATTCTTGGCCTTGTACACAGGGTGTGTTTCCTCTTTGCCCACAAACAAACACATGCAGTGCAACACAGCAGGGACACCGTCTCCTCCCCGCAGGCTTGGGAAGAGGCTTGGGCTCCGCCGCAGCGCTGCGCCACACGCTCCGGCCGGCTCCGGCGACCATGCCCGGCGGCGCCTCAGCRGTCAGCCCCGCGCCACAGGCTGCAGCACTTCTGGCACCTCTGCGCAAAGCTGCTCCGGAGGGTTGTGCCGACGGCGGTGCGGAGCTCCCGCACTCCCTGCACTCCCTGCCCAGGAGGGAGCTGGCCACCAGCAGCACCCGCATTAGGGCCTGGGGGCTCCCAGCCAGGGCCCTCCCGGGGGCGGCAGCGCGGGGCAGGGGCTGCGCAGGCACCTGCTGCCCCGGGCAGACCCCCCCCGGGGCCGTCCACCCTCACCGTCCCCCCGGCCCAGCCGCCAGCCTGCCCAGGCCACCGGCCGAGACCTCCGGAGCTCAGCCGCGAGCGCGTCCCACCACCCGCTGCCCCTGCTGCCCTCCGTCACTTCAAAGGCGCGCGAAGGACAGAACTCGCAACAAATTTCAGGCCAAAGCAAAATACTTCTGCTAAGCAGTAACACAGAGATTCCAATGGCGCTATATTTTCAACCTCAGCGAGGTAAATATAGAACAGCTTGAAAAGTCAAAAGATTTTCAAAGATTCAGAGATCTGAAGGCGTTCATGAAAACTTCCTTGTTCCTTAGACCTCCCTTAAGCTTCACAAACAGCACCTTCGCAAGCTTCAAACGTGCTTTAACTGCCAGCACGAAACCAAGAGACAGACGTGGTGAGGAGTTCTTCTTCCCAAAGCAGGAACTATCCTTTTCAGAGATGTCTTAAACATTCCTCAGAATCAAAAACTCATTTCTTTTCACTTATGGTTGCTCTTGGCTCCCTTTTCTAATAATCTATTTTCCTAATTAATATTGAGTGTTTCTAATTAAGTCTTAAATCTTATTCTATCTTAGCATGCTGCAGGTGGACAAAAGGAATTTATTTATCAAATACTACATTTGAAACATTGATAAAACCACAGAACAAATGAGCAAATGCATGTGTAAATTATTTGTCCAGATCTCTCAGGTGGGGTGAAAAAGAGAAGAGATTACTCATCGACTTTTTTAAGAAATACATCTTAAATAACAAATTTTCAAGGTATTTTTTAACTAGCTCTGCCACTAATCCTAGTTACTATGCTGGTTTTGACAAAAAAAAAGATGAAAGTAACACTTTTCAAAGATACGAGCATACTTTGAAAACATGACATGGTGATAGCTGGTAAGAACATTTCTCATTAAATGAACTATTTTTTCCTCTGGTGACTTGAAGAGGGTAACACAAACTTACTGAAAATTTCACTTAAGAGCTATTTAAAAAACATGACTTCAGTAGGCATCAGGAAGATAATGTAAATGCAGGCAAAAACTCTTTCAATAATATAATTATTATCCAGCTTTAAGACAATAGTCTTCAGCATTTTATGATAAATTTAAACTGACTAACTGGAGGTTTTTAATCAATGCCTTGATTACCTTTAATAGAAATGGTCATTGTACATCGTATTCACACCTGCAGACAAGGGCAACTGCAGACTAGTCCCTCCAGGAGAAGCACCGGCACAGCCTCACTGCGCCAGGAGGACCCTCACTCAAGGTGCACGCGTAGGTCGGTCCTGCTCCAGACTTCAGAAGGCACCTGAAAAATTTTCACCTACTTCCTGTGCTAATTTGAGCATCTTTCCCGGACCCTGCAAAACCTGCACCTCACTGCCTAGCCCTGCCCTGCAGGCAGGCAGCCGCGGCATCCCTGTGGTTATCGCCGCCGCACCACGGCGCCCGCCGCAGCAGGACCCACCGCTCTCCACTGCGCCTTTGCAAATGCTCAGACCACCTGCAGTGTTCCCAGGGCGCGGGGAGCTCCCCGCCGCCTCCCAGGCCTCTCCCTGCGGCTGCGGCGTGGCTGCTCCCAGCTCTTCAGGGGTCCCAGCAAGACCCCTGCCGCAGGCCCCCCATGGGCAGCGTCCCCTCCCCGCAGGCTCACGTGCTCCCACGGCTGCTCCCAGCTCTTCGGGGTCCCAGCAAGACCCCTGCCGCAGGCCCCCCATGGGCAGCGTCCCCTCCCCGCAGGCTCMCGTGCTCCCGCGTCTGCTCCCAGCTCTTCAGGGGTCCCAGCAAGACCCCTGCCGCAGGCCCCCCATGGGCAGCGTCCCCTCCCCGCAGGCTCATGTGCTCCCGGGCTGGGACAAGGCGAACCAACAGTCCTTCTGGCTCCTCCCCGGAGCAGATCAGCACATCCAGGACTGTCCGGCAAGCAGTGAGCAACCCAACAAAACCATTTTACCGGCCGACACAACCGTGTTTTACCACGTGATGTCCTTCTAACTGCCTGGGCACTGCGTTTTACAAACTAGATGATTCCTAGTTTGCTAAAGAAAACGCAATACCGCACAAATACTCTCGACTCCTCGGAGAAACATGACAACCAGCATTTCCCAACACTGTGATTTCAGTCAAGTTTTTCTTTTTTAGACACATGAGAAAGAATAACTTATATAATGTCTAGGTTTTGCTTTGTGTAAACTCGATTCAAACGTAGCAGTAACATATGAAACTCACTCTGGAGTCTTCCTGTTTATGGAAATAGTATCAGTAAACTCTGGCAAGCTCTTTTTCAGCAGATTATACTCACCCAACAAGGTAAGCTTCATGAAAGTGAAACAAAAGGCATTATAGATGGCCTGGATATATTCTCATAAAGGTAAAATTGATCTGATCTTGGCTTCCCTGAAATAGATGAAAAATTTCCACTGACTTCAGCAGGTCCTGATTTTATCCTTTCCTTCTTTCTGTCATTGCTCCACTGTAAGACAAAAGACATTTTTCTCTTAAAGCCTGTACAGAAGACCATGATGCTTAAAGACCAGTTAGAGACTGATTTTTTATTAGGTTAATGAAACATCGCAGCACCCAATTTTTTCATTCAAATGTGAGAATTTTAAGCTCTCTTGAGTGAAAGAATAGACAAGTCATTATTTAGCTTAGAAAAGCTCATTAATCTGTAACTTTAAACTGAAGTACATGTTATTTAATGAAGTTATGTTTGTGTTGTATTGGAAATTCCCCTGGGCAGTATAAATACATGGTTGAAGAAAAAGGTTTTATCTAGTATCTCTGAAGACCACTACAGAAGGTATCCTGTGAGCAAGTCCAAGAATACTATTACATTTTATTTTCCTTAAGTCTGATGAAGATGATTTGATGGTTAACACACCAGCTGAGGCTCTATCACATGCATCATTACTGCAGAGTGATAGAAAGATAGCTCTGGACAGAAGGACCACCCACAACTGCAATAGCTGGAACTACAGATTGCACACACAGTACAGAGCCCAGTTAGGTGAAGCAGTTATCTCCCGCAGCTGTAATTCTGGCAAATGGCTTGCAGAACTGGTACACAAAGGAAACAAAATATTCCTGACAACTCCTGAACATACTAAGGCAATAGGCGATTACCCATACAACAGCCATACCAGCAGAGAATAGACAATTATCACTACCCGGTCTATATTATGGAGAAAGCAAGCATTTAAAATTACAAGAAGGATTTCAGGAGGTAATTTTTCATAGAGGAAGACTCATAATAGCTGGCTTTTGCTTATGGACAAAGAGGAAGAGGATGAAGCTACACCACAGACATACATGCTGTAGGCATACGTTGCAGTTTGGCACATCCTCTATCTCCACTCTGCAGAAAGTCTGCCACTGATCAGCAAGGCCGAATGCCTTTTTGCACAGCTGCTGGCTGAATCAGACGGCCCTTTCCAAACGAGGGGAGATAGCATTACCTCGGGGAGCAAAAAAGCACACTCCTGCGGGAGAACTGCCTGCATTTCAGGATGAGATCAGACACCGAGCGAGGGAGAAACACATTAAAAAAATGCTCCTGCAGGGAGATGGCACCCAGGAAACAAGTATAGCAAGGCCTCAGGACGGACAAGAAAAGTTTTCCTAGGGACCCGAGGGACTGTCCTCAGTTTGTTGCAACTCAGAGCCCCCCAGGAGATCCTGGAGTGACAGAGGAACGAACAAGAGGGCTTGCCTTGAAAGGACACAGCGGGTAGCGAAGGAGAACGGATTGTCTCTGTATAAGAAGAACCATTTCTACGTTCTATTCAGGCAAAATCTGGCTTTGGAAACACCAACTATTTATACACTGTCAGAGGAAGGGCGTGAATTCTGCGACATAACCTGGAAAACTAAAATTACCAAAGAATTCTTGTAATTCTGCAAGATCCTAAAGCAAACTTGCTGTTTTCTGGCTGAAAAAGGAGAAAGCAGTGCTGCCTGGCTATGAATACGTCTCATCAGGCATGCACTTTGCAGCACCTCTTGTGTAAAACAGTGTCCGGGAAATAGACGATGACAAGGTAGTCCCAAGCCCACCTCCCCAGCCCTCATTTTTCCACGTCGTTCCATACCAGCATCTTCAGCCCTCTCTTGCTGTCCCTCCCACACAGACCCAGCAGACGCCCCACCTGCCTCCCCCTCTGGTCACACTTACATGCACTATTGCACTGCTTGTTTTCAGCTTGTGCTTGAACTAGCACATTAAAATTGCCACTAATGAAGAATCTGCCATAGCTCCTGGGAGGTTGCTTTAATGGTTTCTCTGTGAGAAATGTGCACTTAGCTCTCTGCTCTAAACCTTTTGTGTTCTTTTGCTTAGAAAGTTAAATAAAATAAAGTGCTCATGGTCTGATCTCTTCATCTCCAGGATTGTCTCTCAAGATCTAGTTAAATGTTAAGGGTCTAACCTTAATTGGCTTCTTAGTCTCTGTCTAGAGATACTGCCCGCATCTAGCAAGCAGGCAAAGACAGGAGAAGCCATCCTGACACAGATCAGAGACCCTCAATGCGCCTCCACCGGTGGCTGGACAGGGACACTAACAAAAGAGCGCAAGGAAAGGGTGAGTGTAGGTGCACTTCTTTGGGGCATGTCCTTCAAGCACTCTTTCAGCTTCCAGCCATTTGTGGAGCTGGGACTTCCTGGGGTAGATATCGGGTAGATACGGACTCTGTACTTAAGTCAGAATTAGATAATCTCATTGAGACAACGGATTCACCCAGCCTCGATGCTCCTTTACGCCACAGAAACTCATGTTTGGGTGCAGCCTTTAGCCTCCCTTCCTTCCTTTTTCCCGCGCAGGCACACGAGCTTGCCCATGGCCTGCAGCAGGCAGTGCCCACGGCAAGCAGCTTGGCTCTGCCGGCCTCAGTGAGTGAGTCAAGTCCCTGTGCACAACCCACAGCTGATCAAGGGCTGATCAGCCTTGTTCCRGCTGCCATTTCACAGCCGTATCTTGCAGAGGCTACACACATCACTGACCTGGACTCTTTTTTTTTTTTTTCCCTTTCCCCCAATTCAAGAGACAGATATCAGCCTTCCACACGCTGGCAGCATATCTTACACGATGGATCATGCTGTGGGCTGCAGCGTA
The DNA here is from genome assembly GCF_003343035.1 of Apteryx rowi. Classification (NCBI taxonomy): domain Eukaryota; kingdom Metazoa; phylum Chordata; class Aves; order Apterygiformes; family Apterygidae; genus Apteryx; species Apteryx rowi. Next base: position 15,154 of record NW_020447530.1, on the reverse strand, counting down.
GGCAGCTAACCACATGCCAGAGGCCACCTCTTCGTATGCAAGACTTGGCTGAGCCGCAGAGACCTAATGCAATGCTGTAGCTTCGTGGCCCCTCTCGGAGCAGAGCCCGCTTGCCAGAAGGGGGTGGTTTGGGACCACTGGTATCGACTTCAGCTCTCTGGCACCCTGGACCACAGGCTGGGAGAAAGGCCGCACACAGAGCTGTATAAACACCTAAGACAGTCCCTGCCCAGCAGGAGCACGGTGAAGGGCGCTGTGAGTCTCACACTCAGAGGCTTGTCTGGTTTGACTGCTAGTTAGAGAGCAGGAACGTGTGTGAGAGTTTCTCAGCCCCGAGGTTCTTCTCAGTACCGTTGGTACTGTATTCTGACAACCAGGAGCAGTSAGGGAAGCTGCCTCCCTTCCCTGAGTTCTTGGCTGAAGTTGGGCCATAACCCCCATGTGCAGTAACAATTTTGCCAGGTTTCATCACCCTCTCAGGTTCCCCTGGGCTGGACGCAGCTGCAGCTTAAAGCCTGGCAGACCAGGAGCCTGCAAGCAAACCTGCTGACAGGGAAGTCATAATTCCTAAATGAGATGCTAGCCAGGGACTGACCAGTCTCCTGGCACACCTCTGTGTGAGCTAGGTATTTTCAGATGCTGATCAGTGTCGGGCAGTGCCATTAATGACTGCCGGTGCATTTCTCCACAACAGTCCCCAGACTTTGTCCTGGAGTTTAAATGACTGTGTGGACCCTTGGGAAAGTGTTTCTTGCACAAAATGTCTCCTTGATCAACTTTTGTTCTATATAGCTGCAAGCACAGGCTTCGTGCCAATGTGATGACCCAAAAATGTCTTGCTTCCAGGAGTCTCTGCTGCAGCTCTTCAACATGTAAACCCTGATGAGAGACATTATTATAGTTTGTTTTCATTGTTGAATTTACACTCCGTACTTCATAAAGTGCTAGAGTGGTATTTAATGTCAGCCCTGGATGCTCCATAGCCCAGGAGCTACATGCCACAACCTGTCTTTCCACTAGTCTCTGAAGTACCTTACACTTGTTAATCTGGTATCAGTGCCTGGCAATAAAAGGGGTGACAAAGACTCCCATGTTCCAGGTACCTTCACAGATGTCACACTGAGGTAGGGTTTCTCAGCCACTGGCCTCTTGCAAAAGACACAGCCAGCCACAGGCAGATCGAGCACAGAGATTACACGCAGCCAGCCACCACAGTCCTCCAGGACATTAAAGGAAGCTGAATCCTCTTGATGGGAACCCCCAAGGGCTTTCTCCTCTCAGCTGGTTTGCTGCAGTTCCCTGTCCCCACATCCAGTCAGTAGCAAGGCTAAGTGCAGACGCCAAAGATACCCGCACACGTGCAGCTGCCTCGCAGGCCAGCGCAGACAGAGCAGTGGTGGCACCGGCACCAGCACAGACACCCGCAGCACCCGTGCAGCCGCAAGCACTGCCACAACCTTGCTCCTCCTCTCCCACTCGCTAGGACAGGAGGCCATGCGTGTGCAAACCCATGGGCCCCAACCCAAAAACACATCCGTGGCCCTTGGACCCAGGCCTGGGCTCTGGGCCTCGTTTGCTCAGTCACCAGTTCTATCCTGGGGTCTTTCCAGGTGTAACATAAAAAGTGGCTTCCTCAGGCAGCATAGTGCTTGAAGGGTTGCTGTTTTATCAGCATCTAACAATAATAATAATTTCTTTTTAGGAATGATTAGATTCAATTTTGTAGGAAGGACTGCTCCGCTCATTTCCCAGCTATTTCATTCCACTAAGTTCTGTACTGATCTTCAGCATGTCACTATCTCCCTGATTGAAACAATCACTTTTGTAATTAGACCAGTTGGTCACTGTGTCACTTAAACTGTGCAGAATGGCTAASCCGGCAGGGTACCACAGTGTTTTTAGCAGATAAGTACGCTGATGCATCGTCTGCCTTCCAGTCTTCACACAATGTTCTCACACTTCGAGAATGGAATGGATGCACCCATTTGGATGCAGATCTTGGGGTGGGGAGGTAATTGGTTGTACAGAGTGTTTTGGCATGAAGCTGCTTATTCTTTGTTGATTTGTTTCCATAACCATAGCAAACAACATATGGTAGATACACAACCATTCAGTGTATAAAAACCTCTCAGGTGGGAAGAAGGACAGGAATTGTTATGCTTACAATAGCAATACACCCCACACGCAGCTAGGAGATTAGTGCTGCACTTAATGTCAGCAGCAAAACAAATTGATTGGACTGTTAGTTTTCCCAGATGCAAACTGTAATTTGCAATTTAATTTTAAAGTCACAATACTGCCTCCTTTGGGAGCAATATGATGTGCTAGAATTTGCCTATTAGGTTTTTTTGTAAATTGAAAGCAAAATGACATGCACCTTTTCACACTACTCTGTGGGTGGGTGGGTGAGTGGGTGGATGGGTGCAGGGTGCATGTGTGGTGAGGTTTATTTGCAGAAAACTTTAGCTTCTGATGACTTAGTCATTCTACAGCTTTATTTCCCTATATCCCTGCCCTGCAAAAAAACAGTGAGTAAACATGCAAGATAAATGGGATAGCTGAATCCCTAACTGGCCTCCCTATACACAATCCCCTCTGAGTTAATTTTAGATGGATGAAAAGAGCCTGGATCCAAGGTGTGCCACTCTGAAAGTAGGTCAGATATGAGGATGCTCTATGGTGTCAAAATAGGTAGGATCATGCAGCTGAAGAGTTTAGGAGATTAAGATTTTAAAACAATTGCTGCCCTGCATTTGCTCTCCACTTATCATTCATCATCCTTGCTGTTTCAACGCTACATCATACTCTACTGTCCTTGATTTTTCCTCTCCTTTAGCTCCCAGCCTTCACAAGTTTCTAGTTTTTCTCCCAGCGCTCCTTCCAATACATCAGCTTTCCTTTCACCCAGAGATTGACCCCCTTTGTCTCTGAGGTTTTCATGCCAATTCTTCTTCCTTGCATGGTAGGCGAGGCTTGCTTCAGGACTGTGAAGACAACGCAGTATGTATATTCTTTCATCTGGAGTGAGTGGAGTAGGAACTTGCTGCAAGTGTAAAGCAAACAGCTGCACTCAGATATTGACAGTTTTCATTTTGATACCCATGCTAGAGAACCATGGACAGGGGAGGAGGAGAATGGTGCAAGGCAGCCATGCGATTAAAAAGCAGACAGCTTGTTGCAGCTTGGCTTGTTCTGCAAAAGCTAGAGAATTTGTAGAGCTCTCACCTCTCCTGTCTTTCAATCAAAAAACTTCATGCAAGGGGCTCCAGCTTCTGCATCGAACTTCATGGCAGGGTGCTGGGCTATGAACTGTGTTACATGACAGAGAAGCGTCACAGCAGACAAGTCTCCTGGCAGACCAGGAGAGGTGCCTAGAAAGGATTACAGCACCAGCCTCAGCAGTGGCTGGAAATGTGTTTTTCTCTTGTGCTGAACTGTGGGCCCATTGCCAACCTTTTTCTAACGCCAGGTGCTGTTATACAGAAATGTAAACACCAATGTTTGTTGTCATTTATTTTTACACATACCCATGCAGTGTCTGCTGGCACTTGCTATATCCTCCCTTTGGGAGGAAGAGAGGCTGACGTGGGCGCAGCACAGCTGATCCGGAAGTCAGAGCTCCCCACTACTGCTGCAGAGACTCCCGACAGTGTCCAGAAAGGTGTAACCCCCTTACATAAAGTGTGAGACAGAAGCTTGTTCTCCCTAATGTTTGCTCCTCTGTGGACCAACTGCTAGACTGTTGTCCTGTCAGGCTTCACTGCAAGCCAAGGTCATTTTCTGCATTAAAATGCAAAGAGCAGCATTTACATTGTTAGCAGGTTGATGAATTTTCTTATAGCAACAATTAAAACAAATGTCATTTTTAGTGATTGTGCTATGGACTAATCAGTGATCACCACAGAACAGTGTCTTCCCTTTAACTTCCTAATGCTGTAAAACAGTTTACAGAGGAAAAAAACTTTCTTTTCTTCATACTGCCAGAGTATTCCCTGCCCAACTGCAGTGAAGGATTACTAGCTGAGTTCCCTCAGCCACAGCTAACTGATGTGGGAATCAGTTTTGATTCAAGTTTTCTGAACAAACATCTCTCTATCCCACAAACCAAATCCAATCTTGTGAATGATTAAAGAGTTTTAAAAATATCTCATTCAACTCTTTTTGCATGTAATGTATTCTCAGATTTAATTTTACTAATCATCTATGTGAATATTTCCTGAAGAATTTGCTTCCTATGAAAGACCTTGGTATTTGCCTATTAACTGGGTATCCTGCACTCTTGAATCCTCTTCTGCAACATCTGAAGGATGATTTTTTCTTAAGCATGGGATCACTGTAGCTTGGGTACCCTTTAATCTTTTTATAACTCAGCATATTCTACCAATAGTTGCTAAGAAAGTTAATTGTTAGCACTTTGCATTTGTGATCTTTACCAATAGGTCCAACTTGTCATCAGCTCCCCCTTCGGCACCCCAGAAATGAAGTGGGGCCAGCGGGGCTCACCTGGTCRTTATTCGGCACCCAGCAGCAATTGCCCATGGCCTTGGCAGGAGCATCACAGTGCCTATCCATTCCATGTATCTCAGGTTGTCATAAGATCCAGGATATGAACAACAACAAACTTCTATTCTGCAGAAAGAGAAAATGTTTTAAAAAATGCATTGTAAAAAGGGTTTGGGGAAAATACACCTCTCAAGGAAGTTATTTTTGACCTTCAGTGTAGGAAGCAGTGACCAAAAAACAGCTCCAAGACAGCAGGAAGAGTTAGCATTCACCTGATTCCTGAATGCCATAACCTCAGGAAAGTCCACTGCATAATCTTGTGACAGGTAGGTAAGGAACCTATGGAAACTGCCCATATATTAGTTGTGCAAAATATCCAAAAGCAAAGCTGAAACCACATACAGCTTTTGTGGTTCAGAGTCTGCACATAACTTTAATTCTACACACATACCCCTATAAGGATTTTTTTCATTTGTTTACTTGGGTGGTTGGCTTGTTTTTAGCGTAAGAAGGATGCAACTTGGAGAGCAAGCTCACCATTCCCATGGAAGAAGTGAGCAGTATCTGCTTGTCACAGATAGAGAGAATGACAGTCCCTGGACAGCTAGAACAGGACAGAGATGCAGAGGAAAGACTAGTGATTGCTCACTGCTGGCATTACCTCTTCACCCCTCCTCACCAACCTGCCCCTTCCCTAAGTCACAGTTCGTATTTCTCATACTGCTTCATTAACTCCAACCTCTAAAGATCCACAGAAGGATTTGTCCACGCAGCACCCAGTTTTCAGGTAYGCTGATAACATGGAGACTCCACAGCCCCAGCACAAGGATGCATGCAGACGTTTCAGTGTCTGTGTATATATATAAGCAGTCAGCTCCAAAGACAACAGTGTTAGGTGGGAAGCAGTTCTGGGTGTCCCAGTAGAAACAAAGTACTGGACTTGATGTGTCATGCAGCAAATAGGCACCAGATTCCTGCAGGATGTCCTTGGTGAGCTCCCAGAACTCCTGGCGTGACCTCCCACAGCAGCATTTCCCTTCACCCACTCCTTTTGCCCTGCTCAAACCTCTCTTTCACTCAGCTCCTGTTTCATGTGTTTTCTTTCTCCTGCCCTCCATAACAGGGTGTTTAGGAGCTGCTTCATGCTCCCGGAAATATTCCTTTTCCTTTACRGTCAACAGATCCTCCTCCTCTGCGGACTCCCACTCCCAAAAGCAGATCCTGTGCCTGCCCAGGCACCCTAATCTACGTGAAGATCCCCATGACACCAGTTACGCTGCCTTGCAGCACAGGCCAAAACAAGTCATCATCTTCCTCAGACCACCAGTGCGTCCTGCGAGCTGATGTCTGCAGCTGAGAACCCTCTCCATTTGACCAATTTTTCTAGCTGAACCTCCTGCCTTTCACAAGGATGCATCCTGAACACAGCCATGCATTAAAATGTTACCAGCGTGGCTATTTCATTATCAAGAGCAAACTGAACTTATTTGGAATCTGTGTGGAGTGCCTGCATTTTGTAACTAATAGGTTATCATTGCAATGAGTATGATTAGCTTCAATTTCTACAGGTAGCTGTAGCCTTCTATTTCTCCTTTATAATTTTGCAATACACTGTAATTTTGCAATACACTGTAAAATTTCTATAAAATACTTCTACTAATGGCATCTTCATATTCATTATTTTAGCACTTTTAAAGCTGACCTTTATATAATGCAATTCCGGAACGGCCATGTCAGTGTAGTGTATTAGCAACTACCCCATCAACTATCCAAAGCTTCACATTTATTAGGCACAGAATCACAGAATCGCTGAGGTTGGAAGGGACCTCTGGAGATCATCTAGTCCAACCCCCCTGCTCAAGCAGGGTCACCTAGAGCACGTTGCCCAGGATCGCATCCAGAGTGGCACATGAGTGGCTAATTGAAACCAACCAGTTTCTGCATGTAAGCACTGTTTGGGACATCAAATAAAAACTGAGCCTTTTCTACAGAGACATATTTTTATACGGATTATTTATATTTTATTTTGAAATAATCTGCATATAATTATTCTGTATTGTTTTATGTTTCAATTATTCATGCTAGTTCACACTGGAGAGAATATAATGGAAAAGTACAGTTTGCTTGTATTCTTTAAAGACTCAGTTAAATGTTACAGAAAGTCTTTTGCTACTTCTGAAATTCTCAATCCAGCCATACAGTTATGTTATTCTCTAGTAGCGAAAAAGTCATTTGTCTTGTGCAGTATATCAAAATCTTCTTAGAACATTTCTCAAGCCAAACATCATGCTTGAAATGAAAACCTAATAACCCCAGTTGGTAGCTTACCAATATGCCTCTTAACTAGAGAAGTGCAAGAGAAAAGTATCTCCTATCATTCCACTTTAACGTCCAGAGAAGATATTATATCATCTACTATTTTGGAAGTGCGCAGAATCTTCCAGATTGCCTACCCTGATTACTTTATTTAACTCTTCAAAAATAATTCTGCAAGTAAGATTAATAACCACCCAGGGCACCTCTAATTTTCATAATTTATTAATTTGCATAATCCCCCATAATTCAATGCTGGAAACCTTTGATTTAAGATATTACATGCTGATGAGACCAATATAGTGAAATCAATTATACTGTTTAAAGCGGTTTTCAGAATACTTTTAATTAGGCAAAATTAAAAAGAAAGCTTTAAGAATCAAATTAGACTATTCATAATTTAGAAACATTCACTTTTGAAATAATCTGCAGTTTAAGACAGTCTACAATGGTGCAATGAATGGCAAATCCACAGTATAAGCACCATTCATCTTAAAAATTGATCTCAGAGGTAAGATTTGGAGCACATACAGTCTCCTTGGTGGTCCTGTATCCCTCCTACTTGCTCAACGGAGGTAGGTAATTTTGCCTTAGGTTTTATGTCCCATTATTATTGATTTGTTAGCAACCTACACACTTAATGCAGGAAGAATTCCAAGTTCTTCTATTCCTTGTAGCTGTGTCTCCAGTCTCCTGTTGGTAGCGTCCCCTAGCACCTCCCCAGGATGACTCCCCATGCTCGACTGAGCCTCGCTCCCCACCAGAGGCAAGCAGACAGGGCGCTTCTGGGAGCATTTATTTGCCTGCTGTATGAAATGAGCAGCCCGTTTTTTCTCTTGGTCAACAACTTTGGAAGAGCTGTTGTGTCACAAGGACACTACAGAATTAAGTCATTATTCCCAAGCAATAAGTGAGAAGCAGAAGAGTCCTTTGCGGTTTATGCAGCTAAAGAACCACTGATCAAACTCCCRAGCTATGTCTAAGCTGGGACACATTCTCCGACCCTAAGGAGGCCAGAGCTTGGTTTACAACCACACAGATAAACACTATCTCGCCTTCTCTCCAATGCAGGACAGCTTCTGCTGTGTTGCTTGTTGGGAATAATCCCTGGTCTACGCCATCCCCGTTACAACCATGTCCAAGCATTGCCTGAGGCAGTGCAAACCGGTATGTGCCAAAATTATGCCAAGAGCAAGCTAGCAATTACCCAGAACTCAAGCCCTTCCTTGCTGCTGTTTCCACTCTGTGATTCTGTGAAAGATTATTTACCTTCTCAAGGGAAATTAAAGGGAAAGAAGTAGGCGTCTATTCCAATGGCAGCCAGATTGCAAGCATCAGTGGAAGAAGCTCTTCAAAGCCGAGAACCCATCAGCAAAACCTCCACAGATAAGAGACCTGTCTGGAAAAGTCACAGAAACTGAGCAGCTCAAGAACTCTTGTGCTTTAGGTTTTTGTGTTTACAACAAGAATTAAAGACTGGGATGTTCCTGAGAAAGCATGACCTAGAAGCTTACTACAATGCATAATTACAAAAAGCAGTGCTCAGCAGTTGTTACTATGCTTAAAGGTTAAACCCCAGTCACCTCTCTTTATACACATTACAATCTGTGTCAGCAAAGCTGCATGTCAAGAAACATCCAAAAGTAGCTATTAAAAATAATATTGGAAAAGCTCCAAACCTAAACAAATGCATAGCCTCAGTTTTTAGTAAATCAGGATGATGATATTCAGCATGGGAGGATAATGAGACTGAAAATTTGGAAATAGCAATGACCAGTGAAAGGGGATACTTACAAGTCACATCCCAGAATTTATTTCTTTTAAACAGAGAAATTTAATTATCTTAGATAAATCAACACCTGCTTTTCAGCCTGCCTCATCTAAAGTAAACAATTGTTTTTAAACAGCCATCCATTACGAATCCAATTACTAATATCGTTTCCACAAAAGCATTTAATGTAACACAAGATTGCCTTTTAAAACTTCACAATAAGAGAACACGATGCCCAAGGGGAAAAWTTTATTGTTTAAAATAACCTATGTGCTAAGTTGATACTCCAGTTTTATTATAAGTTATATGAGAGGATTGTGTTGAATTTGTTTAAAAGCAACAACAACAAGCATATGGCAAAACAAACAAAGAGCTGTACTTGAGTAGTGCATAAAATGCCTTTACTGTGTAAAACATAAACAACCACTCATGCAGCAGCAAAAGTATCTTCTAAAATGCTACAGCAACAAAAAATTCAGGAGATGATACATTTTCATCCTCTTTTCTACTGGCTAAACTAAAACCTTTGAAGGCCTGTGTGGTGACTGAAGTGCTAGCGCTAACGGCAAAGACACCCGCTGCGGTCACATCACTCATGAACATGTAACGGGAAGGACACGGTACCTGCAGACACCGAACAGCAGGCGTTCACCTCAGGTGGGACGGGAGATTCCGYGGCGTTCACCACCAACAGCAGCCCACAGACGCAGCCCGCGGAGGCAGCAGGGCACGAAGAAAGGGTCCTCGTCGCCCTCCCGAGCCTCTCCACGAGGCTGGGGCTGATGGGCACCTTTCCTGCAGAAGGTGTGCTGCTGTCGACGAGCTGCCTCCCCAGGTAAAGGAGTCATGGGAGGAAGCCAGCTGGCTGCGCAGCATCCGAGAGGACGAGCACTCTTTAACTTAGATCATGAAAGACAAAAAAATCAAAGTAGCAGAAATGCATATAAGATCTCTTCATGGCTGTATTGCCTGGTACGGGCCCTCTGATGCTTCTGCGAATGGTTCTTATTCGTGCTGATACTACCTTTCCCAGACAATTTTGCCAAATACATGACATCAGAGAACAGAAATGATAGGCGACAGGGAAAGGTGCTGTGCAGACGAAAGAAATCCAAGCAGTGGATAGACAAGTGTTATCTTGAAGTCCAGTGATACTCTAATATATTTCAGAAGGACAAAATACATAAGACTTTCATAAAACGTTTTTGGTTTGACAAAGGCACATAATCGACTACTGAATTTGGATGAGTAACAGAGGCTTGACACTGTGCAGGGCTCTGTAATCTCATGGTCACCGATGCCTGCAGGAACCTGAAAATGCTCAGTCCTTGCATGATTGAGCCCCTACTGAAAAAGTAAGGGTGAAATATTTTAAATGTTAAAGACAGAACTTACTCAGGAAATTTTTTGAGTACATCTAGGCATACTGAGTTATATTTTCCTTTCTGCAAAAGATATTACAAATAATCAAATGAACACGAATGCCCTGAATACCAGTGTGTCTAAAAGGAATAGGAAAGGTATACTACTTGGAAACTGGCAGTTTCTATTGGAATACTGTTTTCAGTTCTAAAAATCAGAGATGTTTCAGCAGTGAGACATAAGAACGATTAAATATGGAAGAGTTATCTTATAGTGAAAAGCTAAAAGAAATGAATCTGTTTCAGTTACTAAGGAGAAACTTGATATCTGTCTATTTGTAGGCATACTGGAACAGAAATGTGATGACAGAAACTATTCATACAATACAGTAAATAAGGGAATAGCACCCAATGCTACTTACCAGTGCAAGCAGAAAGCAGACTATTCAGTACAGAAATAACAGCAGTTTTTTTACTTGAATATGCTAGGTATTATGATTAAAAAGCTCCCCCATGCGCACACACACAAAGGAGCGGAGGAACAACGGCACATGGGGGAACCTGAAAAACACCCTGCCCCGGCTGCTCCCAGGGCCATCGCAGGGGAGCCGTCGACCCACGAAAAGCCGCACTGAGTTAGTACCAGAGCAAACACAGCACCTCCAGATACGTATTTCTAGTAGGGCTGCACTTCATCAGACCCTTCTCATGTGCTTTTCTTTGCTATTCATAACTATTCCCACGAATAAGATTTGCATTTTTGGCCAACATTCCAGAAAAGTTGTTCTTAATCGCTTGGCATTCAAATGCAAACATAAGTACCAGTCTGTAATTAAGACTGCTTTCTGCTGTTCTGCTTATATGTTTTCAGTCCTCCACTCAAGGTAAGAAGAACACAACGACTGAAAAGAACAACCAACAAGAACCCTAAACAGCAAGAATCAAAGTAATCGCACAGACACCAAAATCTGTTCTCACAAATTGTCTGTAGAACATGTAGATAGACATAATATCTTGTCATTTATTACCCGCTTTAAAATGGACAAAAATGTTTAATTAAGCAAGTAACTTATTCACTGTAAAATACGTATACTTCATTTGCTTCCAGGCAAATCCCTAAAGGGGACAGACATATTTTGGAAGCACGACCAATTATTTTGCATATTTTGGAAGCACGACCAGAGTTACAAGTGGAGAGGAATTTGGATTTCTTCAGGAAAAAAAAGGCAGCACTGGTCAGATTGTGTACCTATCATCAACAGAAAAAAAACTGTAGAGCAGGGTAAATTCTCAGAAACAGTTAATTTCTGAACTGATGGGTGATTCTCTTTCCCATAAATCTAAGTGGTTTGCCTGGACTCCCAGGCCTCTGGCAAAAGCATCTTTCAGTTATCCTAGAGCAAAGCTCAGTGCACACCTAAGGACGAGCCAGCTGGACGCTCAGGAACCCCCGGGGGCAGGGGAAAACCGCACAGTCCCAGTACGAGACACCCAAGAACCCTTTCCGTATCACAGCTGTGTTTGATGGGCACTGTTCGATTTAAGTAATTCACAGTGCAAACGACTTAACTGAAGTGAGGGGGACTGACGTTTATAAAGGCAGAACTCCGAACACGTATGCTTTACATTCACAAACAACAGCAGAGCACTACATTTACAAGTGTTATCCTTATGTTGGCAAGGTTTGGACTTGCTGAGCAGACATCGGACACTCTAAGCATCTGTCCGAGCAGAGACGTCAGCCGTATACAAACAAGGGACGTCTTTCAGAATATACTTTTCTCTGTGCTTTCCTGTCCATAAGGCACAGAAATTCCATTAGCTACTACCACAAGGAGGAGACTGCTGCATGCACCAAGCCACCGTGCGCTATCCGACACAAGAAACGATCCAGGATTCCAAACCCATCCGCACGTGGCCTAGCCACACCGCAGCTGTAACCCACCACAGGCACTCGGGATATTTGCACAAATCAGCCTAATCTGCTCGGCCTCGCTGCCCAGCGCTATCGTTACAGGAAAGTAAGAAACAACCGGAGCACCGGGAGACGCCCAGTATGAGATGCTTTAGGAAGAAAAGCTGAAGGTTGAGAAGCCCGAACAGTGAGGCAGCAGCAGACTCGTCTACAGAAGAACGTCTCTCTTCCTGACAGCAGCCAGAGAGAGCTCTGCTGCCCACAAGCAGTTTCTGATGCCAGTGAGCAGTGGAAAGAGCAAATTCTCCTGAGTATCAAATGCGAGTTCTAGATACAGAGACTGTCTACTGCTGAATCCATTAAAGCAACAGTAATCAGTTTTCCAGATGAAAATAGTTATATCGACCAGTAAATTAAAACTTAAATAAAAGAATGTGAAATTGTTAGTCGCAGTCTTTGAGATTTGTAGTCCCTATTCATTACGTTAGCTTCTGTTAATGAGGTGGCAAAAAGTAAAACAAAGAAAAATTGTTCTCTACACTGAACTGAAGACACATCAGCCAGAAGTAAGTTACTTAACAGAAGTTTATCATTAGCACCCTCGAACAATGCATCACGGAAAGTGTTATTTTTACTAAGGTTTATTGTAATCTTTAGAGCAGCATGCTATAAAAATGCTTTAAATACTTTGCCTGAGGTCTATACCAACCATCTTAATTATTAAGTGATCCATTCATCATATGTTCACCATATTCATGACATGAAGTATAAGTTAAATGGTAGAATTTACACTAAAAAACGAGTTTTAAAAGCAAATTCTAGTCACATATCAACTTCTGAGCCTAAGTCTCTTTCAAAACTTAACACATTTTCAAATCGTAACACTCTTTCAAAGCAATTACGTATTTCACATGTATTACAAGCAGCATATTATCATGGCATTGTCAAGACTGCTTCGCGGAGTCATCTGAGAGACTGCCATAGACAAAATGCTTCATAAACACATTGAAATTTAGGGGACAGTTGCTCTTTGTTACAAGATTCCCTCCAGTTCTGCTTCTCAAAAGATAACTAATGTTAAAAGTGACCAGATTCCATTACTTTTAACTCACAAATACAATTAAATTCAATTAAATAGTGCAAAAGCCATTTGAATACTGTAAAACCTCCCGTAAAGTACCAAGTCAAAAAATTCCTGGGCTCGCAAACACCCTGGCTGCAGGGACAACACTGGCCCTGCTGGTAAACTATAAAATTGGGTGCCGTTATCTATAAATGTTTCCTCCTGCAAATACTTCAGATATAAAAAGTTATATGTCCTTCCACCGAATCACATCCCAGCACTCTGCTCTCTCGAGTAGCAATGAAAACCTCAAACAAGTGCCCACGCTGAACAAGCATGATACAGGCAGGGCAGCTCCGCTCCGTGGCCTTAGCCACCAGCCAGAAGTAAGCCAAACTGTGCCGTCATAGTGTTATAGGTAAACGTGACAAATTGACAACCACTTGGGCCGGGTTGCATAAATTCCAATTTAATAATTGAGCAAGTCACAAGTAAGCAAAACAGCGCTGGGCGGCCGGGGGGAGTCTCCTGCTCCACCAACGGCGCGCACAACCCCCCCTCACAGTCTCCTTATATGCGATTCCAGTTCCGGGTATACGGGGCACCTCCTGTAACTTCTGCGGTTGCGCCGGCTGTAGCTAGGGGGTCTTCTTCAGCCCTCTGGTGGTCGTGGGGATGAAGGCTGGAGTCTTCCTCTGCATTGTGCGCCGTATTAGGCTATCTAAACTAACATTGCCGCTTCGCTAGCTCAACTCAATTTTCTCAGGCGGAGTACATGCCCCCCACCACAGGCTGTAGGATGTTCCCACAGATGTTCCCAAGGCTGTTTCTCGCTGATGTAACAAATTAGTACATACCACAATACAAGATGTTCCCAAGGCTGTTTCTCGCTGATGTAACAAATTAGTACATACCACAATACAAGATGTTCCCAAGGCTGTTTCTCACTTTGATGCAACAAATTAGCACATATCACAATAGCGTTACTCAGTAGCCCAGTAAGAACAGTATTGCCACTGCCAGGAAGAGGCCACAGGACTCACTGCTGACTTGGAAGGCCCCAGTCCTGGCCTCCGGGGCTTGGTGCCAACTTGTCAGGAGAACTTCCTGGGTGAACTGGAGCTTGGCATCAGGTGCCTCTTGTTATGATGTGAACTTCAAGCCTGAAATAAAAGCAAAGCCCTTGAAAAAATGGGCACAGGTTGAAGGCAGTATAAACAACTCACTAATGGTCAATTACTGGTCACAGAAGAAGCACAACCTCAAAAGCAGGGAAAAAAAACTGCTTTGAACATAACTAAGAAAAGAAGAACATGCTGAGTAAAGAAAGAAACACCAAAACAAAACAAAACAAAACAAAAACACCAAAAAAACAGCTGAGCAAAAGGACAAGGACTGACGTGGCCTGGGAAAGTAACACTCTCCAGCATCACAAGCAGGCATAATTCAGGGTTCAGAGGCCAAAGGCAAAGACTAGCTTAGAAACACAAGCGTCTTACAAAAGGACAAGATCTTAAACGTAGAGAGGGATGATTGTTGTAGGACCATCACAGGATCATTGCAGCTGTGAGTGGGCCACATCTTTCAATGACCCTGACTCCTCAAGGGCTTTCTYGCCAGCCAGCCAACCATCCAGGACCACGTACATCAGTATGACTGTGTGCATCTGAGAGTGTTTCCATCTGAGTGCATTTTCTTCAAATATTCTATACAATTTTTCTTTCTAATGCCTCATTAAAGCCTTATTRCAGATACATTCAATCTGTCTAGTTACTCTTTTGGATAGCAACAGATTTATTCACTCTCCGTTTGCAAATATGCTTGAAGAAAAGAAATCGTGGATCAGTGCTCACATTGTCTAGTGTATAGACAAGTACGTCCCATCCGTTAGGATACACCCCATCCACGGGGACGGCTGCGCGAAGCTGCCCCCTGCATACCCACCGGTGCCCTCAACAGAGCGCTCCACCTGCACACAGTGGCACCCGCAGAAGCGAGCCGGGGGCACCGGGACGGCCACCGCCGTGCGGAGGACGAGACCCCAAGGACGACACAGACACACGGCACCTGCGGAGCACATGCGTCAGCCAGCCGTGCTCACGCAGCGCGGTACGGCAGCCACCCAGCCGACGCGTGCACACTGCTGCCTGCTGCCGCTCAGGCACCTAGGGCGAGGAGCCTGTTCACGCACGCACACGAACTGCTGCCCTCGGGGCTTATAGAGGGAT